>NC_048551.1:4194794-4516894 GCF_902806685.2 Maniola hyperantus | reverse complement strand
CGTCGTTTAATTATTATATTATGCCTATTTAATTTAACATTGACTTGTTTTCCAGCAAAAAAATGATTAAAGTATATATCAAAAATAAGATCAGCATTTTTAGGGTTCCGTACCACAAAAGGAAAAACGGAACCCTTATAGGATCACTTTGTTGTCTGTCTGTCTGTCTGTCAAGAAACCTACAGGGTACTTCCCGTTAACCTAGAATCATGAAATTTGGCAGGTAGGTAGATCTTTTAGCTGATATTTGGTGAAAAATCTGAAAACCGTGAATTTAGGGTTAGATCACACAAAAAAATTAAATTGTGGGCATGAAATAATAATTAGTATTTTCAATTTTCGAAGTAAGATAACTATATCAAGTGGAATATGAAAGGTCTTCACCTGTGCATTCTAAAACAGATTTTTGTTTATTTTTATGTATCATAGTTTTGAATTATCCTGCAAAATGTCGAAAAAATACGACTATAATACGGAACCCTCATTGCGCGAGCCTGACTCGCACATGGCCGATTTTTTTTAACTAGGCATTTAAAGTAGATAATAATGGGTAATAATATTCAGCTACTGAACCACTGATTTGCTAACTCAATGTCTAACACTGAATGATAGCCACCAAGCTCATTTGACGTTCAATAATTTTAATCCATTGAAAGTTTTTTTACGATTTTTTTTTTGATATCACTGAGTGAAGAAGCGATGTAGAATAACCAATGTCAAATAAGCTCGGTGGCTATCATTCAGTGTCAGACACTGAGTTAACGAATCTCCCAACTCAATGTCGATGTCCCAACTGGAAGGTATAGTACGCGACAGGTCGAGATTGCAATCGGGGTATAAGGCGGGAGTAGAGTAGGTAAAGAATGGATACTTAGATTTTCCACATAAACAGGTACCAGTGTGTAGGCAACACAGAAAACCTGCCATCTGTCACCCGTGAGTGGAGGTGTGACAGTGGTAGCGGCGTCGGACGGACGGAGCGAGAGAAAAAAGATGGACGATATAAAAGTAATTAAGCGAGATATAAGTACTAGGTGATTAATTAAGCTAGATATAAACTAAGTGGATGTTACAAGTGTACCTGAATATAAGACTGTGGACATCGGAACTGCGTTTGATTCATATTAGGGTCATCCCAAGACTAATAAACCCGGATTGGAGGTTAAGTTGTTTATATCAGAAGATTGGATGTGATTCATGCCCAAAAATGCGGGTCTATCCTGGAAGATGTTAAAAGTGCCTGTACAAGACGCATAGCAACATATTTATTAGGTACTTATATCGGAAATTATATGAAGAAACCTACCTGAACGAATAACAAAGTGAATATGAAATATATACAAACTGCAATGGTGCTACACTATTACTTTGGGAGTACTTGAGTAGACCTGTATCGAGTTGGAGGGCTTGTCTCCAACGCAACTACTCAAGAGATTGGTTTGAGGAAAGCACCTTGCACTGTCTGGAACAAGCAGAAGTACGTAGGTCGATGGGTCCAATGCATCCATAGGTTGTATTGAAACGGTGAATCTGTGTACTTACCTTCTTACAGTGGATGTTCATTAAAGCATGGGTGAATATTAAGAGTGCCTAATGTTAGATTACTGCATCAAAATACCTAAGTAGGTATTTGATAAGTTACAATATTACCAATTGATACTTTTAGAACAGAGTAAGTGAAGGCTATAATTATTAATAGTAAGTAGATATCAGCATTATGACTTATTTGAGAGTTCAAAGTAAGGGATTATAGTTTTGTTCTGACCGCTTTAATGGATTATTATGTAGGGACATACCTAGCCCAAGATTTGATCTATGAAGTTATAAGTAGTATTAGTATTAATTTCAAGACTGGATGCAACGCACCGTAGTACTAACACCTTGTATTTTAAAATCGAAATAAGGTAATAAGTGATATGAAATACTTTAAACCAAATAGGCACCTACCTATATTAAAGTAGAATCAAGAAAACAATTAGATTATTATGTAGGTAAGTACTTGATACATGAGCTAGTGTAGAAATATAAAAAATAGAGTTTATTTGCTAGAATGTGGTACAATTTGGTCTTAAATCTGTTTTGATCTAACACATTCAACCAATAACTGAGTGTGCAAATTATTACCTATAGTACATTATCATAGCATAATAAAATGTGAAAATTTAGAATGAATATCTACTTAACTTTATCTATCTAGGAAGTAATGTTAACAGTATAATTTTATTCAAGTCTTAATTTAAATCATTCAACAATCATTTTAAAAAAAGAAATATGTACATGTGCTTTAGTTAAAAATAGAAATAATAATCTTACAATAACAACGGTCATATCTACATCAATGGGTCAATCAATGGTTTTAGTGCAAAATTTGGGTTATATACAGGGGTCTGATATAATCAAGTAGGTATGTACTTGATACTGGTGTCACTTAAATGAAATATTTCCGAGATTATTCAACTGTTACCATTTTTTTCATGTTTTGACAACTTTTCTGATGATGTCCACGACCCTGTGACCCCGACTTGACGATGAGGTCGACGAATGTGAGATGAACAAGTGGTTTTGGCCTGCATCTGTGGTGGAGAAGTGCACATAACCTTCAAGTTGTGATTGGAAGCAGTCATGTACCTGCATGGATCGGATAAGAACACAGTAACTCTTGGTGTGAGGCCTGTTGTAATGATACAAAAGAAAAAAAAGCCATCCCGGCCTGCCTCATTATGATGGAGGCTGTAACCTCAAGGTATTGTTATGTAATACAGTAATAAGAAGGTAAGAAACATCTGAATACTACTATGGTTAATTGAGGCAAATCTAGTTTACCTAGTAACTAAAATAAAGTCTTAAAACTTTGAATTGAATAGTCTCAATATGAGTAGTTATTCTTCTTTAATTAAATAATTACATACTTAACTATACACATAGTAATATTTTAGTACAATTTAAGGATAGAATGCCTGAAATATGTGTCAGGTGCATGTGTTTTCATTACCTACCATTTAATGTAAGATTTTTGGATTTGGGTCTATGGTAGGCATGGTATGGTTGTGAGAATGATAGACAGTGATAGGGAGACTAATAGAGTCGATTGCCAGATGCACCCATTGAATACCTATCTACCGACTGAATAGTCTGTATTATGTACTGACAGACATAGATCAACCCGCAGGCCCTGCATAATCAAATATGATTTGAGTTCTCTACTAAGCTACTACTGGACATAAAGAAAAGATTTTGGAAAATTAGACCTGGGGTGGATCAGCTAATAAATAATTAATTGGTCCACTAGATAAAGTAGGTAACATTGAACCTATTTTGAATCTGTAGGTTTACTTATTCGACCAAATTAGAGTTATTAGATTACTTTGAATACCTAGTAAGTATAGGGTATGAAATATCAGGTTTGAATTAATCTAACTATGTACATACCAGAAACAGAAAGACATACAACACTCATGCTCACGAAAGTAGCCATGTGGATGTTGGAATTTTATTTGATTCTTATACCAATAAAATTTATATTAAGTGCTAGTATGTACTTTTGTTCCGTTTGCTCACCCTTGTGGAAATTATAAATTACATTTGCTGCAACCACCATTTAAGGAGAGGTGAGGTTATGAAAGGAAAATGAATTGAATCATTATTATATTAACCTAAAGTGAATTTAACTGATCAGATCAGATGAAAATAAATAAATGGACTTGAATTAAAATATTTATTTATCAGCATAACAGTGGTTCTTTCAAATGTTCTTAGAGTTTTATAATTAAAAAAGGTAAAATTATGTGAGCTATCACATTCATATAAAGTCACTAGTAGCTGACATCCTCTTATACTAATAGATGACATGCATTCGTGATTTTTAGAATTTGGAAAATAAAAATAATAATAAAATAAAAACACGTTTCCACTTCTCATGCTCGTAAGGTTCTATTTTACGCAGGCTATAAGAGGACTAAAGTGCGTTTCATGCTGTTATACACAAGGTATTTAGAGGTAAACAACAGTCTCTCTGAATGACATATGGATGAGAAAGAATTTATGTAATTTCTATGGTGCCAGTGAACTTTTGCACTTGTATTGAGGTTGCGACCTATACCTACCTACAAACTCATTACAGCACCCTCATTTAATCCCTACTCTTTTCGGTCAATCTATAGATATGTACTTATAGTAATATTATATTGTTACATTTCCTCGCAATCGAAGTGAAAATCAGTGTTTATAACTCGGCTCAAGTGGCTTGTTTGGTGCCCTTGTTGTAAAATCTGCTTTCATAAATCAAAGCCTTTAGGTACTTACTACCTCGGGAAAACACACACTGAACAACAGGTTAACTACCAAGTACATCATATTTACTGTTGTTATTATTGGATTGGCTTACCAACTTAATAGATGATACTATCTGCTGTAATAATAGAAATTAGAAAGAAATACTAAGTTACGAAGTTCAATTTTTATGTACGAGTAAAGGAAACTTTAAAAGATGTGTCTCTAATAACAAAAGAGAGTTACGAAGGTGTTATTAAATGAAGCGGCAATGACTGTGGCAATGTTATGTATAACAGGGTCTGGATTGTTGTATTTCTTTATATAGCCTACTAACACATAATTTTATCATATCGTTGTTTCTCGGGTATAAATAATGCACGAATAATTCGATCTCTGACTTAGGTTTAGATCTGAAATAAGAAATGAAATTGTCAGTATACAGAGAAGTGTAAATCTTAACCTTGCAAGCCCCATCGGATAAATAGTGGAGAAACGGATTCCCTACCTTTACTGCCCAAATTTTGACTAGCTATTTGACTTTGGAAAAAGGAGCTTATGAGATGCATATTTTTACTAAATAAATAAATTATTAATATAATTATTATAAACAAAAGACGGATTTGTCTCTTGTGTGTGTGCCCTTAAATTATATTAAAATTTCAAACGAGTTGCACAATTATTATCACCTGCAGACATTACACGTAGGGCGATTGTCTAAAACCTGCATCAATCATTATTGTTCTGATTGGCTGAATTTGTGCGATTCTTGTTGCAACAATGCATTGTGGCCAATAGTGAGCGAGCATTAACCAATCAGAGATGATTGCGATCGTGACATTGTAGCTGTCAAACAACCGCGGTAGAGCCCACGGTGAACTAAAGATGTTTACTACTGTAGATACTCCACAAATAGTTGAGAATATCGATTTGAGTGTTGAGTTCAATAGTCTCGATAACTAGTCTTTCAAATCATTAATCAAATTACTGAAAGCCATAAAGCAAATTAAGAAGAAGATTAATCAAATGAGATATTAAGGGAGCAAACACTTAGCGGGTTTGCCATAAACGTTGACACTATAATATTCATTCTATTGACTGTACACAAATAATCGCTTCTGGTGGCTGTCTTGGGGAAGCTAATAAAAAAAAATGGTGTTTAATATTGTTATGATATAACGTGTCATTGTTATGAATGTGATTATTATTTTTAGACTCTAAACGAACTGACAACCAGTGAATAAGAGAAAAGGATACCGACTTATGTATGGACTTAGTCCTGGTGCGATAAGCGGTGATCCCTGAGAATATTAGAAACGAATACCGACTTATGTATGGACTTACTCCTGGTGCGATAAGCGGTGATTCCTGAGAATATCTGAAAAGAATACCGACTTATGTATGGACTTATTCCTAGTGTGATAAGCGGTGATTCTTGAGAGTATTTTATGATAACCTAACGAGCAAATAAGAGAGAAGAATACCGACTTATGTATGGACTTATTCCTGGTGTGATAAGCGGTGATTCTTGAGAGTATTTTATGATAACCTAACAAGCAAATAAGGGAAACGAATACCGACTTATGTATGGACTTATTCCTGGTGCGATAAGCGGTGATTCCTGAGAATAGTTGAAAAGAATACCGACTTATGTATGGATTTATTCCTGGTGTGATAAGCGGTGATTCTTGAGAGTATTTTATGATAACCTAACGAGCAAATAAGAGAGAAGAATACCGACTTATGTATGGACTTATTCCTGGTGTGATAAGCGGCGATTCTTGAGAGTATTTTATGATAACCTAACAAGCAAATAAGGGAAACGAATACCGACTTATGTATGGACTTATTCCTGGTGCGATAAGCGGTGATTCCTGAGAATAGTTGAAAAGAATACCGACTTATGTATGGATTTATTCCTGGTGTGATAAGCGGTGATTCCTGAGAATATTTTATGATGAACCAACCGGCAAATGAGAGAAAAGAATACCGACTTATGTATGGACTTATTCCTGGTGAGATAAGCGGTGATTCTTGAGAATAGTTTATGATAAGCCAACAAGCAAATAGGGGAAACGAATACCGACTTATGTATGGACTTATTCCTCGTGTGATAAGCGGTGATTCCTGAGAATATTTTATGATGAACCAAGTGGCAAATGGGAGAAAAGAATACCGACTTATGTATGGACTTATTCCTGGTGTGATAAGCGGTAATTACTGAGAATAGTTTATGTAATATAACTTGTCCCAATTGTGTCAAAGGTTGTCTATTTTATATGTTCCAAATGAGACATATTGTTATTGGAAAATTTAATTCATGTCCCAATTGTGACATACAGCAAGTGGAAATTTTTGATTTTGTAGCAATCGTGCCAAAGGAGGGCAGCATTGACTATAATATAGACCTAAGAATAAGGAATCAAGAATGACAAATGGAAGGTGGCAATACTGACGTAAACAATGGATCGTATTCCGGTGACAAAAGCTGGTCCTAGTAAGAACCAACAAACGAATTGGAAAACGGCTGACGAAGCGTCTGAAAATGACGAACAATAATAGTCTGGTAAAACCTGATTCGATAATCCCGATGCGAGTGGACGGTGATCTTCAGTATGAACTTCAGCAACTGATCGGGTCGCGATGGTGACAAGAGGGAGTCTAGTTAATTTGATGGAAAACAAGCAGACTAATTCGGGGTCGGCAAGTGGAAAGGGTGTATCCTTTTTATTAATAATAATAGATTTATCTACAGAATAGAGGTACAGAAGTAGATATCATGGTTGGAAATCACTTTACCTGTTCTAGCAGATACTCACTAATGTTCAAGGGTTACTTAAATTCAAATTAAAGTTCTTATAATTGACGTATTCCGTAATGATATATTAATTATGTCTTGCTGAATTCGGTACGTAGTAGCTAGAAGTTGTATAGACCCTTTAAAGTAGATCTAAAATGACATGCTGATTGTAAATGCTAAATATCGGTTCATGTTAATGTACATCTTCGCAGTCACTCATTGTATTACGTTGATGTTTGGTGGAAACAGCACAGTAAAGAGCAAATTCTTAAATACTATTTCAAGTAACATCTATTCCAATAGACTATATAAGCAGTTCGCGCACGAAGGCTTGCTTACTTCACTCGCTAGGTATTAATGTATGGATCGCTGATATGTTATTAAAGCGTATAAGTACACCAATGTATCACGAAATAATTTCCTACATCTTTGTCATTCATTTGTTACACACTGACACGAGACAAGCAACGGTGACCGATGCGGCAATTCACGGCTCAGCATGACGCTGGGTTGGTGCAGCGTTTGGTGCTGTTTGTCCTCAATCACCGTGTTCAAGTTAACCATATTATCATAAGAGGACGAGGGTCTCTGGCATCGTTCGTCCTTACGCGCTCAAGAATGTACAAGAATGGAAGTTTCCAGAAATCAGATTTTATTGTATGTTACATCAATTAAGTCTATAGTGCCATGAAGGACTCGTTGCTTGCGAGACAATAAAATGGGGCAACAAAACGCCGTCTGTTGCGCTCTCTATCGCACTTACGGGGCTTATGGTAGACACAGTTATGCATGCATCTGCCCCTAGTGCAAGGATGATATGGGGCATCACAGGTAACGAGTTTATAATAATACAATAATACCTTGGCTAACATCATTGTGACTTATTTTGTTATATTAATAATAGTATTTGTTGTGCTACAATCGAGATACAGTCAGAGGCAGTCGTCTCAGTTATTTGAAAATATAGGATTACATTTTACACATTGTAGATCTCATAGTGATCTGTACTGTGTGTATCATTATCAATTAGTGGATTCATGTTTCTTTAAATTTCTGGAATAATATGATTATTGGGGTCTCCTTAGAATACATTGTGGTTTGTTTCGATCTTAGTACTTATTAATAATAACAACTACATTTAACCATATTATTTATCTTGACTTCGTAGACATAGGTTCAATATTCAATAACTCAATTTGATAGGTAATTATCTTTTATTGTTATTCAAGTAGAGTACAAAATATGGTCACATAATATCTGTGCCGACATCTCTGCCTTTCTGGTCTGCAAAATTATTTTACAATCATTATTCATATACTTACCGATATTGCTTAGTATAATACTACATATATGCAATTAAAGATTGGCATATTGTTTTCTTATTATTTGTTTTACGTTACATACTTATATTGTAATATATATATATATTTTTTTTATTTATTTTTTTTCAACGGTGTCAATCAGTAGGTACCACTTGAGAATAATTAAATGTCAATTCACGATAATCAAATTGGTAATGCATGAAACACTACAAAGACATTATAATCAAGGTCAACTCATATCAAATATTCATCAATTGTATGAGAACATTGGATTATAAGATATTCTTTTAATTTATTTTTAAGTTTAAAGAAATTATGAAGTCTACAGAAGTAGTTAGGTTCATTAGTATATTGTAAAACTTTGTGATTAATTTTGTATAAAGTGTTAGTAATGGTCAATGGGATCCAACAACTCTTACCATATCTCTTAAAATGTATATACTAGTGAAAATATTGTAATTTGTGTTGCATTAGAGCATTATGTAGGATTAGAATTCATGTCATTACAGTGGTAAGAAGGAAAGGGCAAACAAACTTACTTTAATTGAACACTGATAGTGACATTGTTTAAAATCATAGAGTACTTAGCACTCAGAATTCAAGTTGGTGATAATTCACTATCCTTCTTTTCTTTCCTCGTTGTTGTTTTGTTTAAGGTTGATTATATTTTATTCGCTTTAAATGCAAATTACCAAAGATGTTTTATAATTCTCATAATTAGTATTGCCACATTTGCCATGCAAATATTTATTCACGTATTACTAAATACAAATACAAACTTGAAGAATATGTAGTTCATAATAATATGTAAAAATAAAATTATTGATTTCACTATAATTTCCTTGTATTAAGTATTAACATAAATTGTGTTGATTTCAATATTTGATTATACTATTGTGAATTGGTTGTATACGTATATCACTAACAATAACTAGATCATACAATTTTCTTAATATCAAGCTTAAATCAGAATGACTTATAGTATTTACTATTTACTTATCTCAGTGTGATTTGTTGTGTATTTATAAGAATTAGACTTAAAGATGTTGATTGCAATGTACATAATGATTATTGATACCAGTATTTTGTAGGTCTCATTGGCACTTGTTTTGTGCACTTGTTAAATCTAACAATGTTAGCTTTGATCTGTTAGAGGAATTATTATACTAATCATATTAATTATAATATAGGACTGTTAAGGTATTCTATGTTGCTCCTATTGAGTTATGGGTATGAGGGCATTACCCTCGGTTGGAAGGCCGAGTGGTCAGATATGAGGACATATCTGGAGCAGGATGGACGACTGTAGGCAACACAGAAAACCTGCCATCTGTCACCCGTGAGTGGAGGTGTGACAGTGGTAGCGGCGTCGGACGGACGGAGCGAGAGAAAAAAGATGGACGATATAAAAGTAATTAAGCGAGATATAAGTACTAGGTGATTAATTAAGCTAGATATAAACTAAGTGGATGTTACAAGTGTACCTGAATATAAGACTGTGGACATCGGAACTGCGTTTGATTCATATTAGGGTCATCCCAAGACTAATAAACCCGGATTGGAGGTTAAGTTGTTTATAAGTGGTTAAATTGTTCGAAGTACTTACTTCAATCAATTTATCTATATCATTCACCGCCGTTGTAACTTTATTCCAAAATTTTAATAAACAAGCTCGACGTTACGCTCAGAGTTGTAAAACCTTAAATACTTTGATAATAATGAAGACTTTGAGAATTCCAGCAAAATTGATAAGATTTTCTGCTATTAGACATCAAAGCCTTAGTGCGTTAATATTTTTTGTATCTATAGCTACTAATAATTAAAATTAAAGCTACATATTTATTAGTATTTTTCATCTCATAACCTATTATGCATTTAAAAATGCAGTTCTTGAATAAACATTCTATAAGGAAACTACTTAACAATTGTTTATTGCACACTCGAGGCGTTATAGTGAATATAATTTATTTATGATAGGGTACCTAACTTAGTACCTAAGTCATTTAGTATGAATGTCGTGTGACATATCCATACTTTAGCCACTTTAGCAGTAACTCGGGTGTAACGTAAAAAGTTTCACTTGGGGATCTAATCTTACCTAAACGTATAACTTTAATGTTAGTAAATCCAGGTCACAAGTTCAAATCATATCTTTCTTAAAGAGCCTCAAATACTCAACTTTCTGCGTCATAAATCGGTAACCAACTTTTGCTTACATAACGGTCTTTGCTAACTAATCTCTCAGATAGATAATAATTTACTGTTCAAGCTCATTTAATCTGTTTGAAAATCTACTAAAACTGTTTGAATTGAAGCGAACGTGCCGTGAAGATGTAAACAATGGCTTTTGTTTAATTTTCCTATCTAAGAGGATTATGTTTCTTTAGTACAGGGTGTGGTAGTAAGGAATTAATGGATTAAAGACGGGCAAATAATATAAGGCCTTGGACCCACCACAAGGCAAAATGTTCTACAGTCTAAGGTTAGCGCAGGGGCTGTGCGGGTGTGCGTGGCGTTCCCTCCCCGATTACCATCTCGACCTGTCGCCGACTATACACAGTAGAATAATACTACAAAAATGAGTTTGACAATTTGACAATCCCAAAACTGTAGGTAAGTATTGCATTGGTTGTACAACGAACACCCAACAAAAATAGAAGTAAGTACAATTCAAAAACTTTACAAGTGCTTTTGAATTGTCAAGTGAATTTACCACTGTCTGGTTCAAAGTGCTCTTCTTGCTGAAAGAATTCCAGCATGAAAATACTGATTATGTACTGCTTTAACTACTTTTTGTAATAACCATAGAATTCAAGACGAAATCTATCTCTAGAAGATCTAAGTATTTTTCTACAACCGCACCGCACGCCACCGCAATCAATTCCACCCTCACCACCTGGGTTTCTGGAGCACTGCGACCACCCGTTGTGCCAGATCCTTTTTTCCACGCACATGCAAACTGTGGAATCAACTCCTTTCGGCGGTGTTCCCTTTAGATTACAACATGGGGTTATTCAAGGGGCGGACCAACAAATTCCTAAAAGGCCGGCAACGCATCGGCGGTTCCTCTGGTGCTGCAAATGTTCATGGGCGGCGGTAATCACTTAACATCAGGTGACCCCCCTGCTCATATGCTCGCTATCTCTATTTTTTAAAAAAGTATTAAGGAAATATAAATTCCATGTAAACTTTTATCAACGTTAACAAAGTCCCATTTTGCGAAAACGAGTTTCGGTCTCTAAAGCTCATCTGGTCCATAAATATTTGTCCCCGGAGAATCCCCGGGTATTATTAAGGTAGTGTAAATAAGGCCAAGTCCATACGATCGGTTCTCCACGGCCTACGTCAACATATTTGGAGGAGGGGACGAATATACCTCGTAGTTCGTACCCGGGGTAAAGTTGTTTAGGTCTATCGAGTTTGTGATAAAATATTTATTGGATCCGCTAATAAAAATGTGATATCCTATTTCATGTTTTCTCAATCCAAATGGGAATCCAATTTCATAATAATATTTCCATGTTCTGTTACAATGGAAATGTTTTTATTATTGAGAGACCTCCATTATTTTAAATCTGCGGCCCAGGTGGGAGCGGACAAACTCTTAGGAAATTGGAAGGGAGACGCGCGGACGCGTCCTAATCGAGAGCAGTACGCTTAGTATAAGATTTTACGTCTCACCAAACGTTGCTAGAACTCGAGAGTTAAAACACAATTATGTCAAAGTAAAATGTAAAATGTTCTAAAAAACCTAAATCCACGCGGATGAAGTCGCGGGCATCATCTAGTCTATTGAAATTTTCTTATAAAGAATTTATTATCAACTGTTTGTTTATTCGTTATGTCTAGCGTCCGCGTCAGCAGAGCCTGGGCGGGGTCCTGAGGCGCGAGGGCAACTGGAAGTGCTTCCTCCTCACCCTCATGATTGTGGGCTGCCTCGGCTCCGTCGTGTGGTGCAACACCGCGGAGATCGACCGGGAACTCATAGACCTCAACACGTGAGTTACATCACATCATCTTATAACTCGCGTTATCATAAAGGTCCAAACGCACTTACGCATGCGCTGCGCAACGCGACGCGACGCGTCAAATATGCATAGTTAGTATTTGAGTTTGTATAATGCGAAAAATTTAACTCTTCACGCGCCATTTTAACTTTTTGTGTCAAAGTTCATGTCAAAAGTACGATTTTAGTCCTTATTTTAAAGGTGAACCGTACTTTTGACATGACTGTTGACCCATAGAGTCAAAATGGCGCGTGAGGGGTCATTTTTTACGGACTATATGGAGCAAAACGCACTTGAGCGACGAGCGATGAGTCGCGTTGCGCAGCGCAGCGGTGCGTTTGCACACTGCGTTGCAACGCGATGCGAATTCACAACGCAAAACTACGATATTTTGATGCGATTGCGTGACTCAAAGCGTCTTGCTGCCATGGTTCAGCGTTGCCTAATTTATAATTTACTCGCGCTTGTGAGGTTTGGCTCTTAACACTGAAATTCAAAGTCAAGATAGGAGCTTCTTTAGGGAACCATTCAGACGATATGTGTCATATTCGACCTTAATACATTGCATTAGGGTCTAATGTGACACATACATGTCATCTGAATATCTTGACTATAAATTCCAGTTCTAAAAAATTTTAGACTGGAATTCTACTTTACCAGTTTATTTATTTAATTAAAAAACAAAAGCTTATAAATAATTTGTAAATAAATTAAGTTAATAGTATGCTCTCAGTGAATTATTTTTTTGTAGACTAGTTTTTCTTGTAATCCCTTGGTGCTTGAAACTAGAGAATAGACTATAGAGATACGCTAGATAATGTTAAATGTAGAATTACCTAATTAATTATTAATCGATACCTTTGTAAATGAAAGGAAATTTTATTTATCATAAAAAATTAGTAAAACTTAATATTTATTATTTACGTTAGTTAAATGAGCTAGGAGCTTTGTAGTGTATATTAAGTAGTTAATCCAGTAACACAAAATAACTCCCCTAGGCTATGGAGGAAAACTAGTCACGAAGTACTTGACAACCGACTGCGGGCGGAGTCATGGTAAGAAGCTTAGTTATGTTTTAAAAGTTGCTTTATACTTTCTTTCTCATCACTGCAGCAATGATCTTCCGCAACTCAACCACAGTTTTATCACAGTTTAGCAATCATACAGTTCAGGCACAAACTAACAAGCGTGGGGCACGACTTTAGTATTTCTTCCGCCGTCGTCCCCATGTGCCGTCCTTCACTTACGAGTAGATCGCGTGATTCTTATTTGAAACATAAACTCGACAGTTCTTGTATAAACTGCTCGGTGTCACGTAATATCGCGAGTAGTAAGAATACGATATCAATGTCATAGTTTAAAACCAACATGCAACCTTGGAAGCAATCATTGATGTCGAATATAATGGAAGCGAAGGTAGCTCCAGACGTATCACGTATGACAGCCATTTAAGGCATTGTTAAATATACGATTGCTAAACTATGGTACTTCACTCTTTCGCTAAAAAAAGTAAAAATCTGCTTCAACACAACTCACCTGCTCATAGTTTCTTGTCTCTCAGGTACCCAATAAAGAGGACTGTTCGCGAGTCTCCTTGCGACGTGGGCTACGCATACATACCTATCGCGTTTGTGCTGCTCCTGTACTTGGTGTACCTGGTGGAGTGTTATCATAGTACGGCGAGGATCCAGCTAGCAAAGCGAGTGGATGTTGCAGCGGTCAGTGCGAGGGTACACTCTATGAGGACGGCGACACCAAGGGTCTGGTAAGTCAGTCTGTTTAGTCAGTATCAAGTCTGGTCTGGAGTTTATCAGTTTCAGAAATCTTATGGTTGAATATAAAAACGTGCCTGTTGGTGCTTAAGCTCGTCTAAGAAAGAAGAGTGTCTGATTTCTGACCAAACAAGTAAAGAATAGCGTTTGGGAGCCTCTTAAGAAATAAAATTCTTTTTTCGGAATTGAAACTGAATTGTTTTGCTTATTCTTATTCGTTCAAAGATGTTTCAAAGTCTTGATGGTGTGAATTCATGTTAATGTGTAGGCTGAACAAGATGCAGTCCAAACCACAGGCAGGGTTTAAAAAAAAAAAAATTAGGTAGGTACTTAGGATTAAATGGGTTTAATGATATTAGTTTCAATATATTATAGGTATTTAAATATTATGTATACAAAAATAAATCGGTTAGCTGTTCTGTTAAAACCTAATAAGTAGAGGAATAAAAATGCCCGAAAAGGTACTGTACATAAATATTTTACTAATTTCACGGCACCTTTTTCATGCTATGTATGGTGTTGTTAGAATGGCAGATAATTAAGGCGACCTAAAATACTCGGCAATAATTAGAAATTAAAATTTACGAATTTTTCATGGCTGGCGGATCTTTTTGTTTATACTCAGGCATTATAAAAAAGTTTATTTTCAATGATCTTGTTACACACAAACAATGGATTTGCTATTGCTATGTACAACAGCTTCCAACTTTTATCATTACAGAAAGTCATTACAAACTAATAGGGTTAGGTATTCTATAACTTTTTGACATTTTGCGACCGGTCTATATAAACAGATTTCAGAATTTTGAATATTTGAACTTTGCGTTGACATATTACTGCCCAACTAGTTAAACTTCGGCATGAATATTGTAGCTCAAAACTTTCTCTACACTCCAATGTCAAGCCCTGTTGTAGGCATGCGGTTTGAGCACAGTGATAGTGTGGTTTGAGTTTTAGAACCAAGCAAAAAATATTATGAATAGGATAGATTTATTCAGTGTAGTGTACCGAGAAAGAAATGGTAATAAAGTAATGTTTAGCCTCCACGGGATTAAAAAAATCAAATTATTGCGTTTTAAAGCACGTAAAATCCGCCATTTTGATTTTAAGATTTTTAAATACCCAGTGACGCGCCATCAGGACTTTTTATTGAATATAATGACGTGTCATTTTTCAAAATCGGCCGTTAGCACTTGAGTAGATATGAGTGGACATGGGAACTGACATACATACATAATCATACATACAGGTCAAACACATAACCCTCCTTTAGGGGTTCACCGCACTCGGATAGAAAGCACATTATTGAGATATTGCAATATTTACTTTTATAGATTTCAAATAAAAAGCTTCCAAAAGTCGCAAAATTTTGCAGATGGGAATTTAAAATTCATTGATTTGAAACAATGGCGCCCTCCGTAACGCTATAAGTAACTCGATTACTCTGATTATGTTGTTTGGATTATTTTTGACTTAAATTTAATTTATATTTCTTGAGTTTGCTACAAATATTTTATTTCCTAATAACTTATATTTATATTTTTAGGCAGTTTAAATTGCCAAACTACCAGAGCATGAAATCATTGTAACCTTTCAGTAGCCTACTAAAGGGATTATGATAAATCTGTCCTAATTATCTATTATAAAAAACTATTTTATTACTTTTTCTGCTTTTTTTTCATTTGGCATTTAAATCACTAAAAAGTTACAAATTACAATTTTGTATCGGATAAATAATAATAATCAATCTCATATTATTCCCCTGATAAAATAACGAAGATTAATCGCTGTTGTACCTCTAACCTCACTATTGTATAAAGGTACATAACACGTTCTATTATAGTAAACTTTTCCTCCAGGTGGAAAGCGATTTGCTACCATTACGTGAGGAGAAAACGACAAGTCACAAGGTACCGTAACGGAGACGCCTACACCACCACACAGGTAAAGTATATGAATAGTAAAACTATAGGTATAGGTACTTCATATAACTGTAGGTATAGGTACTTCATAAGCCATCCATTCCATCCATTTAATCATATTAAATCATGATACACGCGAACAACTATAAAACTTCACTTGAGCGTAAACATATTGTATACTTAACCTTCCAAACCCTTTGAGCGGGAAGACATTTTTGGTACGGAACCTGCTCAAACCCAGTTTTAAATCCTTTTACCAAAAGGTTTTGAGAGGGTTTCACATATTAATTAATAATTTGAAAAGAATTAAAGGAGATCATTTGGTGCTGGGTATGAATGATTTGGATTAAATCTTCTAAACACACAAACACTCCTATGGCCGAATTAATAATAATCAATTCTATCTTCATGTCATAAGTTATAGGAATGTTAATATTTGGCAGTTCTTTGAAATCGTATGTCTGACGGAATACGATTTAATTCGCATTTTAATATAATAGAATAGAATAGAATGTTTTTTTATTCATGTAAACTTTTTAAAAGTGCTTATGAATAGTCAGGTTTAATTTACCACTGGTTCGGAATGGCGTTCCTACCGAGAAGAACCAGCAACAAACTCGGCGGTTGCTCTTTTTAATTTTTCAATTTACAATGTTATTATACCGTACTATACAAGCCATTGCAGCCCCGTGCATTGCTGGAGCGAGTCAAATCCAAGCTTTTTTATCGTTTACATAGTCTGCGACTGTATAATATGCTTTTTTTAGGAGCATACTTTTAACACATTTTTTAAACTTGTGTAAAGGCAAGTCTAAAATTGCTTGTGGAATTTTATTATAAAATATTACACTCATTCCCACAAATGACTTTCGCACCTTCCAGAGGCGGAGCGCAGGAGTAGCTAGCTTATTTTTGTTTCTAGTTTGCCTATCATGGAGATCACTGATTTTTTTGTAACTGTGAATGTTTTGTCGTACAAAAATTATATTATTGTAAATATATTGGGAAGCTACTGTAAGAATACCTATTTCCTTAAATACTGTAAGAATACCTATTTCCTTAATAGTAAGTACCACCTCGGTAGGAATAATACGTATGATGGGTAGGTACACCAATATGTAGTCAGTATGGCCAATTAGTTTCCCCACGTTCGTTCATTACATTGTCCCTCTCATTGACTCGTTTTCCTTCCGATCGATAAAGTACGTTGATTCAACACAATGGGTAGGGAGAAACTTTCAACAATCGAATAATATAGGTACCTAATGATATACAAATAGAGCTATTGTAGATTTGTAAAATCTCTTTCTTTCTTCTTCCATTTGTGGTTGACTAAGCACACCATCTATGTCAGCTTCTGCGTGCGCGGCGTCCCCACCCCGCCTGCCATCTCGAACTGTCGCGTACTCCTACTGATATTTAAATTTTACATTATGGAGTGACAGCCTTACGAGACCAAGGCCTTAAATTGAAATTAAAAGACTGTAAGCCGGTTCATATAAAAATGATATAAATGAAGTATAAGTATTCAATTATTTCTTTGTCCAGAAAACCGTAGCAAATCATACTAATCCAAACAGAATATCGTTTCTTAATGATAAAAATATTATTGTAAGAACTTTTCAGTGCAAAATGCTACATATCTGCTAGGATAATTACACTAAAATAATATAAGTAATACTAAACATATTATAAACCCAAGTCATCATCAAATAGTAATAGGTACACGTCAATTTCAAAATGGTTATGCTTTCATCAAGTTATGCAAAGCACAAAGCACAAAGGTTTATGCAGACATTTATGATTTATCCATTCGTGACGATGGCGGGGCTTCTTAGTTCTCTCCTGGATTATAATAGCTACTGAGAAATGCATAGCTTTTCGCGTATTATCTTCCCTCATAATAGAGTTCCGTTTTAGATAGTACCTACCTACCTACCTACCTACTACACTCTATCCACGGAGAGAAGTTAATATAGGACTATCTCTGTTAAAGTAATCCCCTACAATTGACAAAGACCAAAAAAAATGGGTGTTAACTATTTTTAGTAACCATCCAATCACAAATGCTCCTTCAAAAAACATTCGAAATTCAATTCGAAAGCATAGGTTCGTTTGTGATTGGTTGATCACTCAAAATGATTAATGCCTATTGAAATTTTGTTATATTATATATCATATTAACTTCTCTCCGTGCTTACGTAATAGTAACGTGCTTTGACTATCGTAAAGATGTCCTATGATCGAGCTAAGTGAGCTCTGTGTTCCGCGAATCCACTTTTATGAATTCATACTTTGTTCATCCGTCTGTCTCTTAGAGCCCGATTTGATTGAGGCTATCAAAGGTGCTCTTTTTAGATCTCTTTTGTCCTGGCAATAATTTATATGTCCTGGAAATGGTTAGCTTAACAGCTGCAACTAATCAGTAATAATATCAGCACAGAATATATAATAGTAATATCAGTTAGATGTACACTGACACTTCATTACATAGAAAAAAATGCCAAAAAAGCAAACGTTTTTATAATATCGGAAGCTCTAATTTCGGAAAGAACCACTAGTTATATAAGGTTTTGAGTTACCTAAAGTTACCTATTTTGAATAAACTAATTGTGATTTTGAGAATATACCTTTAAATATAGCGATACAATAAATCAACAGACACCGGCCTGCCTGTACCAATCAAGAGGCAGGGTGCAACGGGAGCAGGTAAGGCTGGCTTTGGCTACTGTGCTCCAATTCAAAACATCTCTGCTAAATCTCCCATAATTCGCGCAAATACCTACGGCATATTATAATCCGCGCTTTTTGCAAAGTAGCTTTGCCATGAAAAATCACAAAGCTCGCTTGGCAATTGGAACACACAAAAAATTGATTATTGGAAAAGCACGATTTAGCAGTTATTATTATCACTTACCCATGACTTTTGCGGAGCAGCGAGCGGTGCTGCGCGCGGTATGCAAATCTAGAGCGAGTAGGTATATTGATTGTGTTTGTTGAGTGATTTCATTTGAGACTATGGTTTTTTTGCGCATTTTACGCTTGTTATGGCATACGCCACCCACATGGCATGCACGCGCTCTTTCTGGCGTGCTCGGTGGAGCCAGTAGGTCAGGTAGTAGCAACATGGAGTGATGTCTCGCGCGTATATAAGCGCGTCTACGCTCGTAAGAGAAGCGCGTGTGACAAAAGACGTGCGTATACGCCCACACAAGAACCAGCTTAGGTACATGCGCAAAAATACGCTACACTGAATTTGCTCTTTTATAGAGCTTGCGTTCACGTATTGGAGTAATGCGAACAATCGTAATGGTGTAATAGGTCCCATAATTTTTCTGCTCGGCATTGTCGTACCGCGCCGCATCTACCGCTTATAACTAGCGGAAAATTCATGAGCAGGTCATTAGATATCCAGGCCTGAAATGTTTGGCTGGGTGCACATAAGCTACTATTACCTGAGCGTCTAACCACTCAAGAAGCATAAAACGTTTAAAAGGGAAGCTCAAAAATCTCTAGGGGAATTCTTCAGCGGGTCGCCCGAGCCACCTCTGAACTGTTTGAAAGAAGCTAAAAGCTGCTTAAAAGCAAAGAATCTCAGATGGTAAATTTCTAATGGATACCCAGTCAAATTATCATTAGGTATGTTATCATTAGGTATTTATGATACTTAAACATTAAGCAGTGCACTTCAAACAAAAGTAGTTAGGCTCTCATTTGAATGCCAGGCAATCAAACTCAATGAATCTATGTCTGTAGTTTTCCAAATTTCCGTTAAAATATTAAGTTTCAAAGTCTCACGGTCTCAAGAATTTACGTGTAAATCTTTAAACCTGGCAATCAACAGTATATATAAAACAAAGATTCCGACGAATCGAGAACCTCCTCCTTTTTTAATTAGTTTCTAGAACGAGTCTTACAAAAATTACGAGAAAATTACATCAAGTTTGATTTGTTATTATTCAAATGAGAAGCAAACTACGAACAACGGAGAGTCCTCTGTTAATCATGAAACCTTTTGTCAGGTCTATTATGAGAGAGTGAACACCCACAGCGCGAGCACGTCATTCGCACACGCATGCTGCGGGCAACGTGACGCATCTAGAAACCTTGTTTTGGACTCCAATACACCCATCACTAAAGTACGCTTCAGCAAGGGTTTCGCCTTCGCCAATATCGAAGCAGCTAGTGGTAACTACTGCGGATATACTTTTATAAATATTGCTATCGAAATAAAAAACTTTCATCCAAGTTATAACTTATATTTTTACTTAAAATTATTTTTTGTTCTAATATGCTATCGATATTCTGAGCTTAGATTGCCTAGAAGATATTAAATTGTGGTTATAATAATATGAATAATTGATAATTTGATGAACTTACCTACACCTGCAAGTGAAATTCAATCATAATTTGGTAGTAGATAGGTAACTTTATGAAATGGCTTTTGTAAAGTAATTAACATACTTGAAATTAATAGTACATATTTTCATGATAATACCTAGTTATGTGCTATTTCAGTGTACCCACGTAAAGTTATGTTTTCATTCATTTATTCATACATACTATTGAACAATTATTTCAATCAGACGGCTTATTGATATTTCGGTATGTACTCATTTACAAAAGCAATCAATTTTAATCATATTCGCATCAATTTATTATTACCACCGTATTTTAATCAACTATTTTTCTTTTGACATACAATAATATGGGTCTATACTATACAAATTTCTTTCAGAATTCGAAGACCAAAGGTCAAGATTTTTCGCAGAACATGAAAGATTCGATGATTTTATGGAAATGCGTGAAGGATTAGATTTAATAGGAGTTAGTTCCTTCAAAGAATACATGGTAGCTTACAGGTAAGTAACCAAATGTTTTATTTCCAGCAAAAAACTTTTTGAATATACATTCATTAAAACGCCTTTTTCTTCCTAGGGATTCGGATCGGTGTCCCTGGTACTCTTCTCAATTACTCTTTTGGACGCTATCCTGCCTTCTTCTTTCCTGGCCTCTTAGGATTATTATAGAATGTAACACAGCGTATGTACATTATACGGTAAGCTTAAATTAATATTTTTATCTTTGGGCTTCATAATGTATTTATGGGATCCTACCATAAAAACTATTTTTTGTTACAGATAACTAAAATTTTTGGTACAAACTATGAATTAGATCCTAGTCGACAATTAGATTTAGAAACACATTTGTCGGATACATTGCCACCAGTTCCTGCCACAAATTACGCTTGGGCATTAGCTGACGAACAAAGTGCAATTCTGTGTTCCGCTACAAGACCTCCACGGACACTTCCATTGTCACATGCATCTACCGTAGACAGCCTTGAATTATTTGCAGCTATCCGGGGCAACTGTGCCATAGTACCATCATATTCAGAAGCTATGCGTATTGATGCTGCTCTTAGAGAAGATCCAGCTGAGAACACTTCTAACGCTGGAGTCTTAATAGATATGGAGCCAGAAGAAAGACCAAATCGACAAACAATAAAAGCAGCTTCATTTGATGAACCACCAAGAAGGCCTAGAGTTAAAATTGCCAGTACACATTCAAGCAATAACATCGCCGATAGTGCTAGATCTCACGAAGCCAAAATACAGAACAGAAGATCCTGGGCGGGTGTTCTAACAACAGCTCGAAGTGCACGACAAATTTTAGAAGACTTTACAAATAATTCTGTTAACTATCAACCTATACCTGAAACTCAACTTACGAGAAATGGAGAAAACACGATCTATTTCTCTAGAGAGCTATCACCTACTTGTTCGAGGGATCCATTTGGTGGTCGAGCACTAACGACACCGACTGATGAGCCTCCGTCTTATGAAGAGGCGTTAAAGTTACCAGCTTTGAAAAAGTTGACGAGGTCCATTACCGGAACAGATTTAGCGGGTCCTAGAAGAGCTTTCCTAAAGGATGTCTTATCTAATAGAAGATCTTGTTTAGAGGGTGTTGGTGTTTTAGCAGGGACGAAAGTTGTTAGGTTACCGTACAGTGAGTCTGGTGAAGAAACACCTCTATAGCGCTCCTATTTTCGAAGACTTTTTATGGTGCAATAAAGTTGTAAGTATTTATAATAGGAAATTGTTTAGGCGATAAATGTTATTAATAGAGGCCACATAAAGTGAGATTATTAAATTATTTGTAAGCTTAGAAATTATTATGCGCTAATGAGCTTGCCCGGTTCTTATTTTATAATACTTAAAAAACCTATTGTAAAAGACTTGGAATTGATTAATAACAAATTTTTATCGAAATAGTGACTGCATCTAATCGTCCAAATATGATTTCATAAACCGTTCATATTAAATGTACTTTCTAAAGTCTAACTCTAGATTGTTTAATGAGTTAAAACTAGTAATGATTCTTATAAATCTTGCTTATTGCTTACATATTTCATAGACTAGGATTATAGTCCTTTTTATCTTTACAAGTCATATTTATTTACACCCATTTCTGTAGTCGAAGTAGTTTAACTGTTTGTGCTTCGTTGTTGCTTTCTTAATTAACCGAATTTACCTATATTTTATTTATTTTTATTACTTGCTAATAATATTGTTGTAAATAAATGTAATTTTACGGCAGTGCAGTGCCTTGTATTAAATCTAGTGTTAAGCTTTATGGTATGCTGTCTTCTTATACTTCCAGTATCAATTGTTTTAATTTTTGCATTGATGTTTCTTTGACTGTCTGATTTTTTTTGAAACTCATAACTAAATAATTAATCAATGATCTGCAGAAGACTACTAAGTTTTCACATAGATAGATTTAAAACTTAATTATTTTTTTATCGATCTATTATAACATAATTTGTTTTTTTACAATCTTACGTACTGAAACTGTTTATGTCTATAGGTTTTATTATCTAAATATTGTATTTGCCTCATTGTATTTTAGATGCTTTCTAAACCACACATTAGTTTAGAAATTCTAGTCAACTTTCGATAACTATGGTGCACAAATTCCCTAAAATAAATAATGGTTAGATTAAGTTGTTAAAATTATGTTATTACCTAATTGTACATTGCCAAAAGTGATATTAAAGATACATAGTATGTATACCTAAAAAGTCTAGTTCAATTACTTTAGTGACTATTTGATAAAAACGGGCTTTTTAATGTTGTAAATGCTATCGTAAATATGTAGATATTGACTTGTGTAAATTCAAACCTAAAATAAACTTATATAGTCATTAGTCAATATCATAAATGATTTGAAAATTATTGATAACTTTAATTATCTGAAAAATGAAATTATTTTTTTGCGTCTAAACTATCGTGAGTGATTTCCATTATATTATATAATTATATAATACCTGTGCAGCTGTCCCCCCCCCGCCCCCCCCCCCCCCCTCAGCCACCCTCACAACGGGCTCTACGGGCAGCGGCACGCGTAGCTCGCAGTCACAATGGCCACAATCGCGACGCGTGCGCGAACTGACTCCCTTGAAAAAGGACTCCGGAAGCGGGGTTTCGAAACTAGTCGGGCTAACGTCAACTAAACACGTGAGTAAAGCCGGGACAGATATTATATATCATGAATTTTTGGTTTAAGTTATACATTGCAAACTACTATTAATAGTTATTAACACGATTTATAATTGATCTAAGTAGTACTTATTATTATACCTATTTTGGGGAACATTTTTTTATTAACGTCAGGCTGAAGCCAAACTACCTAAATGCGTTATTTTACACAAGTTAATATTATCGCAAGTTCATTGTAAATATTACCTAGGTATTAAAATAGTAAAAATATTTTAATAAGTGCCAACAAACTAGGTATGTAGAATTGAAAGTATAATTTTTTTTCTTAAAATGTTTAGAATGCTGCAAATTCTAAATGTCAATTATGAATATTTAGGCTTCGTACTGACAAACTACTGAATTGCCTTTAAACGATTTTACTGGCTAAATCATTCCCGTTTACGATCAATAAGACGTTAACATTAGTCGATACTCACTATTCGATACTACATTAGTCCTTCATTACACAAAATCCATTTCACCAAATTCACCTAAACACGAAACTTTCTTGATTTCGC
Organism: Maniola hyperantus; assembly: GCF_902806685.2. Lineage (NCBI taxonomy): Eukaryota > Metazoa > Arthropoda > Insecta > Lepidoptera > Nymphalidae > Maniola > Maniola hyperantus. The sequence goes on along the minus strand of NC_048551.1, from coordinate 4,492,740 downwards.
AATATGAATAATTTTTATTTTGATTTATACTATATTTTTCAACATAACTTCTATAAATTAATTTATTACATAAACGCTTTCAATCATTTATTTATTTACTCAAAGCAATTACAACTATTGTACAACTCGTAATGTAAGGGCATATAAATAGAATATTTTTGTTTATAAATTCGATTGTAAATTATGGATGGACTAAAAATGTTTATTATTTTCAATAAACGTTATGAGTAAAAATTGTGTTTTGATTTTATCTAACGTATTACCGTTACCGCAAAGCGGTTAACATTTTCTGTCTAATGTTGTGTGTTGATCGGTGAAGCAATTTAGTTCATAAGCTAAGCTCGACCTAAGTATAAAAGTTTTTACGTAATACTTTAGGACAAGAAAATTTGGCGCAAACTTTTCCTAAGCTCGTTACTTAACTATTTTTCCTTCACAGACGGAAGGTTTCTAAATCGATTTATTAACTGTTACGAAGATTTCCAACATAGATTTTATGTTTACAAGATATTTATCAGAATTTTATCCACGCTAACTTTTGTAACTATAATGTAGTCCAAAAGAGTAAAAAACAATGTTTCGATGGAAATTGTGTTTTCGAGTAATATATTTTCCTACACCGACGAAAATGGCCAGATATATGAGGCCATTAACACAAATTCCTAACAAAATAATTGTTCAGTCTCCATATTTTTCCGGTATTTTGAACGCGTTAGCTATTCCTAAATTATTATTATCGTAAAAAATATGTAGTCAAATAAAAATATTCACGTTCATGATTCTCTTCTAGTCTATAAAAAACCTATGTACATGTATATAGAGACTTACCTTACCTATTTAAACAAAGGCTTTCGTTCATTTAGGTATCTACTTAGAGGCATTTAAATTTTTAGTTACTTTCGGAGCGCTCTCTACTTTTGTTATTCTTGGGAAAGGGATTTTAATTTAAATTAGTACGTTTTGGAGTTGTGTATTAAAATATAATGATCGTTATTAATATTTCAATTTGTCATTAATATTTATTGTATAACAAAGTAAAGTTTTACACCGACAGAGTAATACCGCATTGCGAATTTTCACCGCGTGATTTTATTCTGTAAGATATGAGCCGCACGCACTCGCGAAAAAAATACGTGTTCGAACGGTTTCATACAATTTGTGTTACAGAATATCTACTGTGGAAAAAAAGAGCGGTGAAATTTCGCAGTGCGGGCTTACCATTAGGCGTAGGGATAGTAAGTTCTTTGAAAACTAAGACTGAACTGAATTAAGGCTAACAAACGTGTTCTTCAAGAAGGGAATTATATGTTGCAAACTACACTACACTACTACAACTATTAGTACAACTATTAGTAACGCTTCAAATCAATGCAGTGCAATAGAAACCTACTCAATTTGATTTAGGTTTAATATAGCTGAAAGAATAAAAATTCAGGGTTAAAACCTTGAATTGCGACAAAGAGGTAATATACACGACCTCTTGGTAATAAACTATATGAATAATTCAGGTCATCTCGTCCCGAATCCCTGCTTGGGGAATATTTTAAAGGCTACAGGCACACTACAGTGCTTCTTGTGCCGAAGAATGTTTCGCTAGTCGTTTTACAGCAAGTAGGTAAAGTAACTAAGTCTTCTGTAATTCTTTTTCTAAATTGGTTTGGTTTTAAACAAGAAAATTGGCTACAAAATAAAACTTGAGGTTGAGGAGGTAGGAAAGTAGTTTAGTTCTACTTTCCTTAATTTCAAGTTCAATAATTGTTGTTTAAAATTGTACGAAACCATTTGCATTGGGAAATCATGAATTATTATCCAATATTCATACGCCTATAATATAGATTCAGTGGCAGATGCATATTCAAAAGAATTTTTATAACAAAATTACGTGACATTAAGGTTTTTTTTTAACCTTTTTTTCTATATGAGTAAAAAACAGAAAGTCTTCAAAATTTTACATAGAATTCAAAGTTGTAAATTAAATTAAATGGGATAGCAATGGGCATCCTGCTCTTTTTGAGAGATCTACGAGTAGGTATGATATACCTAATAGAGACCACAGCAACATTCTTCATGTAGATAGATGTGTATACAAAACTGGTAAAAAATGCGTCGGGGAGTAGGAAAAGAAATGGCCGTCATCAATCAAAGGTGCTACTTGTCTGTGATTTATCTCTCTCACGTTCAACAGATTTTTTATCACTTAGGTTACGGATTCTACCCTGGTTTTATACATGTCGTAACATTTTTTCATATTTTTCATATTGGGGATATTCCATTTCGTATTAGATATAGGTACCTACTTAATGGTGTTATCATCTGTTCTGTCTATACATACAATATTCAATGAATATAATATACATCACATTTTAATTGTATTTTATATATTAGTAAAGAAGACAAATATGGAGCCATGTCCTTATTAGGTAAATTAGTTAAAATAGGTTAAAATGCTAATTAGTTAGGTGAAAATACTAATGTACGCAAATTAGTTAGGTTAAAATGCCCATCTAGGTATATACAAAAACTAATGGCGCGTGGGTACGCGGACCACTAAAGTGGTCCGCCAGCATGCAGCCTTGGTATTTCATATACAAAAAGGCATAATATGTATGAGTAAATATCTACATAATTAAGTTCCTATGTATGTATATTTGTTCAGGATAGCCGCGGTTATCCGGCCGCGTTGAGAAGGTCGCGCGTCGGCAACGGCTCGCGTATTACGCGACCGCGTACGATTAGCGGACCACACATGGACTTTCATATACACAACGAAAAGTGACCATGTCAGACGAATCTGTGTCTTAGTTAATTAATAGTTGTTCTCTTTACTAATAAAATACTTATAACTTGTAATACAGTGCATTATTATTTTGGACGCCGAGATATCCCTCAACAATACGTGCCGGGCACTTGGCTCCACTAATATTCAAAGAATTCTCTTTCAGAGACACAGAGACTATTTTTAAAATTATTAGATAAAACTGGAAATGGAGTGACTATAGTTACTTGGCTAGTAACATTAGATGATTTAAGGCAGCATGTGCCGGGTGCGGGCCGTGCAGTTTATGCTTCACCGTGCATCAGCTTTAGTATATCTAGATATACTTACGTCACACGGTGAAGCATAAACTGCTTCAAATAAAAATATTCGTGATGTTTCGAATCCGTGCCTCGTCCGCGCGTCGTACGTGGCACAGCCCGCGCCCGTCACTTGCTATAATAAATAATCCCTAAATTGGTAGGTCTATTGTTTGAATTATAGAATGTTCAAATAGTAGGTAGGTACCTACTACATACCTATACCTAACTTAAAATAATGTTTGTGATAATATTCTAATTTTAACCATTTTCCACGAGTTACAGAAACTTTTCAGTTTAGGATTCACAAGGGACAGTAAAAGCCATTTATAACGGGTCGAGGCAGGAAGGTTTTGATAATTCGGTTGTCTCATAAATAACCCAACATTGTGAGATGAGGGAACCTATTCATTTTAGTGACGTAAACTAATTGTCTCCTATAGTAGTAGGTACCGTTTGTCCAATATTATTATCCAATTTAATAACACTAGACAATAGATCATCATCATCATCATGATCAATCCATCGACGGCTCCCTACAGAGCACGGGTCCCCTCTCAGACTGAGAAGGGTTTTAGACATATTCTACCACGCATGTGCGGATTGGTAGACTTCACACACCTTTGAGAACATTATGGAGAACTCTCACGCATGCAGGTTTCCCCACGATGTTTTCCTTCGACGTTAGATCAAGTGATATTTTATTACCTACTTAAAACGCACATAAGTTATAATTATTTACGTCTATGAATTTAAAAAATTGCGTATTGTACCTTGATCTACCTATCAGTGTTAATGAACCCTCCACTAGGAGGATATTGCTGGACACAAGAGGCACTAAAGGGATGAGTGTGGAAATTCATTCAAGTTCTCCACGTGCAGCGCTCCTCCACTCCATCGCTTGACTAGGGAGCAATGATGACGATTTTAGACTTATCCCTACTTACCTGCCATCTGACGCCGGTACCCCACGGTGCGCGGTGCGTGCTATTGCAGTCGTACGCGGACCAGCCCGCACCGACGCGACCGTGAGAAGAGTAGGTATCTATCGTTCGTGGTAGCGCAGCCACGTCATCGTCGTCGTCCGAGCCTTCTGCGCGGTGTGTGCGTGTGCCCGTGGTCGTCGGCCGTGCGTGACTGATAATCCGCACAATCTCGCACCGTGGGAATCAGGCATGACAAGTTACGAACTCGCCAAAAAGTTGAGCACTCACTTGATAAACATACTCGAAGATTCGTAGTAAGCAATCTCTACATACATAGCTCGTAGTACCAAACAAATTTCGGAATTGTGGGGAATATAAATTCAGCAATTTCTCAGAAGAGGTAGCGCTAACAAATTGCAGCGTGTAACGATCCTCATTCATTTCGATATTGAAAGAGAAATCTACCCACTTCGTTACATCGCTGCGGGATTAAAGTGTAAAATGGTAAAGCACGTATATACTTCCCGTTATGTATTCTCCCATTTCACCCTTGGTAATTGGTATAGGTTTCATTTTGCAGTAGGTAAAATTATATTAATTGTTATTCCGTTCATCCATCCTTAAACAACCACCATAGGACACAGGGTATGTTATGTACTCGGAAACGTATGTCCGTCTATTCATCCCAGACTAAAAAAACCGGCCAAGTGTGAGTCAGACTCGCGCATCGAGGTTCCGTACTCGGGTATTGTTTTCGACTCTTTGCACGATAAATCAAAAGTAAATGCATAAATAAATTAAAATCTGTCTTTATTTGTTCATGGATACATTTTAATTATTTTTTGTGAAGTAACCACAAATTCACGTTTTTCGGTTTTTTTTCCTCTAGGTACTTGTGTTATAAGACCAACCTACATGCCAAATTTCATGATTCTTGGTCAACGGGAAGTACGTATGGCATACCCTATAGGTTTTCAGACAGACACTCAGACAACGAAGTAATCCTATAAGGGTTCCTTTTTTCCTTTTGAGATACAAAACCCTAAAAAATCACCAATTTTCAAAACTCTCGGAAAACTTTCCAGGCAAAAAAACTACCAAATGACTGGACTATGTTATGTGTTTTGAAAGAATGAGTTTTGCAACTACAATAAACAAAAATACCAAACTAACTATGAGGTTTGCAACTTGGTGCGTTTTATTTTTGATTAACGTCCTTCATCTTCCAAAGTAAAATCTATTATGCAAGTTATGAAACTCCCAAAACAAATCAATCTCGCCCGCTTATTTTTTGTATCAACAATGCTGCATTGATCGCTTCGCATTTTCGCTAATGGATTTCCCGCGTAAGGCTTCGTTCAATTAATATGCTCTTATTAATATGAGGCTCTTAATAAAATAAATAAAATAAAATAATTGAAAATTGGAGGCCAGAAGGTCAGGGACTTCGTTTGCGTGGACTACTTACATAAATTTCTGACATCTATTTTACCCCCTTAGGGCTGATTTATGCTAGACCGTGCCGGGCACCCTGAGCCGTGCGGACGATCCACGGATTGCAATTTTGTATGTAGAAACGTAACACGGACGAGGCTCGAATGACTCGGACACGGCACGGTCTGATGTGACCTCATACAAATTCCCAATCTGGTGTTTCGGACGCGGCACGGCTCGGGTTCGGCACGGTCTAGCATAAATCATCCCCTTGGGGTTAAATTTTCAAAAATCTCTTCGTAGCGGATGTCTACGTCATAATAGCTATCTGCTTAAACTGCAGTATAGTAAATACGTACGTACGTACTGCAGTGCCTAGTAACACTGCATTTTGCAGCATTTAGCTTCGCGATATTCTCATTATCTGCATAAACACAACCTTGTTATTTGCACTTCACCTTGAACCCAAATAATGCCGCAATGAGTGTAAGTACTATTAAGTATATTATTCTGTGATAAAGGCTTCTACTGTTCTGCTTGCCAATTATATTTAAACTTAACCCAGTTTTAAGACCTACAATTGTATGAATATTCTTTCAGTAGGTAGATACTTAGGTGGGCTTGCTTACATGTATTATGATAAGTTAATTGATTGATGATACGCTCGGTGGGGGTGCTTTGAATCAGCACAAAAAATAATTGTAATTTTGTATGGCACACCCTTATCTAGCGTACAATATTATATCCACATCTGCGCTTAAACTGCATTCTAGTAAATATATTAAGTCATTTTACCTGAAAAAATATATAAAAGGAAAATGTGACTGACTGACTGACTGATCTGGGCTATGGCATGCAGATAGCTATCATGACATAGACATCCGATAAGAAAGGATTTTTGAAAATTCGTCCCCTGAGGGGGAAAATAGGGGTTTGAAATTTGTGTAGTCCAAGCGAACGAAATCGCTGGCATATGCTTGTAATTAATAAAACTATAGCTCCTTGCATCGTTTCGTAGCAGCAGCTGAAATCTAAGTAATACCATTTATGAAGTTAGTGTTCTTCGACGCCTGTTCCCGTTCTTCCACTCGAACAACTTCGACGGTGTGGCGTGTAATCGCTGCCATATGCTTCGCTCTACTTCTGTTAGTTATTGAATAGTTCCATTAATATGGAAAAATAATAGGTACTTTTCCCGCGACTTCATGCTCGTTAAATCAATTTTAAAATCCCGTAAGAATTTTCCATTTTAGGGTTCCGTACCTCAAAAGGAAAACAACAACTTCTTGGGGTATATTCTTTCAGCTGATGCTCGACTTTCATAAATAACTAATCAGGTAACATGATCGAAAACTTTTTTGTTCTTGTCTAACATCATCGGTATGTGATTTGGTTAGGCAACCTATTCGCCATGTATCAATCTACACATTATCTACCTTATATTCTCAATCACGATTAAATAACAGATGAGGATAGATATTTCTAATACCGTATCTCCTACCAATATCACGTTTCACGTGTAGTGTAGCCCTTGATTTATAAAGAAAAGATATTCTGCTCACATACCTATATCCATTGTCAAGTCCTGAAAAAAGACAGATTGTAATAAAGATTGACACGCCAAGGTCGACACCAAACGAGCGTGTACGTGAAACTTGGGAGAGAAGCTTTTGAGGTGGGAAGTAGCATTGAATTACACAATAAAATACTGAATTTTAATGAAAACTCTACCTAGTTTTATATTAAGTACAGCCTTTGCCAGCATTAGTAAAGTAAAATGGCTGGACATAATTATACGAAAGATTTATATGGGAAAATTTAGCGTGCGGATTTTTGCAGGATGAATTCCGATTTAACAACTCCTTACGCGACAAATCTACGCGGAAATCTCTATTCTGCGACTCGGCAATGGTTATTCCATACACAACATTACCTACATTTGGATCTTATCGCCCCATCTTTAGAATTCAGCTGGGCTGGGCAGCATTTTCAAAGCTACGACAGGTCTTCGAATCGTCGATACCGCAAAGTCTTAAGACTAAGGTCTTCAACGAGTGTGTCCTACCTGTGATGACGTATGGAGCGGAAACGTGGACACTGACAGTTGGCCTTGTCCACAAACTAAAAGTCGCTCAGCGCGCTATGGAGCGAGCTATGTTGGGTATCACTCTCAGGGATAAAATCCGGAACAAGGAAATTCACAGAAGAACAAAAGCGACCGACATAGCTCAAAGGATTAGCGGGCTGAAGTGGCAATAGGCAGGTCATGTCTGTCGCAGAACCGACGGCCGATGGGGCAGACGTGTTCTGGAGTGGAAACCGCGTACCGGTAAGCGCAGCGTGGGACGACCCCCAGTCCGGTGGTGGGAAGCGGATGGATGAGGAAGGTGGAGGACCGTGTTTGGTGGCGCGCTCTTGGAAAGGCCTATGTCCAGCAGTGGATGGAAACAGGCTAATGGTTTGGATTGGCCCCATCTTTGAGGCCATTTCCTAATTTATTTCAATTATAACATTGGCACGCACTAGACCACAATCATCACTGAGAGACTTAACAATGTGGCCCAATGGTATACGCGTTTGTTTATACTCTAGAGGATGCCTCTTCACTCATGTTTCAAATATACTTACCCAGATTAAAACACAGATCACGGAAAAGTATTCTAAATCCATTCCAAATCCTAGCCATGCGTATAAATAAAGATTACGCAAAGCATTTCGTGCGTGTAGATGGAATGTCGATGACATAGGGGTGGAGATATAACTTGATATACTTACATAAAATATACCGAGATAGAATAAGTAAACAGATCAGCTCGTATAATATTTTCATTTCGTACATAGTTACATTTCATAACAAAATATGTACACCTACTAGCTTATACCTGCGATTTCATCCATGCTGATTTAGGTTTTTCGAAATCCTGTGGGAACGTAGCTTACGTAACGTAGCGTAGTTTGCGAAAAAGTAGCTTATGTCCATCCGGCATGCCAGGAGCTATCTCTTTGTCTAATTATGTCGAAATCGGTTCTGCAGTTTAGGCGTAATAAAGTAATAACAGAGACAATTTCGCATTCATATTAGCAAGACGCTTATATTCTACTAGCTAGTAGCTTATGCTCGAAACTTCGTCCACGTGGACTACACAAATTTCAAACCATTATTTCACCCCTTAGGAGTAGAATTTTCAAAAATCCTTTCTTAGCAGAGGTCTACGTCATAATAGCTATCTGCATGCCAAATTTCAGCCCGATCCGTCTAGTAGTTTGAGCTGTGCGTTGATAGATCAGTCAGTCAGTCAGTCACCTTGTCGTTTTATATATATAGAAAACTAGCAACCGCGACATGCACACACTAGCCATATATTATAACCATTGAGCTACCTAGCAGAGCTAAGAGTTCTTGTATTGAACATGCTACTTCTCTATTTGCTATCATCCACATGGTAATATTATCTACAATGAAATCATACAATGCTTCTCTAGGTGTATGCATGTGAATAGATAATTGAAAATCGATATGCAATTGAATTTCCCACCGCCAGTGAAATGGTTTGCAAGTTTCACTCAAGATATTAAATTCTAGGACAATTTCTGGGAACGATATCTTGTATTCGCTAAATATTATATATTATTGTTTCATTAAGTTTTCAGGATTTTAGTAACTAAAGGAGTATGAGTTTAATAAAAACTGCCATAGGTATCCCTGGTGAGATAGCAGTCAATGGCTAACTTGTATTTGAATAAAAATTTTGATTATTTTATTTTAAAGTTTTACTTAGGTCACACAGTAAGTAAAATAATTTTAATTATAAACCAAGTTTTTAGTAAGTGCTGAACTTAAATTCTAAGTTTTAACGGACATTTTTTAAGAGCTTTATTCATTCAACTAGATATTATCTCTTTGTCCCAACAGCACAATTTACTTTGCCAATGTGGCTAATTCCTTTGTACACAATCTCTAAACTAAACTAAAATATCACGTCTAAATCTATTGCTATCCCTTTCGTAATGTTGCTTGCGGAAAAGGAAAGCACTAGATTTAGACCTGTTAATTTAGTTTAGTTTAGAGATTGTGTACTAGAGAATCGGCCCCAATGTCGCAAATTCTAATACCAAAGATAAGTAGATATCTATCTGTTGTGCTTATCTATTAATAGATGATGCCCGCGACTTCATGCGCGTGGATTTTGGTTTTAAAATATCCCTTGGGAACTCTTTAATTTTATGGGATAAAAGCCTATGTCCTTCCCCGGGATTTAAGCTAACCTTTTACCAAATTTCATAAAAATCGGTTAAACTGTTGGCACGTGAAAAGCTAGCAGACAGACAGACAGATAGACAGACAGACAGACACACTTTCGCATTTAAAATATTAGTATGGATAACGGGATATACAAACACAATTAATATTGTATACTTCATTCAATTAATCGTCGGTAGTCCAGAATGATTCGCAAAAAAAGAAGGGTAATTTTTATTAGGTACCCTGGCTTAAACCAAGAATCAAGGCGACTGCCCGAATGGAACATCATTACGGATTTAATTTCACAGTCGTTTTAAATAGATACCTATTCATATTATTTCAAGTGGCAGGTAATAAACGCAAATTAATAATTTTCCAATTTATAGGCATCTTACAGAAATTTTGGAAACAAATCGAAATCAAACAACCTTTCATACCTTGTATTTTACAAATTTCATTTCTAGCAACGATGATGTAACTTCCGATTCGGTTGGCTCGTTGCCATCTTAAGGCTTGAGCTCACAGAACGCACGCCGCAGATACCGCACCATGTCAACTGCGTACGGTAGAACGTTTGAAAGAACAAAACACATAACCCTCTTTTGGGCTTCGCTGCAGTCGGGTAAAAACGTGCTCATAATAATACGTTTGAACCTTTGGTACACGCGTGTGCTTTGCAGTATACTTCGTATGAGATTCTATCATGATTCTACGTATCACGAACGTTGATAGAATTCGAGTGTCGAAACAAAATAACGTCAAATTAAAATGATCCTTGATTTAAAATTAAGAATTAAGTACTTACAAGTTACAACTGATTTTAATTTCACAACGTTTCCGCTTGGAGCGCTGCATGTGGACAAACTTGAGCAAACTTAAGCATTAAAATTTGAAACAAACTTGGACAAACTTGGCCATTAAAAGCTAAAACAACGAATACTATCAACGTTGCCGAGTTGGTGAGATATAAAATCTTTTCCTTTACTAAACCTAATGACGCTGATGACGCAAAAGCAACGGCACGCGACTAGACTGCGGCAGCGTAGCACCCGTGCCACGCGTGCTATAATAAAGTCTACGAACTCCTACGGGCTACGAAGTGTGAACTATTGCCAACGCCTCCTTTGTATTACTTTACTGTATTTTCTTTGCGAGATATGCTTGCACTTGATGACAATATTATTATGCTTAGTAATACAATGATGAGGCCTAGGCGTACTTGCCTAAAATATGCCTCCTTCGCGCTATTGATGTAACGAAGCCTTTTTGCAGCCTCAATAAACGTGTAATTTGTCTATAAAGACATAATTCTCAGAGCTTTTCGCCCCCAGGCTTCACAATGTGGAAATTACCGACGAAAAAGTAAGCATTCAAAGGGAAACGAGCTTAACAAAACTTTAGGTGTTTATCTTTTGTTTCGTAGAATTTTAATTAGGTATTATGAAAAATTATTTTATAATTTATTCTCTCATTTTTATTATAAACAAGATGACGATCGTGACTTCGTCCGCTTGGATTTAGGTTTTTAACAACCTCATGCTGGGAGCTCTCCGGTTTTCCGGTATAAAAAATAGACTAGGTACTCGATATGTCTGCTTCTTCTGTATCTTATTCTAAAAAGGTATGTTATACACACACTTTCTTAAAAGGTAACATATACACACGACAGACTTTCGCATTATAAAGATGGAGATAGACGTACGGGACTACTAATGATGCTGAAATCTCGATTTAGTGATCCGCTGGTGGCTTATTGTTACATCGTTACACTTTGTCTAATATCACCATTATTACATCGTTAGATACTTACGGTTGTCTATTTTGTTTTTTTTTAATTTTATGCGCCCAGTGCGCTCGCGCCATCAAGACGAATCTAATAACATATCACTTATCAAAATCGATTGAGCCGTTGAGTAGTTATGGGTGAACATAGGAACGGATATATATACATACCTACATACATACAGTTTAGGTTATTTGACATACAGGTCAAATATATAACTCTCATTTGCGGATTCGCCGCAGTTGGGTAAAAACATCTTAAAAAAAGAAAGTATTTTATAGGACCTAAGCACCGCGAGTTAATAATGAATTCAAAAATCGTCCGAGCAACATTTCTTCGTTGATCGATACCTACTTCCTACTTATGTAAACGAACTGAAGCTGTGAATATTTTACAAGCGCACATTTAACTTTTAATACAAGTTAAAGTAGCTTTGTCACGTTTAGACAACGTTATCTTGTCGCATTTACAGATGGCAAAAAAACACACATGAAGTAATCAAATGTAGGTACAGTTCTTGCAATTCACGATGGCGAGTGGCTCATGCTTGTGTTTAAGTCGTATCGATATAAGTAAGGTACACTGAATGTGTGCGTTTGCGAGGCTTGCTCGCGACTAATTGGTCCGACATAAATAAATAAAAATAAATAAAATATCTTTATTTACAAAACAAGTTATTATGGTGTCGTTTACTAGTGGTCTCCACACTAGGTTAAACCTGTGACGTGGAGACCATGTATACCATACATGCACACACACACTTACGCAATGCCCGTGTATCCGACGTAACCACAAGTAAAGTCCACTCGCCTTCGTGAATTCCAAGAACTGTACCGTAAAACAGACATGAGATAATCAAAAGTAGGTACATATATGTTCTGAGTCCTCCACATAGGACTATACTTATCATCCCGGAAAATGGAAAAGTTCCCACGGGATTTTCAAAAATCAAAACCCACATGGACGTAGTTGCAGGCATCATCTTTTACATAATACTATACACATAACTACATAATATTATACAAATATATTTTATTATTATATATTTTATTTCCGAAAATCTCATCCCACTGAATTTTAAAAACCTAAATCCACGCGGACGAAGTCGCTGGCATCATTTTACTTAGGTTCTACTTAGTTTTAGTTTAGTTTAGTTAGAACACGAAAGTTTTGGGTTAAATTAGATTAAAACAAAATGTAATTTCCGAAAACATTTGTCATCCAGATAATTAAAAAGGTAACAAAGGGACCCCGGTAACCAGCGTACACGTGTCAGCTTCGTCTTAAACACCTTTTCAGCTTTGTTGAAATTATTGTTCGTAAATATGAACTTTCAACAAAGTATGGGCACGTGTAGACTGTAGGTGGATAGTTGGGTAGTTTCATATTCATTAGATCTGCCTGTCGTGATTAAATTCTAACATAATTATAAAGGGAGAGTAGGTAACAAGAATATTGTAACAAAGTTGAGACGCCCAAATGCCTAGTTATTTATGTAGCTGAGGCTATTCGTATATGAGGCTGTATATACAAGGATCTCAGTATAATACGACCTTCACCGAGCTGGTTAATGGATAAAAGTATTTTATATCAAATTAAATATGTTAATAAATATGTATATTGCAAATGGGTTGACTAAAAAATTTCAACCCAGAATATTATAATTAATTAACAATTTTTTTAACATTCCACCGTGCCCGCCACGTGTTAGCATAAATCATCCCTTATTCTGAACTAAGTACACCCACCCGTCAAACCACACTAAAGCAGCGTGAATGAATAAATTAATGTATGAATATATTATTTTACGAGGGAGGGAAATCGTGATCGTGTCATCTAAGCTTTATCTTGCTTCAGTAGACATGACATGATCCAAATACTTTAAGAAATTTAGGGTAAGTGAAGTTTGTGGCCTAGATTTGTAGCGGTTACCAATTACTTATGCTAGTCAAGCAACGTTGACCCAAGGCTGTAACTGGATTGGTAATCGACTTTGAGGGCGCTAGTTAATTTAATTTTATGCTGTACTTTGACGATACCCGCGATTTTGCTCGCAAAAGTTCCGGTTTTTTTAAATCCTGCGGGAACTCTTTTATTTTCCGGGATAAAAAGTAGTCTATGTCCTTCCCCGGGCTGCAAGTTATCTCTGTCAAACTGTCAAACCAGATCGGCCTTAAAAAGCTAGCAGACAGAGAGACAGACACTGTCGCATTTATAATTTTTTATGCTGTTTTATCTTTATCATTAGATGTGTATAGGACGAAAAAAAAATCTGACCTCCAAAGTCGGTTACCCTGCCCAGCATAATCGATTGATATGCGCTGCCCAAATATGCCATTCGCACTTCAAGTATTGATATACCTTTTAGTCAATAGCAGAATACATCGATGAGCAAAATATTTTTGCTCTACAAAATAGGACAATATTGTTGCAGATGAAAAAGTGTTACAAAAGCTTTCATCTCGCCATGCCTCGACGCGCTCGACCCCGTCCAAACCAATATACCTACCTGCCAAATGCCAACTACATCTTTACAATATAATACCTCAATACCTCTGACCTACTAATATTTTACATAACTTGAGTTAGTTCACGGGCACGTGTCTACTCTTAAGTTTATTACTTGCTTTAACGGTGAAAGAAAACATCGCGAGGAACCTGTATGTCTGAGAGTTCTCCATAAGGTTATTAAAGATGTGTCAAGTCCGTTAATCTGCACTGGGCCAGCGTGGCAGACTATGGTTTCAACCCTTCTCATTCTGAGAGGAGACCCGTGCTCGACAATGCACGATATCATAATGAGTTTAGTTGAACCATGTTTCTCTAGACATCATTATCCATAATATGAACTATATGATGTCCGCGGAAACGTCCTTTTTTGAAAATCCCGCGGGAACTCTTTGATTTTCCGGGATAAAAAGCTCCGACATACAAGCTATCTTTTTTACCAAATACTTAGATGATGCCCGCGACTTCACGATTCATCAACGTAGATTTAAGTCACAGGACAAGTCGTTGGCATCATCTATAGGCATAACGCATAACTGGAGAGGTTCCTGCGGTAGTGGAGCGGTGCGGGAGGGTGTGATGACGTCACGCCAGAGTGATCTGTCAAGTTGACAGATCACTGAGCTCTCCACTACCGCAGGAGTCTAAACTCAGTTATGCGCTATCCCTATAGTTAATTAATGTTCGTTGTAAATCTATGAATGAAAATAAAAAAAAACAATTGTAAAAAAACTATAACGAGGTTTCTTATTTTATAGTTTACTTATTATAAAACCTACAGAGCGGTGTAAGTTCAGCAGGGCAGATCAAAAGCGCTTTGAACTTACTGCGGCTCACCGCGCTCGGGACTCGACACCGGCTGAATAAAACAACAGCTCTCTGAGCTCTTTATCATGTTCAGATATATTATTCGTGTAGAAATATAATAGATAGCTGTAGTTTAGCTTACAGCAAGAATACGTCTAATCATAAGTAGCTGACCCGCCACTAATTTCATTATCATCAGGTCTCTTGTAAGGACTTCCACACGCCACGGTTTTGCGCCACCAGACCGCTTGAAACCAGCGGCTCAGACTCTCAGATAATAAGAATTAATGTAAGTAGATATACCTATGCAAACTTCAAATTAAAAGTTTTTATAAAGATAAAACAGCGAAATTCATACAAATGAAATTTCATTTCATAGAGAATGTTTGCTGGACGTGACAGCTCGAGGCCCTCGGGCACTCGGGGGCACATCAGCCGCGCTTTTACCTGGCCACGAAACATCAACACAGGCGTCCGCGTACTACAGTACGCTTAGTATAAGATTTTACGTCTCACCATCACCAACGTTGCTAGAATTCGAGAGTCGAAACACAATAACGTCAGAGTAAAATGGACCTAAATAGCCTTGAATTGAAGTAAAAAATGGAATGCCAGTAATTTTAATTTCGCAACGTTTCTGCTTGGAGCACTGGTTGTAGATGTGTAGATAAACTTGAGCTTTAAAACAATGCAGTTAAGATCCAGTTTACTATAATACGGAAGAGTTTCGACACTCGAATACTATCAACATTGGTGAGACATAAAATCTCGTACTAAGCATATAGAACGAACGACTCGACGGTCGTAAAGAACAAACGGTAACCAACAAAAATTTGATTTTTCAGCAGAGCGTTTCTAAACTGTGACTTTTTGAATCAACATGCTTCATACGCCATTACCTAAGAAATCACCATCGTCATTATCAAACAATAGATGCCCACGGCTGGACATAGTTTTCTTGCAGGAATTTCCACACGAGCAACACAG
Source organism: Maniola hyperantus (assembly GCF_902806685.2). Classification (NCBI taxonomy): domain Eukaryota; kingdom Metazoa; phylum Arthropoda; class Insecta; order Lepidoptera; family Nymphalidae; genus Maniola; species Maniola hyperantus. The sequence continues at coordinate 4,476,977 of NC_048551.1, read as the reverse complement.
GGATTCGCTGGATTCAGGTGGTGCACCGTGCAAGACCGTGGGGTCTTGCACCACCTGAATCCAGCGGCTCTCTGCGACTCGTATAATGTCGTCTATCATTTCGATGCGAGCAGAATATATATAGAGTTCTATACAAAAAATCACATCATTTTGTTTAATTACAGTCCAAGATCCTATTAATAACTGGAGGTTCGCCACGAACTAAGACCTCGTGTTCTTTAAGTTCATACAACTTACAAACCATCTGATGTAGTAGGACCACGTGATGTACCATACCATGTGGTATATATACTGTACGAATATATACCACAGTCCATACCACATTTTTAACTACGGTTAAAGAAAACAGAATAAAAAATTGTAATGTAGAAACATCTGAATAACATGAATAGTTCTTCATTCAATATTGTAATTGCGTAGTCAAGCGTAAATTCAGCAAGAAAATTTTACGATGTTATTCCATGTTACCGATAAATTATTACGAATGAACAAAGAAAATGAACGGGAAGTTCGGTTCGCTTTGTAATAATATTCTAGTTTTGTTATATTAACAAAGGGCCCTATTGTTAAATCTGTTAGGAAATAAATTATTGAGTAAATATACTTAATTAAATTAGGGTAAGTAAGTAGTGACCCCAAATTATTGTTGCCTTTTATATGTCAACGAATACACCTACATAATTTTACCAAAATAGCCATGGAGTCTTAGTGAAAAAAAAAATTACGAGACATTTCACTGCGATTAATAACCTCATCTGGTGACAGAAGGGCTGGCTAATTTGGGGCGCATCGGATCAGCCTGGCTGTCCAGCGCGGAAATGCAGCCAGTATTCTTGGCACCATTCCCCGCGGGCATGATTTGTATAGTAATTAGATAAGGCTAGCTTTAAGTTTTATTGTAATATTTTCAATTTAAAAAAAATACCTCTGCACTGGAATGCCCTACATTAATATTAACCTAAAGTTTTTGTGTTCCTTCTTGATATCTTGGTAATTAGTTTAATTGATATAGATTTTAGGTAAACAAAGAATGTCTTACTTTAAGCTATACTATTTAGAAGTTCTAGTTAAGCATGTTGAGTTAGCCTGTAAGTGAGTATACATTGATAGTCCTAAGTTTATATAAGTCGTCATAATTAGTTTTCTTTGTATACCGTTGGCTTCCTATTAAATAAATAAAATAAAATAAAAAATAAAATATCTTTAACATAATAGAACTCTAGGAACACTTTATTTATTTTTAATAAATTTATAGATATTGCCACTGATAGGCCTGCAATATGTCTTTAATATTCTGGGGATCGGGAATTCGACCCCGGGCACGCACCTCTAACTTTTCGGAGTTACCTATTGTGAGTTTTAAGCAATTAAATATCACTTTCTTTAACAGTGAAGGAAAACATGTCAGGAAACCTGCACACCTGAGAGTTCTCAATAATGTTCTCATTTAACAGTTAAGGAAAACATGTCAGGAAACCTGCACGCCTGAGAGTTCTCCATAATGTTCACAAAAGTTTACCAATTATTTAAATTTCTTATTCTGAGAGGGGACCAGTAGTACTCAGTACCAGTCAGTAGACCAGTAGTAGACTCAGTAGTTAGCCAGCGATCAGTTGTTGATGATGATGTATCAATTTAGCACTAAGCAGAATATTCTAATTTTTACGTAATGGTTACCCTATGGCGCTTTTGTGCCCGATTTAGTAAAATGTGACAAACAATCAATCAACTTCGAACAAGTAACAATATTCCCAGCACTTAGAGTAAAATAATTTTGATCCGTTACTCCATCATATGATGATCATAATGATTGATGATGATTAAGTACCTATACTCCTGAATTCTGACACAAAGTATTTTATAAACATTTGCAGATTTTCAGTTGAAAAAGTGTTTCTATCCAAATCAAGTGGTTGAACCTACCTTGAATGCAAAAAGCATTTGCTAAGCGATACTTTTAGAGTTGGTGAGGTAAAAAACCGACCAAGTGCGAGTCAGGCTCGCGCAACGAGGGTTCCGTAATACAGTCGTATTTTTTCGACATTTTGCACAATAATTCAAAAACTATGATGCATAAAAATAAATAAAAATCTGTTTTAGAATGTACAGGTAAAGCCCTTTCATATGATACCCCACTTGATATAGTTATCTTACTTCGAATATTGAAAATACTAATTATTAGTTCATGACCACAATTTAATATTTTTGTGTGATCTAACCCTAAATTCACGGTTTTCAGATTTTTCCCCTAAAGCCAGCTATAAGATCCACCTACCTGCCAAATTTCATGATTCTAGGTCAACGGGAAGTACCCTGTAGGTTTCTTGACAGACAGACAGACAGACAACAAAGTGATCCTATAAGGGTTACGTTTTTACTTTTGAGGTACGGAACCCTAAAAATGATCAATTTGTCTATAATAGACAAATGGGAAATGGGAAAGAGGAAAAGCGTCTTATGTAACTTGTTGGAGCATCGGTGACGAAGATGGTTTGTGCTGTTCTTTAGTAGGTAAAATAGTAATATTATTCTATTATAATAAGTAGATACAAATGGAAGTATAATACAATTAAGAAAGCTTGCCCACTGTACATAATTATAATACACTAGCTGATGCCCGCGACTTCGTCCGCGTGGACTACACAAACTTCAAACCCCTATTTCCCCCCTTTAGGGGTTGAATTTTCAAAAATCCTTTCTTAGCGGATGCCTACGTCATAATAGCTATCTGCATGCCAAATTTCAGCCCGATTCGTCCAGTAGTTTGAGCTGTGCGTTGATAGATCAGTCAGTCAGTCAGTCAGTCAGTCAGTCAGTCAGTCAGTCGGTCAGTCACCTTTTCCTTTTATATATTTAGATTAATAATATTATAAAGTCTGCCAATCCGCAGTCGACCAGCGGTGTGGACTATGGCCTTACCCTTCTCATTCTGATAGGAGACCCGTGCTCAGTAGTGAGCCAGCGACGGGTTGATCATTATGAATATTATTATAAATGCTAAAGTGTGTCTTTCTGTATATCTGACTGTCTGTCTGCTAGCTTTTTACGGCCCATCCTTTAACCAATTTCGACGAAATTCAGCACAGAGATAACTTGCATCCTAGAGACGTAAATTTACTTTTTAACCGACTTCAAAAAAAGGAGGAGGTTCTCAATTCGTCGGAATCTTTTTTTTTATTTTTTTTATTTTTTATGTATGTTCCCCGATTACGCGAAAACGCCTGGACCGATTTTGAAAATTCTTTTTTTGTTTGAAAGGGTATACTTCAAAGTTGGTCCCATTTCAATTTGGTGAAGATCTGATGAACATCTTCGAAGATAGATACTGGAACTCCTCAACGGATAAGAGTAAATTGCTCGCGATCAGTGTAATAGCTTAGTAAACAGTAGATTTTTAACCAGTCATAGCATAATTCCATGGAGCCACTAAAAATTGTGAAATAAAATTTTTTTACAAAAAAAATAAAAACCCGACTTCGTTACACAAACACTAAAAATTGAAAAATAATTTAATTTATTACCGAATATATTATGTATACAAGAGTTAATATAGTTCCATAATAATATTTTTTGGGGTCGGTGCCAATGAGGTGCCATTGTGGAGTCCCATAAAAATATGAAGTCTAGACGATTCGCGCAGCTAAAGCTAATTGGCACCGGCACCTAAAAGTATTATAATGGAACTATATTAACTCTTGTATACATAATATATTCGTTAATAAATTAAATTATTTTTCAATTTTTAGTGTTTGTGTAACGAAGTCGGTTTTTTACCTCGGAAAATCTAGGAGTTTACCTACGGGATTTTTAAAATCCTAAATCCACATAGACGAAGTTGCGGGCATCATCAGCTATTTCATTCAGAGATCCTGGAGATGGACAATAGACATAAATTACTTTGGTCCCAGAAAATCAAAGAATTCACTACAATGTCGCGGGCGTCATCTAGTTATTTTATAAGGTCTGTATCAAGGCATGCAATCAGTTCAATCTCTACATTTACAACCTTAGATACATAAGTATGGTTCGCGACATATCGAGATGGCCATCGGGGTGGTAACGCCCCGCACACCCACACAGCCCTTGCGCTAACCCAGTGCGGGCAAGCGCGGGTGACGTGCGGATGTGCGGGGCGTCCCCACGCCTCGTACTCCGATTGCCATCTCAACCTGTTGCGCACTATACTTGAAAGAGGTAAGAAATGGGTAAGAGGAAGATTGTAATCACGACATCCTCCTTTTGTTGGCGCCTGGTAGTTAAGGGCTGAGATAAAGGGTTCTGATTGCCGAAACGGTTTTCGGTGCGAAGATATTTTGTGCATGGGATTAGAGCTTTCCATACCAAAAGGTGCTAAAATGTTATGCGAGCCTTGACCTATTTTACTATTACGTTCCACCCTTACAACTTTTATCACAACCTACTTACATATTTTTCATTTTGTCTTTCATATTTTTAAAAAAATCCGCCCAGTGCGAGTCAGGCCCGCGCACCGAGGGTTCCGTACTACAGTCGTATTTTATCGTCATTTAGCACGATAAATCAAAAACTATTATGCATAAAAATAAATAAAAAACTGTTGCAGAATGTACAGGTAAATAGCCCTTTCATATGATACTGAACTTGGTTTAGTAAACTTACTTTATAAGTTGAAAATATTAATTATTTGTTCAAAACACTTTTTAATTTTTTTTTGTTATGTGACCACAAATTCACGGTTTTCAGATTTTTCCCCTAATGTCTGCTATAAGACCTACCTACCTGCCAAAATTTCATGACTCTATAGGTCAACGGGAAGTACCCTGTAGGTTTCTTGACAGACAGACAGACAGACAGACAACAAAGTGGTTTCCTTTTGAGGTACTTATGGAATTAGCGTAGGGTATGACTATGAAGAGGAACTAGGTTTGAGCACAAGGAGAGACACAGTAGTCCGACGCCTTTGATCTCGTGGTAAATGACGATCACGACTACTCTTCAATACCTATAGGTCCCGAAATTACTCTTCGTCGAACCTCTGTAGGTAATATCGTTACTCTGTGGTTTTTGTCTGTAGCATGAATCTATGATGTCGTTAGTTGTATACCCAAAGATTGTACATTCAGTATTCACTAACAATTAAAAACATAGCAACTAACTCTCAAACAAGGTAACTTGCCATTTAATTAAACGCAAACGTCTAAGCTTATAGGGGTAACAACCTCGCTAAAGAACTTGCGAAACATTATCACAAGGGAATTTGATCGTGAAAAGGTTTAAGTACTTTGCTTTAATTAATGAAAGGTTACAAAACTTGAAGGAAACTTTGTGGAACTTAAATACTTTAAGGGTCTACTTTACATGCATGGTATCGTTTCGTGTTACACTATAATGTTTCAGGATATTATAGCGATGTTTTTATGGCCTTTGTTAGGATTTTAATGTTCAAGTCCATGAACATGCACTACTACCTTAAATTTTAAGGCAGAATTACGGGAGAGCGACACGGTGCGACATTGGCATGTAAATAATTCAAACATTCCACAGGGTCGCATGCTTTAATAATAACTAGATGATGCCCGCGACTTCGTCCGCGTGGATTTAGGTTTTTAAAAATCCCGTGGAAACCTTTGTCCTTCCCCGGGATCCAAGCTATCTTCATACCAAATTTCGTCAAAATCGGTTGTACGGATAGGCCGTGAAAGGCTAGCAAAGGACAGACAGACAGACAGACAGACAGACAGACAGACAGACACACTTTCGCATTGTTATAATATTAATAGGGATTACTGAACCTGCGTCTTTATTGATGCTTCAAAAATATTCTATACACAGCACGATCCAAACCCCATTTTGATATCAAGCGTCTGAACTAAAGAGAGATCGTTAAGAGTTGCAATTTGTTACCGCTTCCCTCTCAAACGTCAATTGCAGGATTTTTTACCTGCAAAATAAGTCTCAAAGGATCGTTTGCTGATTCTGTAATTACCTAGTTGAGGGCTCAGGAGTCAGGGCTATAGAAGTGAGCGCTGTAAAAACTAAAAAAGTTATTTTTAAAATTAAATTTTTCTCGTTGCGACAGCATAACTCATTTTACGTCGTCCTAACTAAAGTCTATTTATGATTTATTTTAATTAGTCGGTTAATTAAAGTGATCTAAGTATAATAGACTCGCACGTGCCGTTAGTTTTAAACTTTGGTAAATTACTTGTTGTTGTTGGCCTTGTTTTAGTGATCTGCGTGTCATATAGGCGTCATGACGTCATGAGAAATCCAACATGGCGGATATTGCAAGCAAAACATGACTATAGGTTTATGGACGTAGGTATCTCTTAGCAAAAAAAATACATAAATGTAAAGAGCTTCCGAGTCGGTCAAGCACGTAGATTTTTGGTTGACGTGAATCGTGATAGATTAAATTGTATATCTTTGTTTGACGCGACGTTCGGACAGTGTTCGAGATATTATGGTATCGTTCTAAACAAGCCAAATTTTGTCTCTAATTTGTCTCGTTTCAATCTTTGTCTTAATTCTGAGCAAATTCAAAGTGTACTCTGTAAATCTCACCCTTAATACACTTGCAACTGGCCCTAGAAAATACCGTTGCCTGGTAACATCAAATAGTATTAGACTATCTTCATCTTCACTCTGGCCTGGTTTCCGCACACGAAAGTATTAGACTATAAAAGACATCTAAGAATTGGCCGAGACCATCGACTAGTCATCTAGGTAAAAGCCGTTAAACACTTAACTAGCAACGCCAACGTCGCGACGCTCTATTTCTATGGTAAGATTAAAAGTGGTTTGATCGTAAATTCACAGACTATCAAAAGATTGAAAGAGTTTTATGTGTCAATTTCGCATAAAGTACAAGCACGGGTAAGTGGTTTTACGAGTTCCTTGCAGAGAGATAGGACCCAGTCATAAAATAAGCCTGGTTTTTATGTTGTTGAGGAAAAATGCTGAATAAAAAATTACGTTTACATGAAAACAAGGCATGCTTGAATTTAAGTATGATTTGAAGTGGCAGTAAAATTAGGTTCTCAACAAAAAAATTGTATAATTTAAGTAATTTTAACGTTGTTTTTAAATTTGAAATTTTCTTTGTTGTAACAGCGTAGGTATATCTCTTTTTGTGTTACGTTCGAGTAAATTAGCCTATGTTATTAAGTAAATCACGATTAAAATCGGCAATGTGGAATACAAAGTTCAGAAATGAAATCTGTAGATAGTTCGCGACAGGTCGACATGGCAATCGGGATGGGGACGCCCCGCACACACGCACAGCCCGGTGCGGGATAGCGCGAGTGACGTGCGGGTGTGCGGGTCGTCCCTTCGCCTGATACCCTGATTGCATACCTACTTACTTGGTACCACACATGTCAGGTCATTATAGTGCTGTCTACAAAAGTATTCCTCATTTGATTATTTTTATAGTAGGCACCTAGAGTACCTAAGTACCTACCTATAGGTAATGTATAAATAAATAAGATTTAATACTTTTGAGTTTTATAGGAGACCTTACACGGGCCACAGCGCACTAAGACGCGCTGCATAGATGTCGTAAATTCCGAGAATAGCGAAATACCTGCATGGAAGATCAAAAGATTCCCTATTCAATGGTAAAATCCGAGAGGACGTGAGTCCAAAGGACTGAGAATAGAAAATGCACAAAATCAGACAAAAATGAATGGAAAAGCTTATCCTACCTATATGTACAAATGCGGAGTCTGTATTATGAAACGGGAATTAAACTGTTTTATGAGGCTGGAACATAGAAGAGATGAGGCAATATTATAAAGTACTTAATGACTACCTACTAATTTAATTTTTCTTTAGTAGATACCTAGGTAAGTTTATAAGTACCAACATAGAAACTACTAGAAATTAATATAATTTTTCTATAGTAGAAGCATCTGGCGTCCGTTTTTTCTGCCACGTAGGTATAATACAACAATTACTGTTATTATACATAACAAGAGTGAAAACTGAAAGGCAACTTCCTAGGTAAGCGCGTTTGATTCAAACCTAGATCTCAGAAGGCAGAATAGGTACATGCTACCCTACTAGATGTTCGTAGATAGCTAGGTTAATAAATTTTTTTCAGTAGTTGTACTTTTAAAATTTTCAGTGTATGTAAGTACATACCATAGTATAAGTATACTGAAAGATTTTAAAAGCAAAACTGCAGATTAAACTCATATATTAGTCTCGTACTAGGTAGCTATACTGTTTGTAGGTAAATCTTCTCGTAGGTACAACAAAAAGAAAAGTTGACTCACTCACAGACTGGACTCATCAACGTCCAGCGCAAACCTTTGAACTTAGAAAAAAACTGAAATAGGCAGACGCTCCCTTTATAATGTAGGCAAGAATTATTAAGGATTTTTCGAAAGTCCCACCGGAGCAAAGCCGCAGGCGGTCGCAATTTTTAGATAATTCTCGAATAATTGAATTTTATCGGAAACGACCGACAAGGGTTCCTCGTGTTATAAGTTAGGTTCACCCACTACCCTTATACTGCTGATACGAAACTTCGAGAGCAGGAAATTGTTACACGAAACTTTCTGGTAAACACGCAACAACGTATTTTTCCCCAAGCAAATAAACTGTAATTCTAATTTTTAATAACAATAACTTTCTAGAGATATAAGATATTGATTATATTTTCATAATACAAAGTAAATATGGATACGTTAGTAACATGTTTGTAACCACCTTTACTTAGGTACATTTTTCTATATCAAACGTACAGGCAAAAAATAACAATCACCTACCTATTTATAATATGCTGAAATCTGCATGTCTTTTTTAAACCTGTATACAAAAACTCTGCCTCTATTTAGCATACGGTAAATTATATAGTATTCTTAGACCGGCCATACACGGACAGCTTGAAGCAGTCAGGATACAATGCTTCAAGCTGCGACTGCATATTGAACTACAGACTTCTACGTACGTACATACACGAACCGCTCAAGCAGTTGCAACTGCTTCGGGCAGTTGGCAGGCATACATTGACTGCTCGAGCTGTATACTGCTCTCGCGCAGTTACCTCCGCCCGCGCTCTTCATTCCACGTCACGCACGCTTTCCGCCCGCACGCATCGTTTGTTTATTGAAAACATTGAAATTGCTAACTGCTTGAGCAGTTAAGCTGACTGCTCGATGGCAGCTTCAAGCTGTTGACTCTGACTGCAAGAGCGGTCCGTGTATGTTGATTACTGGCTAACCGCTCGAGCAGTCCGTGTATGGCCAGCCTTACTGTCCAGAACGTATTATTTTTGAGTAGGTATGTAGATCATTAATCAAATATTACATTTTCAATTAACACAGACCTACCTATTTGGTCTATTTTGTAGTGAAGATCTTGATGTGCTTACTTACCTAGCTAATTCTAGCTAAGTATAGCTATTTAATTCTATTAGGCATTATTGATCTGCTAAAAACGTTAGATTTTTACTTTAACAACGTTTTTCGTAACCTTTTGTGAATAAGGTACACTGATTTAATTAATCCCTTAAGGGCTTATCTGAAATCTCTAATTAGTACCTTCGATAACTAGTAGGTACAACCCCAATCGCTCAGCAACTCGGGAAATTCCTCCCTAATCCGAAAAGCCAGCATTATCAGAAATCAATATACTTACTTACCTATTTAATCTAAACAAGCCTTTTCCCTGGGTCGTTCATAAATAGAAAAGCTGTCCTCCAAAAACTTACTACCTGTGGAATTATTTATATACTATTTATATATAGAAATATTAGTTATTTACCTATAATATTTCGATGTTTTAATATCTAAGCTACGTAGGTTTTAGGCAAAAAAAGATACAAAAAAAAATCTTCCGATAGTTTATAAGTAGCTGTACCCGTAGTACAAGATTTTACGTCTCAAGAAACGAAACCAAATTCATATATATATACTCATATGTATAATTATATTTATATATAATTATATATATTCATATGTATAATACTTCCGCGTTACAGTAAAATGGACCTAAACAGCCTTGTATTGAAGTCAAATATTCAATGCCACTGATTTTAATTTCGCAATGTTTCCGCTTGGAGCGCTGGCTGTAGAAGTGTAGACAAACTTGAGCTTTAAAACAAGGCACTTAAGATCCAGTTTACTGTAACGCGGAAGTATTTCGACTCTCGAATTTGGTTTGGTGAGACGTAAAATCTTGTACTACGGGTACAGATTATTATTATTCCGATTTCCGAAATGGGCTTAGAATAGGTATTTACTTGTTCTGTTGGTTTCGTTTGAATTTAGTTATTTTCTTGTTTTGCCAAGAAGTTTCTGCAACAAGTTTCGTCAACAAGTTTCAACAATAAGTTTCGGCAACAAGTTTCGTCCACAAGTTTCAACAACAAGTTTCGGCAAAAAGTTTCCGCAACAAGTTCCAAGAAAAAGTTTTGGCAACAAGTTTCGTCAACAACTTTCAAAAACAAGGTTCGGCAACAATTAGTGTTCCTACTGCGACTTCCAGTTCCAGTGTGCTTGCAACATGTCGATAAGGGTACAAGCTGTTATCTGTGTGACAAACAGACAGATAGACAACCACGCTCACTTTTAAGTATAAAACATTAGTATGGATGATGATATAGGTATTAGGTAGCTACCTAATCATATCATTGCTCAATCGAAAGATACTTAAAATAGAGAAATACTTTGATGATATAATAATTCAAAAGCTTATCTAAAACATAGCCACAACTTGTTTAAAACAAGTCTGGGCCAAGGCTGATCGTTAAAATCACTTACAATGATAAAAGCAAAGTCAAGTTAAACAGTAAAATCGTGTCGAACAAAACTGGATCAAGTTTACGTTGGCCGGCTGTTGTTTTGATATCAATCTTGACAATTATTGGGTTAAATGTTCTAGCGCTTAGCCGGATCTGTTTTCCCAGTCTCTTGGATTATTACTGACTTCGATGATTGAAAACCTTCTTTGTTGTCTTAACATAATCTCAATAGGACCCAGAGGACTAGGTCATCACCTAAGTAATTGAGTATTTTTTTATTTTATTGCACTCACATAGTTTCCTACTGTTTATTTCCGTGAAAAGATGCGTTGTTTTTCATGAATCTTTTTGGCTTGCCACTAGAGTTAAGTTCTTTGTCATGAAAAAGTCTCTTTTTACCAATCCATTAGTAGGTAAGTAGTTTCTACAATGGAGATGAAAAACAAATCTAATTAGCGCGGTCAGGTCGATGGAGACCTCACGTAGAGCTGCGGTCCCCGCGGCTCCAGTGCATCCCCCAAACAATAATAGATCTTTGTGTGATGTGATTAAGTGCAAAATTGCTTATACGAGAATTTAATCTAAGTAGGTGCTTACTGTGTGCAGACTTCAAGGCACCGTGGTGGAGGCGCCTGTTTGGCGTTGCGGAGATGAAGTCATCTCGCTTCAACAAAGGAAATAATGGATTCACATTTTAAATCAATTAGTAATTCAATTCAACTTTCTTTATTGCGATGTTCCAAAAACAAAATGGTATAGCCAAAATCTGCCTACTATTATATTATTCTGTGCTATTAGCATGCAATATGTTATAAGTACCGCAAATTGCTATAGCGCTGGAACCATGTCTCATTAAAATCGAATTGTTGGTTGCTCGAAACTTCAGTCTAGTGCTGACGTCACTAAAATGGCGGGCACGCGCATTATCAATTTGTGGGACTTATATGAATTATGATATACCTACCTACCTAACAACTTGCAATATTGATAAAAATAGTCAAAATTAGTAATTGCTTGCGGATTTTATATGAATTAGGTACCTACAGGTAGCCGATATGAAATATTGTACATCGACCTTTATAAATAGGTTTCGGTTTCGTAGAGCGTTGTCTCTTTCTCTCATACCTACCTATGTAACGTTTTGTCGGTCACAACGACAGAGACAACGCTTTACGAAACCGCTATCTCTTACGGGTACTGTAACTAAGTACCTAGTACCTATTTGCTTGCTGTTTGCGAACTTTATATGAATTACCTACTTTTTATGTATAATAGGGTAAGTAAAGCAAGTAAGTAGGTACTCGATGACCCGCAATATAGAAAGGTTGTAGGTACCTACATAATATATACTTAGAATGACTTAGATGAAAATCGCTCAAGAGAATTGAGAACAAATAAATTTTTGATAGGTATACTTACCTACTTCATCATGATCAACCGATCATCGGCTCACTTCTGAGCACGGGGCTTCTCTCAGAATGAGAAAGAAGGGTTCAGGCCATAGTCTACGTACCTTACCTACCTATACCTGTGCCTATACCTACCTACTTAGAATGTACTTAAGGCTCGTTTACGCCGAGTCAACAACGTGCGACAGTGTCACATGCTACACATTGTTGCATGCGGCATCTTGTGGCATGCTACAAATAGAAAGCATTTGCGGCATATGTGGCATACGGCAGCCTATTTTACGCCGAGGCTAGGTACATCGTGCCTGGTAATTTCCAAATCTAATACTTGTTTGATCGAGGGGATACATATACCATAGAATATGGCTGATCATAATCTAAATTGTATTTTTGTGCAAGACCAAGTAAAACATCACGTTTCACTCTATTATTTTTATAATTTGAATTGCGGACATCCCATAACACTTCACTCTTTCTATAATCCCCAATAAAGTCTAAATATTTTTCGTTACACCACTCCATGACCGATAATTCTCACTTTCCAAAACAAATACAAACAAAAACATCCTAAAAACTGTTTTGACGCACGAAAAATGTCGCATGGATTCCATTGTGCCCGGATACAAGTTGCGACAGTCTGCCACGTGACGCAAGGTGTTGCCATGCCGCACGGTTCTTGCCACAATGTGCGACATTTTTGACTTTGTAGCATGCGGCCTTGTGGCATGCCGCAATGCCCCACAGTGTTGCCCCGGTGTAATATATATAGCCTTTAGAAACTAAATATATTCTGCGTATCATCTACCTATTGAAAATGCACTCAATTTATCACACTTTTATTTCACTCACGGATTATACGATTTCTAGGAATTCCTCCCGAGCGAAACCGGGGCAGGACAGCTAGTCATGAATAAAATTACTCAAGTAGGTATTCACATTTTAAACCCTAATCAGCGTTTCAGTAATTGAGACTAGAGGTACCTACAATGAATAATCAATTTCACGAGCCCTGCGTTTATTATGCTTAACGACATTGGCAAACTTGTATTTTCGTTTTGAATCCCCTTTAGCCCTTAAGATGTAATAGCCCGTAGATCTAGTTAAAACTTCGTGACACGGAGCACGTTTTCACTAAGACCAACGGAGAATAATATCATTCAAGTTGGAATCCAGAGGCTCAACTCTAGTACGAGTAGGTATGTTATTATATTACCTACTTACTGTAAAATATTACGCGTGCAATGAAATATGAAATCTGCTCATTATACAATAGGATGCCAGTAATACTTATGCTTAGTAATTTATTAAAGCATCATAATTACATCCTATTAAATAGGTACCTATATAGGTAAGTATATACTTAAATCGGCAGGCGGCTTAAAGCTGGGAAGGCACAGTTGGGAAACGAAAGAGAGGTAGACCTGTAGAAAGTTGGGAAAATGAAATTAAAGAAACAGGAGGTATAAACTGGAGAAAAAAGGCTCTAGACAGGAAGACCTGGAAAAATCTGGAGGAGGCCTTTCTCGCTGAAAGGTCCTTAAAATAAAAAGAAAACAAATAATGACATTTCTAATAATTATTATATTATTATATTATACTATATATAGCTCAATTACCACTCACTCACTCACTCACTCACTCACTCATTGACATAATTGTTCTCCTAGAAAGAGATAGAAAATGATATAATAATGTATGGGAGATGTGTTCAGAAGTGGGATTCGAGTAGGGAAAAATTATGACATTTCAGAAAAACAAGATGGCGGCCGACCTGACTTTTGTAACTTTTTTGTTTTCCAACCGATTTTGTTTAAACTTGCAGTTATTTTAGATATTAGCAAACGATTTTTAGAAAATGTAAAAAAAATTGGAAAAACAAGATGGCGGCCGAGATTTTCAAAAAATTTCCTCCTGTAAAATTTTGTATGAAACTTTTTTTTTTCACTAATACTTTCGTACAGAAGACAATGATTCCTTAAGGGCAACATATGGAGGGAGCTGATGATTGAGGATTTCGGAGACGGGTGAAGGGCACGCTCGAGGTATCGAAGATAGGTGAGAGGTGCTCGACCAAATGTCATTCGAAACCTCATCCAATTGCCAAAAATTTGATTGTTTTTTTTAAATTCAGAAAAAAAGATGGCCGCCATACAAATTTCATCCGCGTCCATCTCGGAGGGTATGAAAGATGGAAGAGTGGTTTCTTGGCAAGAGATGATCAGGATCCGAAGGTCTACTCGATGGATTGAAAAAAAATTCAAAATGGCGGAATTTATTTTTGTATGACTTTTTTTAAATTGTTCAAAATGGCCATTATAGACCTCGAGAGCTGCTTTAGCAGCTCGAGCAGCGAGCAAAATACTAGTTATTATACTATATATAGCTCAATTACCACTCACTCACTGATTGACATAATTGTTCTCCTAGAAAGAGATAGAAAATGATATAATAATGTATGGGAGATATGTTCAGAAGTGGGATTCGACTAGGGAAAAATTATGACATTTCAGAAAAACAAGATGGCGGCCGACCTGACTTTTGTAACTTTTTTGTTTTCCAACCGATTTTGTTACAACTTGCAACAATTGAAGATATTAGTAAACGGTTTTTAGAAAAAGTGAAAAAAATTTGAAAAACAAGATGGCGGCCGAGATTTTCAAAAAATTCCCTCCTGTAAAATTTTGTATGAAACTTTTTTTTTTCAATCACGGTTTCATATAGAAGACAAAGATTCCTTTAGGGCAACATATGGAGGGAGCTGATGATTGAGGATTTCGGAGACGGGTGAAGGGCACGCTTAGGGTATTGAAGATAGGTGGGAGGTGCTCGAGCAAATGTCATTCGAAACCTCATCCAATTGCCAAAAATTTGAAATTTTTTTTAAAATTCCGAAAAAAAGATGGCCGCCATACAAATTTCATCCGCGTCCATCTCGGAGGGTATGAAAGATGGAAGAGTGGTTTCTTGGCAAGAGATGATCAGGATCCGAAGGTCTACTCGATGGATTGAAAAAAAATTCAAAATGGCGGAATTTTTTTTTCATACAAAATTTTTTATTATTCAAAATGACAATTATAGACCTCGAGAGCTGCTTTAGCAGCTCGAGCAGCGAGCAAAATACTAGTTATTATACTATATATAGCTCAATTACCACTCACTCACTGATTGACATAATTGTTCTCCTAGAAAGAGATAGAAAATGATATAATAATGTATGGGAGATATGTTCAGAAGTGGGATTCGACTAGGGAAAAATTATGACATTTCAGAAAAACAAGATGGCGGCCGACCTGACTTTTGTAACTTTTTTGTTTTCCAACCGATTTTGTTTAAACTTGCAGTTATTTTAGATGTTAGCAAACGATTTTTAGAAAAAGTGAAAAAAATTGGAAAAACAAGATGGCGGCCGAGATTTTCAAAAAATTTCCTCCTGTAAAATTTTGTATGAAACTTTTTTTTTTCACTTATGGTTTCATATAGAAGACAAAGATTCTTTTAGGGTAACATATGGAGGGAGCTGATGATTGAGGATTTCGGAGACGGGTGAAGGGCACGCTTTAGGTATCGAAGATAGGTGGGAGGTGCTCGACCAAATGTCATTCGAAACCTCATCCAATTGCCAAAAATTTTAAAAAAAATTCAAAATTGTGAAAAAAAGATGGCCGCCATACAAATTTCATCGGCGTCCATCTCGGAGGGTATGAAAGATGGAAGAGTGGTTTCTTAGCAAGAGATGATCAGGGTCCGAAGGTCTACTCGATGGATGGAAAAAAAATTCAAAATGGCGGAATTTATTTTTGTATGACTTTTTTTAAATTGTTCAAAATGGCCATTATAGACCTCGAGAGCTGCTTTAGCAGCTCGAGCAGCGAGCAAAATACTAGTTATTATTATTATTATACTATATATAGCTCAATTACCACTGACTGACTCATTGACATAATTGTTCTCCTAGAAAGAGATAGAAAATGATATAATAATGTATGGGAGATATGTTCAGAAGTGGGATTCGAGTAGGGAAAAATTATGACATTTCAGAAAAACAAGATGGCGGCCGACCTGACTTTTGTAACTTTTTTGTTTTCCAACCGATTTTGTTACAACTTGCAGCTCTTGTAGATGTTAGTAAACGATTTTTAGAAAATGTAAAAAAAATTGGAAAAACAAGATGGCGGCCGAGATTTTCAAAAAATTCCCTCCTGTAAAATTTTGTATGAAACTTTTTTTTTTCACTTATGGATTCATATAGAAGACCAAGATTTCTTTAGGGCAACATATGGAGGGAGCTGATGATTGAGGATTTCGGAGACGGGTGAAGGGCACGCTCGAGGTATTGAAGATAGGTGGGAGGTGCTCGACCAAATGTCATTCGAAACCTCATCCAATTGCCAAACATTAAAAAATAAATTTAAAATTCCGAAAAAAAGATGGCCGCCATACAAATTTCATCGGCGTCCATCTCGGAGGGTATGAAAGATGGAAGAGTGGTTTCTTGGCAAGAGATGATCAGGATCTAAAGGTCTATTTGATGACTTGAAAAAAAATTCAAAATGGCGGAATTTATTTTTTCATACAAAATTTAAGACTTTTTTAAATTGTTCAAAATGGCGATTATAGACCTCGAGAGCTGCTTTAGCAGCTCGAGCAGCGAGCAAAATACTAGTTATACTATATATAGCTCAATTACCACTCACTCACTCACTGATTGACATAATTGTTCTCCTAGAAAGAGATAGAAAATGATATAATAATGTATGGGAGATATGTTCAGAAGTGGGATTCGAGTAGGGAAAAATTATGACATTTCAGAAAAACAAGATGGCGGCCGACCTGACTTTTGTAACTTTTTTGTTTTCCAACCGATTTTGTTTAAACTTGCAGTTATTTTAGATGTTATCAAACGATTTTTAGAAAAAGTGAAAAAAATTGGAAAAACAAGATGGCGGCCGAGATTTTCAAAAAAATTCCTCCTGTAAAATTTTGTATGAAACTTTTTTTTTTCACTTATGGTTTCATATAGAAGACAAAGATTCTTTTAGGGTAACATATGGAGGGAGCTGATGATTGAGGATTTCGGAGACGGGTGAAGGGCACGCTTTAGGTATCGAAGATAGGTGGGAGGTGCTCGACCAAATGTCATTCGAAACCTCATCCAATTGCCAAAAATTGGAAAAAAAATTTAAAATTCCGAAAAAAAGATGGCCGCCATACAAATTTCATCGGCGTCCATCTCGGAGGGTATGACAGATGGAAGAGTGGTTTCTTGGCAAGAGATGATCAGGGTCCGAAGGTCTACTCGTTGGATGGAAAAAAAATTCAAAATGGCGGAATTTATTTTTTCATACAAAATTTTTTATTATTCAAAATGGCCATTATAGACCTCGAGAGCTGCTTTAGCAGCTCGAGCAGCGAGCAAAATACTAGTTATTATATTATTATTTATACTATATATAGCTCAATTACCACTGACTGACTGACTCATTGACATAATTGTTCTCCTAGAAAGAGATAGAAAATGATATAATAATGTATGGGAGATATGTTCAGAAGTGGGATTCGAGTAGGGAAAAATTATGACATTTCAGAAAAACAAGATGGCGGCCGACCTGACTTTTGTAACTTTTTTGTTTTCCAACCGATTTTGTTTAAACTTGCAGTTATTTTAGATGTTAGCAAACGATTTTTAGAAAAAGTGTAAAAAATTGAAAAAACAAGATGGCGGCCGAGATTTTCAAAAAATTTCCTCCTGTAAAGTTTTGTATGAAACTTTTTTTTTTCACTTATGGTTTCATATAGAAGACAAAGATTCTTTTAGGGTAACATATGGAGGGAGCTGATGATTGAGGATTTCGGAGACGGGTGAAGGGCACGCTTTAGGTATCGAAGATAGGTGGGAGGTGCTCGACCAAATGTCATTCGAAACCTCATCCAATTGCCAAAAATTGGAAAAAAAATTTAAAATTCCGAAAAAAAGATGGCCGCCATACAAATTTCATCGGCGTCCATCTCGGAGGGTATGACAGATGGAAGAGTGGTTTCTTGGCAAGAGATGATCAGGGTCCGAAGGTCTACTCGTTGGATGGAAAAAAAATTCAAAATGGCGGAATTTATTTTTTCATACAAAATTTTTTATTATTCAAAATGGCCATTATAGACCTCGAGAGCTGCTTTAGCAGCTCGAGCAGCGAGCAAAATACTAGTTATACTATATATAGCTCAATTATACTATATATAGCTCAATTACCACTCACTCACTCACTGATTGACATAATTGTTCTCCTAGAAAGAGATAGAAAATGATATAATAATGTATGGGAGATATGTTCAGAAGTGGGATTCGAGTAGGGAAAAATTATGACATTTCAGAAAAACAAGATGGCGGCCGACCTGACTTTTGTAACTTTTTTGTTTTCCAACCGATTTTGTTTAAACTTGCAACAATTGAAGATGTTAGTAAACGATTTTTAGAAAAAGTGAAAAAAATTGGAAAAACAAGATGGCGGCCGAGATTTTCAAAAAATTTCCTCCTGTAAAATTTTGTATGAAACTTTTTTTTTTCACTTATGGTTTCATATAGAAGACAAAGATTTCTTTAGGGCAACATATGGACGGAGCTGATGATTGAGGATTTCGGAGACGGGTGAAGGGCACGCTCAAGGTATTGAAGATAGGTGGGAGGTGCTCGACCAAATGTCATTCGAAACCTCATCCAATTGCCAAAAATTTGAAAAAAAATTTAAAATTCCGAAAAAAAGATGGCCGCCATACAAATTTCATCGGCGTCCATCTCGGAGGGTATGAAAGATGGAAGAGTGGTTTCTTGGCAAGAGATGATCAGGATCCGAAGGTCTACTCGATGGATTGAAAAAAAATTCAAAATGGCGGAATTTATTTTTTTCATACAAAATTTTTTATTATTCAAAATGGCCGATTATAGACCTCGAGAGCTGCTTTAGCAGCTCGAGCAGCGAGCAAAATACTAGTTATACTATATATAGCTCAATTACCACTCACTACTGACTCACTATTGACATAATTGTTCTCCTAGAAAGAGACAGAAAATGATATAATAATGTATGGGAGATATGTTCAGAAGTGGGATTCGAGTAGGGAAAAATTATGACATTTCAGAAAAACAAGATGGCGGCCGACCGTGACTTTTGTAACTTTTTTGTTTTCCAACCGATTTTGTTTAAACTTGCAGCTCTTTTAGATGTTAGCAAACGATTTTTAGAAAAAGTGTAAAAAAATTGAAAAACAAGATGGCGGCCGAGATTTTCAAAAAATTTCCTCCTGTAAAGTTTTGTATGAAACTTTTTTTTTTCACTTATGGTTTCATATAGAAGACAAAGATTCTTTAGGGTAACATATGGAGGGAGCTGATGATTGAGGATTTCGGAGACGGGTGAAGGGCACGCTTAGGTATCGAAGATAGGTGGGAGGTGCTCGACCAAATGTCATTCGAAACCTCATCCAATTGCCAAAAATTGGAAAAAAAATTTAAAATTCCGAAAAAAAGATGGCCGCCATACAAATTTCATCGGCGTCCATCTCGGAGGGTATGACAGATGGAAGAGTGGTTTCTTGGCAAGAGATGATCAGGGTCCGAAGGTCTACTCGTTGGATGGAAAAAAAATTCAAAATGGCGGAATTTATTTTTTCATACAAAATTTTTTATTATTCAAAATGGCCATTATAGACCTCGAGAGCTGCTTTAGCAGCTCGAGCAGCGAGCAAAATACTAGTTATATAGTTATACTATATATAGCTCAATTACCACTCACTCACTCACTGACTTGACATAATTGTTCTCCTAGAAAGAGATAGAAAATGATATAATAATGTATGGGAGATATGTTCAGAAGTGGGATTCGACTAGGGAAAAATTATGACATTTCAGAAAAACAAGATGGCGGCCGACCTGACTTTTGTAACTTTTTTGTTTTCCAACCGATTTTGTTACAACTTGCAAGCTCTGTAAGATATTAGTAAACGATTTTTAGAAAAAGTGAAAAAAATTGGAAAAACAAGATGGCGGCCGAGATTTTCAAAAAATTTCCTCCTGTAAAATTTTGTATGAAACTTTTTTTTTTCAATCACGGTTTCATATAGAAAACAAAGATTCCTTTAGGGCAACATATGGAGAGAGCTGATGATTGAGGATTTCGGAGACGGGTGAAGAGCCCGCTCAAGGTATTGAAGATAGGTGGGAGGTGCTCGAGCAAATGTCATTCGAAACCTCATCCAATTGCCTAAAATGTGAAAAAAAATTCAAAATTCCAAAAAAAAGATGGCCGCCATACAAATTTCATCGGCGTCCATCTCGGAGGGTATGAAAGATGGAAGAGTGGTTTCTTGGCAAGAGATGATCAGGATCCGAAGGTTTACTCGATGGATTGAAAAAAAATTCAAAATGGCGGAATTTTTTTTTTCATACAAAATTTATGACTTTTTTAAAATTGTTCAAAATGGCGATTATAGACCTCGAGAGCTGCTTTAGCAGCTCGAGCAGCGAGCAAAATACTAGTTATTATTATACTATATATAGCTCAATTACCACTCACTCACTGATTGACATAATTGTTCTCCTAGAAAGAGATAGAAAATGATATAATAATGTATGGGAGATATGTTCAGAAGTGGGATTCGACTAGGGAAAAATTATGACATTTCAGAAAAACAAGATGGCGGCCGACCTGACTTTTGTAACTTTTTTGTTTTCCAACCGATTTTGTTACAACTTGCAGTTATTTTAGATATTAACAAACGATTTTTAGAAAATGTGAAAAAAATTGGAAAAAACAAGATGGCGGCCGAGATTTTCAAAAAATTTCCTCCTGTAAAATTTTGTATGAAACTTTTTTTTTTCAATCACGGTTTCATATAGAAGACAAAGATTCCTTTAGGGCAACATATGGAGGGAGCTGATGATTGAGGATTTCGGAGACGGGTGAAGGGCACGCTTAGGGTATTGAAGATAGGTGGGAGGTGCTCGACCAAATGTCATTCGAAACCTCGTCCAATTGCCAAAAATTTGAATTTTGTTTTAAAATTCCGAAAAAAAGATGGCCGCCATACAAATTTCATCCGCGTCCATCTCGGAGGGTATGAAAGATGGAAGAGTGGTTTCTTGGCAAAGATGATCAGGATCCAAAGGTCTATTCGATGACTTGAAAAAAAATTCAAAATGGCGGATTTTTTTTTTTCATACAAAAATTTTTATTATTCAAAATGGCGATTATAGACCTCGAGAGCTGCTTTAGCAGCTCGAGCAGCGAGCAAAATACTAGTTATTATACTATATATAGCTCAATTACCACTCACTCACTCACTGATTGACATAATTGTTCTCCTAGAAAGAGATAGAAAATGATATAATAATGTATGGGAGATATGTTCAGAAGTGGGATTCGAGTAGGGAAAAATTATGACATTTCAGAAAAACAAGATGGCGGCCGACCTGACTTTTGTAACTTTTTTGTTTTCCAACCGATTTTGTTACAACTTGCAACAATTGAAGATATTAGCAAACGATTTTTAGAAAAAGTGTAAAAAATTGAAAAAACAAGATGGCGGCCGAGATTATCAAAAAATTTCCTCCTGTAAAATTTTGTATGAAACTTTTTTTTTTCACTTATGGTTTCATATAGAAGACAAAGATTCTTTTAGGGTAACATATGGAGGGAGCTGATGATTGAGGATTTCGGAGACGGGTGAAGGGCACGCTTAGGTATCGAAGATAGGTGGGAGGTGCTCGACCAAATGTCATTCGAAACCTCATCCAATTGCCAAAAATTGGAAAAAAAATTTAAAATTCCGAAAAAAAGATGGCCGCCATACAAATTTCATCGGCGTCCATCTCGGAGGGTATGACAGATGGAAGAGTGGTTTCTTGGCAAGAGATGATCAGGGTCCGAAGGTCTACTCGTTGGATGGAAAAAAAATTCAAAATGGCGGAATTTATTTTTTCATACAAAATTTTTTATTATTCAAAATGGCCATTATAGACCTCGAGAGCTGCTTTAGCAGCTCGAGCAGCGAGCAAAATACTAGTTATTATATTATACTATATATAGCTCAATTACCACTCACTCACTGATTGACATAATTGTTCTCCTAGAAAGAGACAGAAAATGATATAATAATGTATGGGAGATATGTTCAGAAGTGGGATTCGAGTAGGGAAAAATTATGACATTTCAGAAAAACAAGATGGCGGCCGACTTGACTTTTGTAACTTTTTTGTTTTCCAACCGATTTCGTTACAACTTGCAACAATTGAAGATATTAGTAAACGATTTTTAGGAAATGTAAAAAAAATTGGAAAAACAAGATGGCGGCCGAGATATTCAAAAAATTTCCTCCTGTAAAATTTTGTATGAAACTTTTTTTTTTCACTTAAGGTTTCATATACAAGACAAAGATTCCTTTAGGGCAACATATGGAGGGAGCTGATGATTGAGGATTTCGGAGACGGGTGAAGGGCACGCTCAAGGTATTGAAGATAGGTGGGAGGTGCTCGACCAAATGTCATTCGAAACCTCGTCCAATTACCAAAAATTTGAAAAAAAATTCTAAATTCCGAAAAAAAGATGGCCGCCATACAAATTTCATCGGCGTCCATCTCGAAGGGTATGACAGATGGAAGAGTGGTTTTTTGGCAAGAGATGATCAGGATCCGAAGATCTACTCGATGGATGGAAAAAAAATTCAAAATGGCGGAATTTTTTTTTTCATACAAAAAATTTTATTATTTAAAATGGCCATTATAGACCTCGAGAGCTGCTTTAGCAGCTCGAGCAGCGAGCAAAATACTAGTTATACTATATATAGCTCAATTACCACTGACTCACTCACTGATTGACATAATTGTTCTCCTAGAAAGAGACAGAAAATGATATAATAATGTATGGGAGATATGTTCAGAAGTGGGATTCGAGTAGGGAAAAATTATGACATTTCAGAAAAACAAGATGGCGGCCGACGTGACTTTTGTAACTTTTTTGTTTTCCAACCGATTTTGTTTAAACTTGCAGCTCTTGTAGATGTTAGTAAACGATTTTTAGAAAATGTAAAAAAAATTGGAAAAACAAGATGGCGGCCGAGATTTTCAAAAAATTCCCTCCTGTAAAATTTTGTATGAAACTTTTTTTTTACTTATGGTTTCATATAGAAGACAATGATTCCTTTAGGGCAACATATGGAGGGAGCTGATGATTGAGGATTTCGGAGACGGGTGAAGGGCACGCTCAAGGTATTGAAGATAGGTGGGAGGTGCTCGACCAAATGTCATTCGAAACCTCATCCAATTGCCAAAAATTTGAAAAAAAATTAAAAATTCCGAAAAAAAGATGGCCGCCATACAAATTTCATCCGCGTCTAGCTCGGAGGGTACGAAAGATGGAAGAGTGGTTTCTTGGCAAAAGATGATCAGGATCTAAAGGTCTATTTGATGACTTGAAAAAAAATTCAAAATGGCGGAATTTTTTTTTTCCGCTGACTCACTCATTGACATAATTGTTCTCCTAGAAAGAGACAGAAAATGATATAATTATGTATTGGAGATATGTTCAGGAGTGGGATTCGAGTAGGGAAAAATTATGAGATTTCAGAAAAACAAGATGGCGGCCGACATGACTTTTGTAACTTTTTTGTTTTCCAACCGATTTCGTTTAAATTTGCAGTTATTGCAGATATTAGTAAACGATTTTTAGAAAAAGTGAAAAAAATTGGAAAAACAAGATGGCGGCCGAGATTTTCAAAAAATTCCCTCCTGTAAAATTTTGTATGAAACTTTTTTTTTTCACTTACGGTTTCATATAGAAGACAAAGATTTCTTTAGGGGAACACATGGAGGGAGCTGATGATTGAGGATTTCGGAGGCGGGTGAAGGGCACGCTCGAGGTATTGAAGATAGGTGGGAGGTGCTCGACCAAATGTCATTCGAAACCTCATCCAATTGCCAAAAATTTGAAAAAAAATTCAAAATTGTGAAAAAAAGATGGCCGCCATACAAATTTCATCGGCGTCCATCTCGGAGGGTATGAAAGATGGAAGAGTGGTTTCTTGGCAAGAGATGATCAGGATCTAAAGGTCTATTCGTTGACTTGAAAAAAAATTCAAAATGGCGGAATTTTTTTTTTCCGATGACTCACCCATTGACATAATTGTTCTCCTAGAAAGAGACAGAAAATGATATAATAATGTATGGAAGATATGGTCAGGAGTGGGATTCGAGTAGGGAAAAATTATGACATTTCAGAAAAACAAGATGGCGGCCGACCTGACTTTTGTAACTTTTTTGTTTTCCAACCGATTTTGTTACAACTTGCAGTTATTTTAGATATTAACAAACGATTTTTAGAAAATGTGAAAAAAATTGGAAAAACAAGATGGCGGCCGAGATTTTCAAAAAATTTCCTCCTGTAAAATTTTGTATGAAACTTTTTTTTTTCAATCACGGTTTCATATAGAAGACAAAGATTCCTTTAGGGCAACATATGGAGGGAGCTGATGATTGAGGATTTCGGAGACGGGTGAAGGGCACGCTTAGGGTATTGAAGATAGGTGGGAGGTGCTCGACCAAATGTCATTCGAAACCTCGTCCAATTGCCAAAAATTTGAATTTTGTTTTAAAATTCCGAAAAAAAGATGGCCGCCATACAAATTTCATCCGCGTCCATCTCGGAGGGTATGAAAGATGGAAGAGTGGTTTCTTGGCAAAAGATGATCAGGATCCAAAGGTCTATTCGATGACTTGAAAAAAAATTCAAAATGGCGGATTTTTTTTTTTCATACAAAAATTTTTATTATTCAAAATGGCGATTATAGACCTCGAGAGCTGCTTTAGCAGCTCGAGCAGCGAGCAAAATACTAGTTATTATACTATATATAGCTCAATTACCACTGACTGACTGACTCATTGACATAATTGTTCTCCTAGAAAGAGACAGAAAATGATATAATAATGTATGGGAGATATGTTCAGAAGTGGGATTCGAGTAGGGAAAAATTATGACATTTCAGAAAAACAAGATGGCGGCCGACCTGACTTTTGTAACTTTTTTGTTTTTCAACCGATTTTGTTTAAACTTGCAGTTATTTTAGATGTTAGTAAACGATTTTTAGAAAATGTAAAAAAAATTGGAAAAACAAGATGGCGGCCGAGATTTTCAAAAAATTCCCTCCTGTAAAATTTTGTATGAAACTTTTTTTTTTCACTTACGGTTTCATATAGAAGACAAAGATTCCTTTGGGGCAACATATGAAGGGAGCTGATGATTGAGGATTTCGGAGGCGGGTGAAGGGCACGCTTAAGGTATTGAAGATAGGTGGGAGGTGCTCGAGCAAATGTCATTCGAAACCTCATCCAATTGCCAAAAATTTGAATTTTTTTTTAAAATTCCGAAAAAAAGATGGCCGCCATACAAATTTCATCGGCGTCCATCTCGGAGGGTATGAAAGATGGAAGAGTGGTTTCTTGGCAAAAGATGATCAGGATCTGAAGGTCTATTTGATGACTTGAAAAAAAATTCAAAATGGCGGAATTTATTTTTTCCGCCGACTCACTCATTGACATAATTGTTCTCCTAGAAAGAGACAGAAAATGATATAATAATGTATGGGAGATATGTTCAGGAGTGGGATTCGAGTAGGGAAAAATTATGACATTTCAGAAAAACAAGATGGCGGCCGACCTGACGGTTGTAACTTTTTTGTTTTCCAACCGATTTTGTTACAACTTGCAACAATTGAAGATATTAGCAAACGATTTTTAGAAAAAGTGT
Organism: Maniola hyperantus; assembly: GCF_902806685.2. Taxonomy (NCBI): domain Eukaryota; kingdom Metazoa; phylum Arthropoda; class Insecta; order Lepidoptera; family Nymphalidae; genus Maniola; species Maniola hyperantus. The sequence goes on along the minus strand of NC_048551.1, from coordinate 4,451,052 downwards.
AAAAAATTGTAAAAACAAGATGGCGGCCGAGATTTTCAAAAAATTTCCTCCTGTAAAATTTTGTATGAAACTTTTTTTTTTCACTTGTGGTTTCATATAGAAGACAAAGATTCCTTTAGGGCAACATATGGAGGGAGCTGATGATTGAGGATTTCGGAGACGGGTGAAGGGCACGCTTGAGGTATCGAAGATAGGTGGGAGGTGCTCGACCAAATGTCATTCGAAACCTCATCCAATTGCCAAAAATTTGAATTTTTTTTTAAAATTCCGAAAAAAAGATGGCCGCCATACAAATTTCATCGGCGTCCATCTCGGAGGGTATGAAAGATGGAAGAGTGGTTTCTTGGCAAGAGATGATCAGGATCCCAAGGTCTACTCGATGGGTGAAAAAAAATTCAAAATGGCGGAATTTATTTTTTCATACAAAATTTAAAACTTTTTTTAAATTGTTCAAAATGGCCATTATAGACCTCGAGAGCTGCTTTAGCAGCTCGAGCAGCGAGCAAAATACTAGTTATACTATATATAGCTCAATTACCACTCACTCACTGATTGACATAATTGTTCTCCTAGAAAGAGACAGAAAATGATATAATAATGTATGGGAGATATGTTCAGAAGTGGGATTCGAGTAGGGAAAAATTATGACATTTCAGAAAAACAAGATGGCGGCCGACCTGACTTTTGTAACTTTTTTGTTTTCCAACCGATTTTGTTACAACTTGCAACAATTGAAGATATTAGTAAACAATTTTTAGAAAATGTGAAAAAAATTGGAAAAACAAGATGGCGGCCGAGATTTTCAAAAAATTTCCTCCTGTAAAATTTTGTATGAAACTTTTTTTTTTCACTTGTGGTTTCATATAGAAGACAATGATTCCTTTAGGGCAACATATGGAGGGAGCTGATGATTGAGGATTTCGGAGACGGGTGAAGGGCACGCTCGAGGTATCGAAGATAGGTGGGAGGTGCTCGACCAAATGTCATTCGAAACCTCATCCAATTGCCAAAAATTTGAAAAAAAATTCAAAATTGTGAAAAAAAGATGGCCGCCATACAAATTTCATCGGCGTCCATCTCGGAGGGTATGAAAGATGGAAGAACGGTTTCTTGGCAAGAGATGATCAGGATCCAAAGGTCTATTCGATGACTTGAAAAAAAATTCAAAATGGCGGAATTTATTTTTTCCGCCGACTTACTCATTGACATAATTGTTCTCCTAGAAAGAGACAGAAAATGATATAATTATGTATGGGAGATATGTTTAGGAGTGGGATTCGACTAGGGAAAAATTATGACATTTCAGAAAAACAAGATGGCGGCCGACCTGACTTTTGTAACTTTTTTGTTTTCCAACCGATTTTGTTTAAACTTGCAGTTATTTTAGATGTTATCAAACGATTTTTAGAAAAAGTGAAAAAAATTGGAAAAACAAGATGGCGGCCGGGATATTCAAAAAATTTCCTCCTGTAAAATTTTGTATGAAACTTTTTTTTTTCACTAATACTTTCGTACAGAAGACAAGAAATCATTTAGAGAAAAACATGGAGAGAGCTGATGATTGAGGATTTCGGAGACGGGTGAAGGGCACGCTCGAGGTATTGAAGATAGGTGGGAGGTGCTCGACCAAATGTCATTCGAAACCTCATCCAATTGCCAAAAATTTGGAAAAAAATTTAAAATTCCGAAAAAAAGATGGCCGCCATACAAATTTCATCCGCGTCCATCTCGGAGGGTATGAAAGATGGAAGAGTGGTTTCTTAGCGAAAGATGATCAGGATCCCAAGGTCTACTCGATGGGTGGAAAAAAAATTCAAAATGGCGGAATTTATTTTTTCATACAAAATTTAAAACTTTTTTTAAATTGTTCAAAATGGCCATTATAGACCTCGAGAGCTGCTTTAGCAGCTCGAGCAGCGAGCAAAATACTAGTTATACTATATATAGCTCAATTACCACTCACTGACTCACTGACTGACTCATTGACATAATTGTTCTCCTAGAAAGAGACAGAAAATGATATAATAATGTATGGGAGATATGTTCAGGAGTGGGATTCGAGTAGGGAAAAATTATGACATTTCAGAAAAACAAGATGGCGGCCGACCTGACTTTTGTAACTTTTTTGTTTTCCAACCGATTTTGTTACAACTTGCAGGTCTTGCAGATATTAGTAAACGGTTTTTAGAAAAAGTGAAAAAAATTTGAAAAACAAGATGGCGGCCGAGATTTTCAAAAAATTCCCTCCTGTAAAATTTTGTATGAAACTTTTTTTTTTCACTTACGGTTTCATATAGAAGACAAAGATTTCTTTAGGGGAACACATGGAGGGAGCTGATGATTGAGGATTTCGGAGGCGGGTGAAGGGCACGCTCGAGGTATTGAAGATAGGTGGGAGGTGCTCGACCAAATGTCATTCGAAACCTCATCCAATTGCCAAAAATTTTAAAAAAAATTCAAAATTGTGGAAAAAAGATGGCCGCCATACAAATTTCGTCGGCGTCCATCTCGGAGGGTATGAAAGATGGAAGAGTGGTTTCTTGGCAAGAGATGATCAGGATCCGAAAGTTTACTCGATGGATGGAAAAAAAATTCAAAATGGCGGAATTTATTTTTTCCTCTGACTCACCCATCGACATAATTGTTCTTCTAGAAAGAGACAGAAAATGATATAATAATGTATGGGAAATATGTTTTAATGTGGAATTCGACTAGGGAAAAATTATGACATTTAAGAAAAACAAGATGGCGGCCGACGTGACTTTTGTATCTTTTTTGTTTTCCAACCGATTTTGTTTAAACTTGCAGCTCTTGCAGATATTAGTAAACGATTTTTAGGAAAAGTGAAAAAAATTGGAAAAACAAGATGGCGGCCGAGATATTCAAAAAATTTCCTACTGTAAAATTTTGTATGAAACTTTTTTTTTCACTAATATTTTCGTATAGAAGACAAAGATTCCTTTAGGGCAACATATGGAGGGAGCTGATGATTGAGGATTTCGGAGACGGGTGAAGGGCACGCTCGAGGTATTGAAGATAGGTGGGAGGTGCTCGACCAAATGTCATTCGAAACCTCATCCAATTGCCAAAAATTTGAAAAAAATTTCAAAATTCCGAAAAAAAGATGGCCGCCATACAAATTTCGTCCGCGTCCATCTCGGAGGGTATGAAAGATGGAAGAGTGGTTTTTTGGCAAAAGATGATCAGGGTCCAAAGGTCTACTCGATGGATGGAAAAAAAATTCAAAATGGCGGAATTTTTTTTTTCATACAAAAATTTTTATTATTCAAAATGGCCATTATAGACCTCGAGAGCTGCTTTAGCAGCTCGAGCAGCGAGCAAAATACTAGTTATACTATATATAGCTCAATTACCACTCACTCACTCACTGATTGACATAATTGTTCTCCTAGAAAGAGATAGAAAATGATATAATAATGTATGGGAGATATGTTCAGAAGTGGGATTCGACTAGGGAAAAATTATGACATTTCAGAAAAACAAGATGGCGGCCGACCTGACTTTTGTAACTTTTTTGTTTTCCAACCGATTTTGTTACAACTTGCAACAATTGAAGATATTAGTAAACGGTTTTTAGAAAAAGTGAAAAAAATTTGAAAAACAAGATGGCGGCCGAGATTTTCAAAAATTCCCTCCTGTAAAATTTTGTATGAAATTTTTTTTTTTCACTTGTGGTTTCATATAGAAGACAAAGATTCCTTTAGGGCAACATATGGAGGGAGCTGATGATTGAGGATTTCGGAGACGGGTGAAGGGCACGCTTGAGGTATCGAAGATAGGTGGGAGGTGCTCGACCAAATGTCATTCGAAACCCCATCCAATTGCCAAAAATTTGAAAAAAAATTCAAAATTCCAAAAAAAGATGGCCGCCATACAAATTTCATCAGCGTCCATCTCGGAGGGTATGAAAGATGGAAGAGTGGTTTCTTGGCAAAAGATGATCAGGATCCAAAGGTCTATTCGATGACTTGAAAAAAAATTCAAAATGGCGGAATTTATTTTTTCATACAAAATTTTTTATTATTCAAAATGGCGATTATAGACCTCGAGAGCTGCTTTAGCAGCTCGAGCAGCGAGCAAAATACTAGTTATATTATAAGATTAAATAATAAATATTAACTAATGCATGCACAAGTAAATTAATCTTAATTATTTGTTTAATAACTTATTAAAGATGAATAAAAGGCTTTTTTATTTTTATTTTATTAATTACACGTAAGCACGCTTCCCCCCCGCACGCTTCTTTTGTTTATTGAGAACAATGGACGACAACATCGATGGTGATGCGCTTATAAGTGCAATAAAATCACAAGAAGTTATACGGAATTAATATACACTTGATGAGCACAGTGACAAAATAAAGAAAAATATTGCATGGGCAGCTTGAGCAGTTAAGCTAACTGCTCGATGGCAGCTTCAAGCTGTTGACTCTGCAAGAGCGGTCCGTGTATGTTGATCACTGGCTAACCGCTCGAGCAGTCCGTGTATGGCCGGCCTTATCTTCATCATTCGAAAGTTTTTATTGGCAGCTAAGCAAATAATTTACAATTTACAAAGGATTTTCCATTACCATAGGTAGGCACAAATGTGTACTTAGTACTTACATGAGTGGAGTGAGCCTTAATAATGTTTGCATCCCCACCGGTACCTTCAATTGATTTACCTTCGAACAATCTCTATGGTGCCACCATTGATAGATACAGATGTTTGCATTTAATTAAAATTCCTGATAGCTACGCCCCGTTTGCATTCAGGCTGTATAAGTCCCCCAAATTGCTAATGCGCGTGGCCGCTATTTTAGTGACGTCATCACTAGACTGAAGTTTACTGATGGTAAGTATATTTTTATTTCGGCTGACGTCATAATGACGTTCCTACGCAATAGCAATTTGCAGAAATTATAATGGTTATTATTATAATAGGTATTATGGTGACGTACGATTTTGCGACGTGTGTATGATGTATCTAAGATTCAGCTTATTTTATCTATATAGGTAAGTAGTATGTACCTACTAGGTACCTACCTATAATCCATATTATAAATGCGAAAGTGTATTTGTTAATTTACTGGTATGTTGGTTTGTCCTTCAATCACGTCGCAACAGAGCAACGGATCGACGTAAGTTTTTGCATGGGTATAGTTAAAGACCTGCAGAGTGGCATAGGCTACTTTTTAGGCCGGCAGAATGACATTTCGGCTTTGTAGAGCGTCGTCCCTGTCACTCATACCTACATGACGTTTTGTTGGTCTCAACGACAGGGCAACGCTCTACAAATTTACTATCCCTTCTAAAGGTCGATGTACATCACTTTCGGCCGCGCACTGTAGGTAAAGTCCGGCAATGTGCGCTTAGTCCAACAAAGTTGTTACTGCAAGCAATTTTAACCGGCTCAATCGATTGTCCTAGCTTACTCTCAGCCTTTTCATTTAATGCTCAACCTTTAAGAACGCGTCACACGCGCCTTCTAAATGTTCCCAAATCTAACTCAAATTATGCGCGAAATTCTATAATTCCACGCTTGGTACGTACTTATAACAATCAGTTCGCTGAGTTTGACTTATTTTACCTATCAAACAATAAATTTAAAAAGGAATTAAGAAACTATCATCGTAAAACAAAAAAAAAAGTAGCTAACATCTAAATATGCATGCAATCATACACTCCCATTTACACACACACACACATGCACACACGCTCACACATACTCATAAGCACACACTCACATACGCATACACACACACATACAATCATACACACACTGTTGTAATTTTATTTTATTATTGTATATACCTACATTTATTCTAACTCTATTCTGTTAAAATAGTTTAATTATAATTTTAAGTAATCTCTTTTGGCCTTCTGTTATACCTAGATTTAAATTTAAATAATAATTATGTATTTACGCTGTTGATTACTTTCAAATAAACAAAAATAAAAAATAAAAATAAAAAGTAATAATGCTTGGCAAACATTAAACGCAAACAACCGCTAGTCACTGCGGCTAATTAATTACCCAATACTAAAGAGACCAACCAAAGTTCACATATTATAGTGCCTTCATCACGCCTTCATGAAGTTTAATGGCCGGTCATTAGGTGATTTGGGAAAATCAAGTTTTACATGTACTTACAAGAACTAAGAAGATAGGCGGATGCCCTAACTACAAGGCTATCACAGCTTTTTGATAGTATAAGCATCACTCAGAAAAGCAGGCACTTATTATCTACCAGGTAGGTAGGTCTTATAGCAGACATAAGAAGAAAAATCGGAAAACCGTGAATTTAGGGTTACATCACAGTTTCTAGAGGATGGCGAACTGTTTATTTTAAAATGTATTATTGAAATTTACGTGATCAATAAAAAAAAATAAAAAAAAATCACAAAAATTGTGGTCATGAACTATTAGTACCTACCTATCTACCTATTTACAATTTTCGAAGTAAGATGACTATATCAAGTGGGGTACCTATCATATGAAAGGGCTTTACCTGTGCATTCTAAAACAGATTTTTTTTTATTTCTATGCATCATAGTTTTTGAATCATCGTGCAAAATGTCGAAAAAGTACGACTGTAGTACGGAACCCTCAGTGCGTGAGCCTGACTAGCGCTTGGCCAGTTTTTTAAGTACCTATAATACCTGCCTATTAATATAGGCCATATAATCAATGCCCCACCTACGACGTGGCATTGACTCCGAGTGGCCTACTTATGCAACGTTCGTTGATACCAGAAGTGGGAGGTATAGTACGCGACAGGTCAAGATGGCAATCGGGGAGCCCCCGCGCTAACTTAGTGCGGGCGAGTGCGGCTGACGTGCGGGTCTGCCTCCTCCCGCCACATACCCTGATTGCCATTTCAACCTGTCGCGGACTATACCTACCTACTTACTTACCTAAGTAGTGTATAAAATGGTAGGTATACCTATAGGTTTCCTTTTCATCAATAACATTTAACCTTTTCAAAGACATGACGGCCGTCTCCGTGACGCCTCTAGAAACGACGAAGGACAGACAGACGCCTCCGAGTCTGGACTGAGATTCGTCATCAACTAAGTATCTACGAACTATAACGATCTGACTCTTAACAAATCTGGATCTTATTCGAGTAGACTTAAGTGTTACATCAGTTTGGATGGCTTTAATTTCTGATTCTTCTGCAATTCTGGGCCCAATATGTCCATTGCGGTATTAACAAAGTTCAAGGTAAAATACTGCAGGTACAGATGGAATGGTAAAACCATGGTTAAAACTGTAAAAGCTTCTTTTTAACAAAGAGACGTAATAAATTAAACACTTCGTCCACGTGGATTTAGTTCTCTTTTTAAATCCCGTGGGAACTTTTTGATTTCCCAGGATAAAAGTACCTACCTAGCCAATACCCAATACCCATCTCGGATACAAGCTATTTCTATACCGTTGCGATTCTCGATCCCACGCGTGGAGATGGCGCCTAAAAGGGTGCCTGGCAGGAGTTGCCAAAGTGAATGACGTGATTCCTAATACTATTCTGAAGAAAATATAACAAAATTGGACTATGCTTTTACACCTTTGCGACCTTCTCCCAAAGCCATCATGATCCAAACTTCATAGTCGCTGATCGTTCCTCCTTGAGTTGGACTGGGGACAATACGCAGAGAAACTTTCAGCTTGTATAAAATAACGGGCTCACTCTCTATAAGTTTTTAACCCGTAGACCCGTAGACTACATCGACTTTTGTTTGAGTGAGCCTTTCAGGCAAGCTTTCAGATTCAGGCATTTCAGGCTTCATAAACCATAGATAACACACACATTTAGTGAGTAGCGTACTCTAGCGGTATACTTTTTAAACTATTGAAAGTTTTAGCCCCTCCTCGATAGAGGGCGAAATCATAAAATTGACGTGTAATAATAAAATTATTATATTATATTTAATAAATTTTTATCCCGACTTAGTTTTGAATAAATATTCAAAAATACTAAAATAAAAAATGTGATTTAAAAATCATGTAGGTGTTATTTTTAAATATAAAAAAGAAGAAAAGAAAATCTTTTGTCCATGACTAGTGACAACGGACCATCAACGACACGATTCCTTTTTGAGAAATCTGTGTCAAGTTGTCTATGATTTCATCACATGACCACTTTATTTTGTTCCCGTGATCAACTTTAGAAAATTCAAAAATAATTACGCGCAATGGCCAAAGTGGAAATTGACATACTCGAAAACTCTCTTGATAGCAGGTAAATTACAACGATTACCTGAAATTACCTTTATGTCGAACAAGTGTTACATAATAACGTTTATCTAGACTGCCAACGAGGACTGACTAATAGTTTTGCAATTTGGCTAATGTTTTTCTTGTTATTTTCGTTTGAAAGCATTTAAGTTTTATTTGCTATTATTTACAGTGGAGATAACGACCATATCCTGGGGTTGGTTGGTGGAGAAGCATACGGTAAGCTATTGTAGTTCGTTTTCAAATAATTACTTATTATCACACCATTAAACTTGCAAACATGCTTTCCTAAATATTTACTTAGTACCTATCTGTTTTGGTCGATAATAATCAATATGAATAATAATATGTAGGGTATACTTAACAATATCGGTAGTTAATTGGTTTCATTCCATATTATACAGTAATTAGGTTTGTTATTAAATTAGGCCAAGAGGTAATGAGTAAATTGAATTATGTATAATAATTATTATTTTCAGAGAGCACAGACTGTGGGAGATCTTCTCAAATAATTGCCCAGCCTATTTTAGATGGAACCGAGGATGAAAACTCAACTTATTGCTTCAAAGATATAAGTGAGTGTATGTATATTGATAAAAATATTAACCCTTGCAATGCTTCATCCTATTTTGACACACATTGACAGCTGTGAAGTTCTTATTTTGGTTGATGGCTTTGATTAGTGTCAATCCGCACTTGCCAGGGTGGTAGACTATGGCCAAACCCTTCTCATTATGAAATGACACCCGGGATAAGTTGATCTTGATGAGGATGATAAGTGCCACACCAGCACTAAAATGTTGTGTGGAAATAGTCACAGAGAGGTTAATTATAAACCTATGTTAATAAAACCATATTTGCATTTGTAATAAAAAGATTTTTATTAATCAGTTATTTATCAATATAATATATAAAAGGAAAAGCTGACTGACTGACTGATTGACTGATCAATGCACAGCTCAAACTACTGGATAGATCTAGAGAACAATATTCGAACTTTCATAGGCTTCTAGGTTTACGCTTTATATCATCTATCAGTCAACTACGATACTGATTTATGTAAGTTATATGATTAATTTAATGAAGAATTTTAACAAACAATGTTGGGATGGAATTAAAGTTTAATTCCATCCTGATATTGTTTGTTGAATTTTGAACCTCCTGTACAAAATGCCTTCTTTTTCAGCTGGGACTGTGGCATACAAGCTGGTACAAATACCGGAGGAGGAATCTTCCACCAGAATGTCCACGCATTCTCCTACAAATGGTACGTATTTTAATTGTTTTTCCTAACCAGTAAGTCGATTTCGTAAAACCTGCATCAATCATTATTACAATCTCAATTGTTGTGATTGGCTGAATTTGTGCGATTCTTGTTGCAACAATGCATTGTGGCCAATAGTGAGCGATCGTCAACCAATCAGAGGTGATAGCGATCGTGACATTTTAGCTGTCATTCTACAATCGAGGCCAAGGATCAAGATATTCTTTTACGATTCGACATAATATAATCATCATCAACAACCGATAGACGTCCCGGTCTCTCATCCTTCTTCCACAAGCCATGGCCTTGCGCTGCCTGTATACAGTGGCTCTCTGCTCATTTGATGTCGTCTGTCCACCTAGTAGAGAGTCTTCCAACGCTGCGCTTTCCAGTGTGAGGTCGCCATTCCAGCACCTTAGGACTACAACGTCTATCTGTTTTCCGAACAATGTGTCCTGTCCATTGCCACTGCAAGAAACTCAGTAGATTTTATATTCTTGCAGGGTTACCTAGTGGAGAGTTCTATGTGATAAGTAATCCAGTGCAAGTGTATGGAACCACTGCACCACAAAAGAAAGTCATAAGGAGGTCACCGCAAATAGAAAAAACGATTACAAAAAAGGTATTTAAAATTATTATTTCGAACCTCAATATTGTTGGGTTGACACATGTTAACAACCTCAAGTTAGTTTTGGCATTTTGTGTTCTAATGTTGTGCATCTAAACTCTATGAAGGAGATAGTTACTTATACATTTAGATCTGTCATTTTAGTTTAATTTTCAATGTTGTGCGCATTGAAAATTAAACTATTTACCTAAAACTCGACTCCAGCTAGAAATTTGCGTCTCGACTTTAAATTTCTACTTTGCGCGCTTACAACATAAATAATTATTGCAGAGAGACGACAAAAGAAGAGCGACCCACAATGAAGTGGAGAGGCGTCGCAGGGACAAGATCAACACTTGGATCGGCAAGCTGGCCGCGCTCATCCCGCACTCCGGCCTTCCCGACTCCGCCAGCAAGGGCGGCATCCTCGCCAAGGCCTGCGACCACATCACCGAGCTCACCGAGAAGCAGAAGAAGTAAGCTATACTGCCTCCCTACCTCAGACATCCCGCACTCCGGCCTGCCCGACTCCGCCAGCAACGGCGGCACCTAGGCCTGCGACCAATTCACCGAGCTCACCGAGAAGCAGAAGAAGTAAGCTATACTGTCTCCCTACCTCAGACATCCCACACTCCGGCCTGCCCGACTCCGCCAGCAACGGCGGCACCTAGGCCTGCGACCAATTCACCGAGCTCACCGAGAAGCAGAAGAAGTAAGCTATACTGTCTCCCTACCTCAGACATCCCACACTCCGGCCTGCCCGACTCCGCCAGCAACGGCGGCACCAAGGCCTGCGACCACATCACCAAGCTCACCGAGAAGCAGAAGAAGTAAGCTCTACTGCCTCCCTACCTCAGAGATCCCGCACTCTGGCCTGCCCGACTCCGCCAGCAAGGGCGGCGAAGCATCTTATCCGTACTCTTTGGAGTGGGGGGGGATGCCTGATTTTTTTTAATTTGATGAGCTCGAACTGAGGTCTTAACCTTCTACCATTACAGCATTCTATGTCTCTCGCAGTTCTTTACTTGCCGTAATCGCCAACTTTATCAAGCAAGCAAACTTTATCAACACTGCAGCTGACGCATCCTACATTTCTATGTAGGATGCATCAGCTACAGTGTTATTGAAATTGAAACTTGGCTTTATTTACTTTAGCAGAAGGTAAAATTTGTATAAAGAAAACAGTAGATGGAGGAGATGAAGCAACAAGTGGCCTTTTCATCTTTTGATTTATAACTACGCTCTTGTGTCTTGTGTCTTTTGTTGGCTCTAACAACATTCAACTCATTCAACAGGTTAGAAAAGCTGGAGGTGGACAACGACAAACTAGTACTAGAAATATTAAGACTAAACAAAGAACTAACCGAGCTGCGGAACGAGAATACCTCAATGCGACTCCAGTTGGCCGATAACTGCATAGTGACCAGCCATCGGCCTAAAGGACAAAGATCTTAGTTAAAGAGACTATAGACAATTTACACCAAATACTGAAATGCTTTTAATTTAAGGACACCTTAAGTTTTTTGTGTTGTGTCATGTTTCGTGATATTGACATTGGGACATTTGTTCGTACAATAAACTTCAAAAACCTGAATACTGCACCTCGATTGCGGGAAACCTGCATCAATCATTATTACAATCGCAATTGTTGTGATTGGCTGATTGGCTGACGGATAACGATCGTGTCAAATGTCCTACCGTCTTCTGTTACAGTATGTAATAATGATTGATACAGATTTCCGCAGTCGACCTGCTGTTGCGTTGACCGTCTAATGTGATACTCAAAAAAATGCCAATTAGGTTTTCAATTTTTCATTCTAAAATACAATAACTACAATTCGATTACGATTTACGACATTTCATGTGTGGCGGTCTCGATATTCAAAAAACTTTGCTAGCGCGATTCAGTATCTATGGCTAGAGGTTGAAAAACCTGTGGCGACATCTAGTTTCTGTACGTAGCAATATTTAAAATGCTCTCAAATATTATTAAGAAGCATTTCAGTAATCGGTAATTAGATTTTAAACTGTGGGACGTGATGTTCATGAAACGGTGCTGAGTTAAAGTGTAGGAAACAAGAGAGTGACACGAAATTATAATAGAGATAAGCAGTTTGTACAGATTGGTTATAAATAATGTTATTGTAATAATATTGTTAAAATATATTCAGACAATCAATAAACCAATCAAAGGGATATTTATTGACCATCTGAATTTTGTCTATACAACTTTGATGAAAATGCTAATTAATGCTAAAATTATTAACAAATACATACATATATGGTGTAACCAGAACGCTAGTAAAAACGAGAACAGGTGCTATCACCTGTTCTCGTTTTTGCTAGCGTTCTAGTTACTATTTACCGATGATTACTGATACCACAAAAAAAACGCGAAAAAAATCAGAACTATCACCTGTCTTTGTTTTTACTAGCGTTCTGGTTACACCCTGTAAATTATCTTATATTCAGTATTACAATTAAGGAGTTCTGTAAAATCAAACTCGCTTGTGTTTTCTCTGAAGTGACTTTCGAAAGTTACACATTCAATTAGCATTTCCGTCAAAATTTTAGTTTTTTTTAACGTAAGTATAATTTAAAATCTATTTCATAATTTGTTGTACTGGTTTGATACCGTTGTGTATAGTGTGTTACTTGATTATGGTTAGGTATAAAATATTGTGTAATATAATTGGTGAGATTTTATCTTATGATTCTATATGTTGAAACTTTTGATTTAAATCAAGAAAAAAACGTTATGCATTTTACAGCTATGAGTAGATTGTACAAAAAGGGCATAAAACAAGCCTTTTTATCCGAGACGTTTATCTACCTGAGCCGCAGGCGATGGCAGATATTTAAGTCGATAATAAAATTCGTTTTATGACCGAGTTAATATACACTCAGTTTTTCACTTCGATTGCGATTAAATAAAACTAATATTATTTTTTTAAAAGAATATTAGCCATTTTAAATGACTAATATTCCCCTTTCCTCTCCAACTAAGCGTAAACCGTGTGCTAGGAGTAGGTACGACAATAGTCCTTTCGAACAATAGACCTTTCGGTTTTCAGTCCAGTCCTTTACAGTTACATAAAGCTTACAGCCAGCATAAAGAACTTTACGAGCATGAGAAGTAATAAAGTAATTATTACTGTCAACGCTAAATATTAAGTTGGTTAAATAAATAAAATAGTGCGTTCGCGGCCTATCGTGACTTTTAAGTAGATCGTGCCTAAAGTTAGTCTATGGTCAACAAATTGTACATAAGAACTATCAAAAAAACTAACACAATCCCCTGCAGAATACGATCGTTTCATTATACTTATCTGAAGTTAGAAGATCTGCTAATCGACTCTTCAGTGTTAGTTCCAATTACTACTAATGTATTAACTTAGTGGCGACCGTGACAGGACTAACTTTAAGCATGATCTACATAAACGCGAGCACGAGCTTGCCCCCTGACGTCATGTTGGCGCCATTGCAAATCACACAATAATAAACCCAGTGTTAGAACTCCTGTGTTCCTTAGAAGGAATAACGCCAACAAAGCAATGGTGCCAACATGACGGCAGGAGACAAGTTATAGTGAACGGTCTGTAAATGGGACTACTTACTTTGCAATCACTGTTACGTACTATTAAAAAAAATTCGTGATAATGCTCAAAATTGTCGCGAATTTGTTTTTAAACGAGAATTCTCGTGACATTTTTTGCGCGAGTTTGTACTTTACGTAGTTGGACATAGAGATCAATATGCTATGTAAAATTTTAGAAATTGAGTTCGATTCGCTGCTAATGTAAAAAGTAACCCTGTAGGTACAGTGTACACATTTGCCTAGTGCGTAGGCCATCGAAGACGTTGAACCAATGTGAACTTAGGCACTTACTAGATTGAGGGATTGTTAAAATATGTCGTCAAAATCAATTACTTTAAAAATTTAATTTTGTTATTTTATCATTTTGTTGAATACGATGAAACTTCCATTTTAGATTCCATGTTAGAAATAATGTTATTTATTTTTATTGATTAGGTAAAATACTTTTTCTTAGAATTATAGTAACCTTTACCCCTATTTTTTGAGCTAAATTGACTGGACTACTAGAGTAGTACTACAGTACACACTGACTGTCCTATTCTATTCTGATTACTAAGCTATGTAAGATTACCTAATATTTTTTAATTTTTGTAATGTTCTTCAGATCATAATTTATATTCAGGCGGATACACCTGTAAGTTTTACGTAAGTAGCTTACATCACTAACTTACGATTTTACAAATGTAAACACTTATAAGTAGGTACGTTAACAATAGTAAAATTGTCAATTAATCACGTAAGTTACTTACGCGAGTAAAACTTGGTGTTATCGCAGCCTTAGTAGAACTTACAGCGAGTTTGGAAAAAGGGTACTTCACATTTCTAACCATAAGCAGGGTACTCACCTAGCCGTGTAGCACGTAACGTATCTGATACTGTATCAAGTGAGTACGTAGCACGAGCTCGCCGCGAGCCGCTCGCGCGTGGGGCGCAGTAAGTTCGCAGTGACCCGCCGCCCGGTCAAAAATTCAATGCCACTGATTTTAATTTCGCAACGTTTCCGCTTGGAGCGCTGGCTGTAGATGTGTAGACAAACTTGAGCTTTAAAATTAGGCAGCACTTAAGATCCAGTTTACTATAACGCAGAAGTGTTTCGCCTCTCGAATTCTAGCAACGTTTGGTGAGACGTAAAATCTTATACTACGGGTACAGGTTGATACAGTATCAGATACGTTACATGCTACACGGCTAGTGAGTACCCTGCTATAGACTGTTACTGTTAGTAGGTATTACTATTAACTAGCTAAATGATCAGCCCCTATGCCTTGATTGTAATAAGACACTATTCTTATGGAGCCGTAAGTTATTAGATGAAATAATTTTGTACAGAGAAATAAAATGATATTAATTAAAAACGTGTTATTATTTCAAAAAATCTTTTATTACAATTTTTCATTGATGACAAGTAAACCCGGCGGGGGTGACCAATCAACACAGCCCTTAGCTGCGCTGTGCTCTGCTATATTCTTTCGCTCTTGATTATAATGGAGATACAAATAAACTGCGCTTTGTACGGCTGTGCTGTGTTTGAAACAAAGCAAGGATCACGCGATACGTGCTGGCTCATTACCCATCTCGTTCAGTCTTCTGTCTATCTCGCTTGCACTTGTTGTTGCATGCATGTCGCAGTCGCACAGCACATCGCGCAGCTCAATGTTTTGCTGTGGCAGCGTGGTGTAACAGTTTGTAGAAAAAAAACGGCCAAGTGTGAGTCAGGCTTGCGAGCCGAGGGTTCCGGACTACAGTCGTATTTTTTCGACATTTAGCACGCTAATTCAAAAACTATGATACATAAAAATCTATTTTAGAACGCACAGGTGAAGGCCTTTTCACATGATACGGGATACCACTTGATATAGTAATCTTCTTTCGAAAATTGAAAATGTAGTTTAGTAACCCTGTAGGTTTTTTGATAGACAGACAGACAATAAAGTGATCCTATAAGGATTCCGTTTTTCCTTTTGAGGTACGGTCCGTACAGAACCCTAAAACAGCATAGCACCAATCAAACATTGATGTTTGATTGGTCACCCAGGGTAATCTTCGATTTCGTCCGCGCCGGAATAACTAATTACTCCTTGCATATTACATAACTTTTCAATCAAGTGAATGAAATACTATTTCCTTCAAGAGGACACAAAATTTTCCGTAGTATTCGTTACATCAGCAATATCAGAAATTTCTGCATAATACACAGTAACTTTCCTCGTGGAATTCGATTTCGAAGCTTCCATCTGATTTTCAAGGCAAGTCTTGGATGTCGTTTGGTGTTTCTTCAAAACGGCAGCGTTTACGAAATTGTCGTTACAAAATGTACAATGATATGGCTTTTCACCTAGAACAACAAAAAAAATTATTATCGAAAAAAATTGCAACTCTATCCAGAAACCTCGGAGAAGACGGTGCACATCTAAATATATAAAATGAAAAAGTGACTGACTGACTGACTGATCTATCAACGTACAGCTCAAACTACTGGACGGATCGGGCTGAAATTTGGCATGCAGATAGCTATTATGAGGTAAGCATCCGCTAAGAAAGGATTTTTGAAAATTCAACCCCTAAGGGGGTGAAATAGTGGTTTGAAATTAAATTTGTGTAGTCCACGCGGACGAAGTCGCGAGCATAAGCTAGTATTATATAAAAAAACGGCTAAGTGCGAATCGGATACGCACACATAGGGTTCCGTACCATCGAACACTTAATTTTTAAAAGCTACATGACGACCATTTTGAAATTTTTACTTTTTGTTGTTATAGTGGCAACAGAAATACATATTCTGTAAAAAAAACTACCTATTAGTGTTTACGAGATACAGCCCGCTGACAGACAGACGGACGGACAGCAGATTCTTAGTAATCCGTTTACCTATTGAATTCACTTAAGAAAATGTTAAGAAAGCGTACTTTACCTGTATGACATTTTATGTGCCTATTGAGAGTGTCCTGCCTCGCGAATCTTTGCGGACAAAACATGCATCCATAAGGACGCTCTCCGGTATGAATTCTGCAGAAAAAGATTTGGTAACAATATTTCACAAAAATGAGGAGATTCGTGGGAGAATTAGTTACTGACATAGCTCAACTATGAAAGAAAGGAAGAAGGAAAAGGAAGGAAAGGACACAAGGAATACAAGGAAATAAGTTAGTATATTGCTCTCTCTGTTATGTAATTTCATACAAATGATATACAAAAATCTCAGTGCGCGTTCACCATTTTGAGACACCAACCAATCACAAACGAAACTATGTTTTCGAATTGAATTTCGAATGTTTTTTTGAAAACATGTTTGTGTCATGCCCACTGAGATTTTTGTTCTCTGTCATTTATAGGGGTTTACGTAACAGATCCGTGGATAGAGTATATACAGAGTGTAACCAGAACGCATAGTAAGTATCTACTAATGATCAGTGATATACCACAAAAAAAAACTCAAAAAAAACGCGAAAAAAATCCAATATTTTGTCAAATTTCACGATAAACCAAATAAAACATCTGACTGACGCTAGAAGTCAACGAACGTTGCGTAAGTAGGCCACTCGGAGTCAATGCCGCGTAGGCGGGGCATTGACCCGAGTTTTGCACGCTAAGCATTGCGGGTTTGAAAAATACTAAATCACTAAAATTACAAAATGAGGCAAATTGTTATTGGTATTGGATTGTGTTTAGGTAGTATAACAAGAACGCTAAGTTTTTGTTAGCGTTCTGGTTACACCCAGTATATATAGTTGCGAAGCTGAATTGGCAATGGGCAGAGCACATAGCGCAGAGCGCTAACTATAGGTGTCATAAGAAAACTCAGAGTCACTCAGCGGGCGATGGAGAGAGCTATGCTTGGGAGTTTCTCTACATGATCCAATCAGAAATGAGGAGGTCCGCAGGAGAACTAGAGTAACCGACATAGCTCAACGGGTTGCGAAGCTGAAGTGGCAATGGGCAGGGTACATAGTTCGTAAAACCGATAGACGTTGGGGTTCCAAGGTGCTGGAATGGCGACCTCGCACCTGGTGGACGGACGACTGCGCTGGATTCAGGCGGCGCAAGACCGTGGCGTGTGGAAGTCCCTACAAGAGACCTATGTCCAGCAGTGGACGTCTGTCGGTTGATGATGATGATGATGATGATGAGAGAATATAGTTAGAGTCAATGAATTTGTATGGTGTATTGATTCTCACCTCATATGCGTTTCCAAGTCGGAAGTCCTATAGAACCCCTTCCCGCAGAGCTTACACGATTGGCTGTATTCGTTGGCGTGGCGCCGCAAGTGGATTTTATAGTTCGATGAGCTTGATTGCGCTGAGCCGCACACATTGCATACGTACTTCTGAAATTTTCGAAAAAAATAAATTAAATTACAAAAAATATCTACATTATACAGTATACCTATTATACATAATATTGCCGCCGTGCCGCCAAGCGATTTGGCGTTCTCGTAACTAACTGCACCATCACTTACCACCAGGTAAGATTGCAGTCAAGGGGTAACTTGTGTCTGAATAAATAAAAATAACGAACTTTTTTAGGTTTTTCTTTCACGGTTTATTGCGATGTTCTAGCTCGGAGAATAAATACACTCAAAATTACGAACTTACCCAACATTTTTGTTTTCTTTGACTAACAATCCACAGGTTTTTAGTCAACACTTACCCCACATTTTTGTTTTCTCTGACTAACAATCCACAGGTTTTTAGTCAACACTTACCCCACATTTTTGTTTTCTTTGACTAACAATCCCGTGTGTGGATCTATGTGACTTCAATCCTGTTTTAGTTCTAAATGACAGAGGACAGTGTTCGCATTCATATTGATCCGGATTCTGGAACAAATAATGATCGACCACTTTAAGAGCTAGCGCGCACCACGGTAAATTTCCGTACGTTTTTTTTTCCGCAAAATCTGTGAACTATAGAACTATAGTCTGATTTTTAATTCCGTGGAATTCTGACGTTTCTTAATGTTACCGATAAAACAATTCCCACAAAGAAGAAAACTTTAAATATTGTACATAGGTAAATTTAAGTACATAAATCAATTGCCGCATGTATGTAAGATCATCACTTGAGAACAAATCAACCGATTTTGGTTTTTGTGAAAGAATTTCTTTAAAAATCCTGAATCATAATCTAAGCGTGTACTTTTAGGCACATCAAGATGATTAAAATAATTAGAAGGAACTAAAAATAAACTTAGAAATGATCAACATATAAGTCAAGATTACATCCTCAAATCAAACGATCCCATTGCTGCCAGTTTTCACTTTCCATTGCTAAAGATTGCACCCTATTTTAGTGCGACGTTATGTCTTAGGGCTTTTTATATTGATTGGGATTTAATGTAATTTGGGGTAAAATCGAACTTCAGGTCTGGTCACACTGTTTTTCATACAAATAACTCCCCTGATGTATAAAAATGACAACGTCAGAATTCCACGGAATTAAAAATCAGAGTATACATAGATGTGCGCGCACTCCGGAATTAATTCCGCACCGGATTTTGATAGATTGAAATTCAAATTTGCGGATTTTAAAACGCACTGCAACTCACCGCACCGTGGTGCGCGCTAGCTCTAACATAACTTATTATTATTCACTACACATATTATTATAAATGCGAAAGTGTGTTTGTTTGTTGGTTAGTCCTTCAATAATACGTCGCGGTGGAGCAACGGATCGACGTGATTTTTACATATGTATAATGACATAAGCTATTTTTTATCCCGGGAAAATCATAGAGTTCTCACGGGATTTTTAAAAATCTTAATCCATGCGGACGAATTCGCGGGCATCAGCTAGTACTTGTTATATACATAAACATATTACACACTTAACTCTTCAGTGGGAGTTGTCCATCGATATTATAATATGTAAATGTATTTTTTCTAAATTTTAATATACTAGATAATGCCGGCGACTTCGTCCGCGTGGACTTAGGTTTTTACAAAATCTGAACCTTTATTCAAGCCTAATTAGTTGTATCTGTTTTAACTAGATGGCGTCACTGACAATTTTCTTCGCGCTATAGTTCACATCAGTGCCGACTGTAAATACAAGCCGAGTCACAGCACAAGCAACGAAGTCACGGGTATTAGCCTAACTTTAAGTTAAGCTACATATTATAAATGTGAAAGTGTAAATTTATATTTTTGGAGTGGGTATTACTATAATAGTAAATACCTACAAATAACAAATATGGACTTCAGTCAGCAATAATAATTAGTGTAAAGAGTCACTTACTGCCGTACTCAGAGTCGCTTGCGTTACTTAAGTTTAGTTAAAACGAGACAGAGCTATATCTCTCACATAAATCTGTCTCATTTTAACTCAATTTTAAGTAACGATTAGCGACTCTGAGTACGGCAGCTAGTCTTCACGCGCCATATGTACTTTTTGTCAAATTTCATGTCAAAAGTACGATTTTAGTTTCTTATATAAAAGCCAAAAGGTGAACCGTACTTTTGACATGACAGTTGACCCATAGAGTTAAAATCCGCCCCGACTTCACTCGGGTGAAGTTAGATATTGTACCTAATTATTACTGTTACTTCTGCATAAAGTAGCTTTCTCATGGTGAAAAAATTTATTACATTACTAGATGATGTCCGCGACTTCGTCCGCGTGGTTTTAGGTTTTTAAAAATCCCATGGTAGCTCTTTGATTTTCCGGGATAAAAAGTAGCCTATGTTCTTCCCCGGGATGCAAGCTATCTTTGTACCAAATTTCGTCAAAATCGGTTGAACAGATGGGCCGTGAAAGGCTAGCAGACAGACAGACAGACAGATAGACAGACAGACAGACACACTTTCGCATTTATTACATTAGAATGGATTAGCGCATGCGTATTCGCGTGGATTTAATTAGTGAAAATGGGAAATTTTTGATTTGAACCAAATTTCATCAAAATCGGTTGAACTGTAGGGCCGTGAAAAGCTAGCAGACAGACACACTTTCGCATTTATAATATTAGTATGGATAGTATGGATAGTATGGAAGTATGGATTAGTACATACCATATGATTTTTTATATGCCTAACAATATATTGGGAAGACATGAAGACTTTCCCACAGTAGTCGCAAATCATTTTCCCACGCACGCGTTTTGGTGCCACTATTTTAATTTTGTGGCGTGCCCTTAAATGAATTTTTATTGCCCCCACATTTTTGAATTTTCTATCGCAAATTTTGCAATAGTGCCTTTCTAAACAGTATTTATTCTCGACTGGTGACGATGGTTCTTCGATATTTTCTGTAATTCGATTTTCATCAGGGCTATTTAAATCGTTTTTCTCATAATCTGGTATACTTAAATCATTCTCGTGATTCTTTTCATTAATATCTCCTGGTATATAAATATCATCGTAATCTACATATTCTTCCTTAATCGCACCGTCTTCGGCTTTAAACAATTCGTACAGCACGTCAATTTCTGACTCTTTGATCATGTCTGTTGGCATGTACACGTTTTTCGATCTGTTATCAATATTAGTATCAATTTTATCACCAAAGAGAATGCTGTTTATTAGAGGCGTAGATGGTGCAGATATATTTGGAATTACTGAAAGAATATACCAAATATATTTTTTGTATTTAAAAAGAAAACTAAAACAAATATTATTAGTTGTGACACTGGACTGCCAGGTCATCATCATGATCAACCTATCGCCGGCTCACTACAGAGCACGGGTCTTCTCTCAGAATGAGAAGGGTTTTGGCCATAGTCTACCACGCTGGCCATGCGCGGATTAGTAGACTTTACACACCTTTGAGAACATTATGGAGACTTCTCAGGTATGCAGGTTTCCTCACGATGTTTTCCTTCACCGTTAAAGCAAGTGATATTTAATTACTTAAAACGCACATAACTCCGAAAAGTTAGAGGTGCGTGCTCGGGATCGGACCCCCGATCTCCGATTAAAAGGCGGACGTCCTAACCAATAGTATTATAGTCAAATGAACTCATTTGGCAACTCAAAAACCGATTACAAAGATTGTGAGGAAACTATAAAGTTTTGTTCTTGGAAATATTGACAAACACTTCAAAATTTTCGTTACGTTTTTAGGGTTCCGTACCTAAAGGAAAAAAGGAACCCTTATCGGATCACTTTATTGTCTGCCTGCCTGTTTCTCTGTCTATCTGTCTGTCCGTCGTGTCTGTCAAGAAAACCCTTAATCCCGTTGACCTAGAATTATGAAATTTGGTAGGTAAGTAGGTCTTATAGCACAAGTAAAGGAATCTGAAAACCGTAAATTCGTGGCTGCATCACAAAAAATGAATGTTTTCATGAACAAAGAAATATTTACTTAGTATTTTCAAATTTCTTTGCCTGTACATTCTAAAACAGATTTTTATTTATTTTTAGGCATAATAGTTTTTGATTTATCGTGTCGAAAAATGTCAAAAATATACGACGGACGTACGGAACCCTCGGTGCGCCAGTCTGACTCGCATTTGGCCGGTTTTTTTTAATAATACATACCCGGGGGAGTAGCGAGCAGATCATCCAACATCACTTTTTCTGCCGAGTCATTTTTCAGTGCGTTTTCCAAATTCATATCAATAACACATTTTCCGCCACCTTTGATATTTTCTTTGGTATCACAGTGTCTGGGTATATTATCGTTGAAATTATTGATTGCATGGTTTTCTTTATCGGGTTCTAGTTTTATGGCTATATTATGTTCTTTTTCATCTGTGGCTATTGGATCGTTCAATCTCTTTGGTGTGTAGCAATGATCATCATTAATTGTGGACCGGGGTGTTGAAAATGGACTGAAACTATAAAAAATAAACTATTTTAATAATTGGGTATTTGACTATATCAAAAATAAATTATTGCTCAGTGATTATTAAATAGAGGGTCTTCCAAAATACGTAAAATCCACGCCCTTTGTTAGTTTCAGTTGTAATAACCAATTTAAATTATCGATTAAACTAAAAAAGTACGTCATTATGATGTGACGTCACATTCCAGTATTTCATAGAATCTCGCATACTAAGCGCGCGTTTTGACGTTTGATAAAAAGTTACTGATTGGACTAGTCGCGTCGATTTTTAATGGCAGACGCACAATTTGCAGAACAGGCCGAAAATCCGCGGACGTGCGGAAAAAGGCATGAGGATGGCGTTTTGTCAGGACAGATATGGCGCTCTCCTTACATTTACATCTAGAAAGCTCCTACCATTTTTTTTAATTTATAGACAAGCGTTTGGCTGCAATCAGAACTGGGTGGCAAGTGATGATGCAGCCTAAGATGTAGCGCCCTTGCTTAGAAGATGCCTATTACCTACCATTATGTGTAGAAAGAGGTCCATGAGCCTCAGCAATGAGGAATCGCAGGGAGACATCAGCTGCTCGATTGCGGTAGAATGACAGCCACATAATCGCAATCATCTCTGATTGGTTGACGGTCGCTCACAATTGGCTACAATTCATTTTTGCAAAAAGATGCCATAAATTCAGCCAATCGCAACGATTGTGATTGTAATAATGATTGCATAGGTTTCTCGGACAGCTTAAAATACAGCAGTTCCTCTGGTGCTGCAAATGTTCATGGGCAGCGGTAATCACTTAACATCAGGTGACACGCCTGCTCGTTTGCTCGCTATCGCGGTTAAAAGAAAATATACTATATCTTTGGATTTTTACCTAAAATCCAATCTCAAATCTGTATCCATAGACACGTCATCCTGTAGCCAGTGTGAGTCTAGTGAGTCCTCCAGTATGTCTGCCTCTTCCTCAATCACCTCTTTGATGATACGTGCCTCAATGTCTGGTATCTCCTCAACTCTCAGGATATCTGTCATGAAGTTCTGTATACTTGTGCACGTTGATTCTGTAATTAAAATGCAGGTTCCAGAAGATGCAGGTTCGATTCCTGCCGGTCACGCAATTTTTGATATGTATTTAAAATTATTTAGTAATTTCCTTGAAGTGTAGGTAAACACTAAAAAATTATTAAAAAAATGTAATTAAAATGTTTTTTATATGAAGAATAAAACTTTTACAACTACTTTTAAATAATAGGCAAATAAATATTCTAAGGTCTAATTAGTTGTCTAAGGGTTAGAATGCCTTTTCTGACTACTACCTAAACTAAAAAAAAACGGTCAAGTGCGAGTCGAGCTCGCACACGAAGGGTTCCGTACCATCAGGTTTTTGTGACGTAACCACAATTCACGGTTTTCTGATTTTTTTTTACTCCTGCTATCCTGCTGAAGAGCCTCAATAGCTCAACTGGTAAAGGAGTGGACTGAAAACCGAAAGGTCGACGGTTCAAACCCCGCCCGTTGCACTATTGTCGTACCTACTCCTAGCACAAGCTTCACGCTTAGTTGGAGAGGAAAGGGGAATATGAGTCATTTAACATGGCTAATATTCTTTTAAAAAAAAAACCATGTATATACAAATAGCCATTTCCTTATGTATGAAAACAAATTACAGTACCTAAATGAATGAAAATGAATAAAATAAAGGAAAATGATGCCTAATTCAGCTTGTTTTGTTGAAAAATAGGACTGTCCAGGTACTTGGGTCTCTGGGTCACGATGACCATGTCCCATCCATTGTGATTGTCGCCGAGTGAGGTACAACACCCCTTTCCTGACTGGAATTAAAGTAGCCTCTTCAGGATGTACTACGAGTTTCCCTAGATACTGCTCTTTTGTATTACGCGCCGTGTAAAAACAAAAGGGGCATGGGTTTAATAAAAACTGCCATACCCCTTTCAGGTTAGCGCGCTTCCGTCTAACTGCCGCACTCAGAGTCGCTTAATCGTTACTTAAGATTAGTTAAAACGAGACAGATCTTTCACATATATCTGTTTCGTTTTAACTCAATCTTAAGTAACGATTAACAACTCTGAGTACGGCTGTTAGACTGCATCATTACTTACCACCAGGTGAGATTGCAGTCAAGAACTTCACAGTCAACTTGTACCTACCTGAATAAAAAAAGCTATCTCCATTCCCAGCTAAATCAGTAACAGTCATTGTGGCTTGAAGAAGTAACAAACAGTTACGGAAGGTACAAAGGTTTATGATATTACTAGCTGATGCCCGCGAGTACATACGCGTGGATTTAGTTTTCTAAAAATCCCGTGGAAACTCTTTGATTTTCCGGGATAAAAGTAGCCTATTTCACTCTCCAGTTTGCTCCGTTGAGACGTGATTGAAGGACAAACCTACAAACCAACAAATCTTAAATTATTTAATACTTACAGGCTAAGTCGCGCCTCCTAAAGTTTATAAAGGAATATTATCTTACACGAGGTAGCTGGTTAGTTGTTAAGAGCATCATCATTATCATGATCAACCCATCGCCGGCTCACTACAGAGCACGGGTCTCCTCTCAGAGTGAGAAGGGGTTTGGCCATAGTCTACCACGCTGGCCATGTGCGGATTGGTAGACTTTACACACCTTTGAGCAAGATAAAGGATAGTCACTTACCATTATCATCATCTTTGTTCCTGTTAGCTGGTGTGCTACTACCATTATACATTGGAAGCCTGAAAGCATTTACAAAATATTGCTTAAATATTGTTTTAACCATACTATAAACATACAGAATACTTAATAGTACCTTGCAGGTACAGAAGTATCATGCCGCAAAGACATCTTCCTAAATATATAAAAGGAAAAGGTGACTGTCTGACTGACTGATTGATCTATCAACGCACAGCTCAAACTACCAGGCGGATCGGGCTGAAATTTGGGTATGCAGATAGCTATTACGACGTAGACGTCCGCTTAGAAAGGATTGTTGAAAATTCAACCGCTAAGGGGACAAAAAGTGGGTTTGAAAGTTGTGTAATCCACGCGGACGAAGTCGCAGGAATAAGCTAGTTTAATTATATAGCGACTTTTCTTACGATGCCATAAAGTGCAATTGAACTCGCACAGCACTGCAGCCGAAAGCCTAGCCTCTCTTTCTGTCGCGCAGACTCTTACCTAACGAAGCCGCCGCCGGCAGCGGCTGCGCTGTGTGTACACGTATAGCGAAGTGACTAAAGGTATGATTCCGAACCACGCTGCACGCAGCAGCGCTGCCGCGACAGTGCTGTCACCAGCTGTCACAGTCCTGTCGCGGCACTACTGGTCCCCATACAAGCTTTTTTTTGAAAATTCAACCCCTAAAGGGGCGAGATAGTGGTTTGAAATTTGTGTAGTCTATGCGGACAAAGTCGCAAGCATAAGCTAGTATGTAATAAATACCTGAATTTAAGAGATTCATCATTGTTTTTGAGAAATGTGCAAAAGTCTACATTGTCTCCAGCCTCTTTAATAGCCAAATAGTTTTTAAACTTCTTATCTGAGTTCCTGGATGTCTTTTTAAAGTTACACGCCACCTTCATGTTGAGGTGGCATTCCTTGCAGAGTTGGAATGTAAATATGTCATTTCGCTTTGCCTGAAATTAAATCAGTACCCATATTATAAATGTGAGTGTGTTTGTTTGTTGGTTTATTGCTTTACTAGCTGATGCCAGCGACTTCGTACGCGTAGATTTAGGTTCTTAAAAATCCCGTGGGAACTCTTTGATTTTTGGGATAAAAAGTAGCCTATGTCCCTTTCCAGATCTTAAATATACCCATGCAAAAAATCACGTCGATTCGTTGCTCTGTTGTGACGTGATTGAAGGATTTTAAAAAATCTAAATCCACGCGTACTAAGTCGCGGGCATCAGCTAGTATGTTCTATATAAGTACACCGAAATTACATAAAAAATAAAAAATAATAGACAGAAACGCGTCCCATTTTAGGCCACATATTATCACTTTTCATCAGGTGTGATTGTGGTCAAGCGTTTGCCAAGTGATAAATAAAAAAAAAATAGACACCCCTTCACATTCATAATATTATATTAGTATGGAATACTGATCATTATTTGTGCAAAATAACTACTTCACTAAAATAACTTTCTAACCGCAGGCTAGTACTGAGAATTTCTCAACAGAAGAATGTTTCGATATTACCTAAACATTTTTGATCTGATATAAGAATCAAACCCAGGACCTTGTAACCTGCAGTCAAACACCACTAAACCAATGAGGGAAACTTTCTGATAATATGTCACAAGCCTTAAAGTTACACTTAATCATTACCAAGTTTTAGGATGTCTGCCTTCTAATAGGAGGTTGGGCTACATGCCTGAGAGTTCTCCATAATGTTCTCAAAGATGTGTGAAGTCTGCTAATCCATCCGCACTTGGCCAGCGTTGTAGACTATGTTCAAAACCATTCTCACTCTGAGAGGAGACCCGTGCTCTGTAGTGAGCCGGCGATGGGTTGATCATGATGATTACCAAGTTATTATAAAATGAACCTTTGATTTTGATTAGAAATTAATAAGGTACCTACCTGCAATCCTGTTGCATAAACAAACATTCTCCTATTCTTTTCTGTATATGGTATTAGGTCTGTTGGCTCATCATATTTCACTAGGCAACTTCTACAAAATCCTTCCATGATTGTATTCTTCTACTCTCTTCTAAGCTAAAAAAACAAGTTTAAAGAGAAGTATTTTATAAATAAAGATTAAGAACTTAACTTATGAATGAAACAGAAAGTGAGAGTGCTTTGGAAACCTTTTTATAACTACTTACCTACTGTAATATATCATAATTTATACAAATGCTCATTGGTCTAAATTCGGTCTAAATATTGGCTTTTAACTAGTAAACTTTTAGTTTTTCAGTTCAGACTTCAGAATCTAAACTTCTTGTTTTGGTGAATTTCAAAGCTGTATAACACAGATTAATAGGGATACTACCGTAAAACGGGGTGAATAGGTACGAAATCTAACTTCGCATTGAAATTTACGGATGTTTTGGTACAAATTATGATGCTTTAACTGTTTGTAAGCATCTCCGGTTGTAAGAATTCTAAGGAAACATCCAAAAAATATAAAATAATGATAAATTACTGGTATATTTTAATCAAAATATATGCTATCCCTATTTATACTTGATCCGGGGTGTAACGGAATGGCAAAGGGGTGAATAGGGAAAAAAGGTTAGGGTTGTCAAACACAAGTTAGCTCTATCCTCTAATATTACAAAACTAGCTTATGCTCGCGACTTCGTCCGACACAAATTTCAAACCCCTATTTCAACCCCTTAGGGGTTGAGTTTTCAAAAATCCTTTCTTAGCGGATGCCTATGTCTTAATAGTTATCTTCATACCAAATGTTATTATACATGGCATAGTAGGTATCAAATCTTTAAAAAAAAGCAACCGCCGAGTTTCTTGCTGGTTGCTGGCATTCCGAATCAGTGGTTTGACGATTCAAAAATATTTTTATTTAATTAAACTGTTACAAGTAGGTAGTGTAGTTACCTATACTTGTAAAAGTTTAATTGAATAAAAAATATTTTTATTTATTTATTTATTTATCAATATTAAACAGTAAAATGCCATTTAACTAAATTTTACTAGTCGACTACACAAGAAGGAAGAATTTTTTTGAACAATTTAATTAAATATTTAAAGTGACAGCCCTGTCCCTATATAAACCTTACTGTTCCTATTTAACCTTGATTCGTTCCAATTCAGTAAGTATAGCGTTCCTATCCACCCCTTTCCCGTACCTATAATCCCCATGGCAAAGCCAAAACCACTTGGTTTCCAATTTTTTCTTTTTTACAGAAAAATATGTAACATTTAGACAAATCTGCTTTTGTGACGCCTCTTAGATAAATGTTTAATGATTTCTAATAGTTTTTCTACTGTTTTATTCTCGTACTGCGTCAAAGTAAACAAAGTTTTGAGACCTACGGCTTAGCGTGTTTTGAACAACGTTTTTGCAATGACGCTTTCGTTATTTTAATGTCAATTTGTCTCTGGTTCAGTGATGCCAAATAAAAGATCAAATATTCTACTATAGGGAAAAACAATGCTACCAAAATTCTAAGCTGTTTTGGGTATTATTTTTACGTTCAAATCTCATTCCCAGTTTTGTCCCTATTCACACCCCGGTTCCTATTCACCCCGTTTTACGGTACGTATAATTTCATGTCAAACAAAACTCAGAAAAGGCTCAAAAGGCTAGAATGTAGAGCCGTAAAATCAGTTAAAAAAGTTAATGTCAAAAGGCTCAAAAAGGCTAGAATCCAGAGCTGTAAAATCAGTTTAAAAAATTCATGTCAAACAAGATTTTGTTCTTATCGTATTGGTGAACCGTGAACCCCTGCCTAAGAGGCCCCGCTCACGGTCAAGCATGTTTGTCAAATTTTACGTTTTTGACAAACATGCTTGACCGTCTGCGGTCGTTTTTCACGTGTTTGTCAAACAAACTACGTGTTTGTCAAATTTGATTTACGGTCTGTTTGTCAAACATGCCTAACCTAACGGTGTACGGCTATGTTTGTCAAACAAACGTTCCATTTTAGCTCCATATTTCTTTCAGTAAATTTTCATGTGTGAATATATCGCTGTTTTAACCATTCTCGTGCCCAAAAATCTCAAGTACAAAATACATCTTGACAAACAAAAAAGTGACCACTGTAGATAGAATAATAGGTAGATGCAAGTCCTGTGTAACCGCGTATGATAGCGATAGCACGACGTAACGATGAATAACACGACAATTATTACCATTGTTTAGTAGTCAATATTTGTATTAACCGATCAACATTATTTGTATTATACGTTTTTTAAGTGAAAACAAGTAAATAACTAACTCATGAGAAATACAATTACGCCATGAATTCTCAAAGTTTGTTTTGCAACTTCTTGTATGTAAGTTGTATGTATTCTTGAAAAAAACTAGTTACACGATAAGGGACAAAAAATAGGTTAGCTGCGTCTCTGTTTATTACATTAGTAACTTTATCTGTGGCAAACGTTACTGTATCTACCTTTATTACTCTATCTAGGTACGTATTTCATGATTTCAACCATAGATTATCTACTATACCTATTGATTTCAACTTTTAGAGCTGGCAGAAGTTTCAGTGTCAAGTGTCAAGCATTATACTCTCTCTGCTCTACGATTACATCTGTGGATTACATAGGTACTCTTTGGTACTCTATAGTTTTGGAAATTATAATTATTATTTATAAATCATAAGCCACAGTGTGGCTAATTCCGTTGTACACAATCTCTAAACTAAACTAAAATGATACGTCTAAATCTATAGCTATCCCTTTCACAATGTTGCTTGCAGAAAAGGATAGACTAAATTTAGACCTGTTAATTTAGTTTAGGTTTAGAAATTGTGTACAAGAGAATTGGCCCCTATTGTTTGTTTACAATTTTTTCTAATTTCAGTCAAAGATAAAACGTACCTACTCTGTCGATAAAATATAATTACATAGGATTTCACATAGGATTTAAATAGAAGTTTGATAGATTTTTAGTTAAATTGTAGCGCAACACCAATTAAAAAATCATGGAAGGTGTAGATTCTGAAGTACAAGTAACTATAAACAGACCAAAACAAGTCATTCACTTCAGCGACGGGGTTGAAGAAGAAATCGAGGAGGAAAAGGTGAATGAATTGCAAAGTGCTCCTGAAACCGAACAAAGCGTAGTAGATCCAGTGAGTAATAATCAAGGTTTAGTGCAACCTTGCCAGCACATTCTAGTCTTTCTAGTTTCTTGTTAACAGTCTATTGTTCCTAATAATTCATAACAATTAACTCTTTATAGCTCTTGTATTTCTGCCGTAGGCATGGCTTAAGCCTTTGGTGCAAAGGTCTTTTCTCTTTATTTGTAGGTAGGTACCTCAAACCCAACAAACATACACCTAGCCAACATATTTGTTTTTTTTTTTTGCAGAAAAACCTATCATGGGGCCCATGGCTTTCACATTATGCTTTGAAATCTGGCTCGTCAGTCCTCTATGCAGTTGATTATGCAGGTGAATCACTGGCCAGTTTCTTTGGCATCACCACACCTAAATACCAAATAGAAATAGATGAATATGAGCGACTACAAGAAGAGAAACAGAAGTTGGAAGAGGAGTCTGTTGGGTGGGTGCCAAGGAACGTAGGTGGGGATATACCTTTAGTTATGAGTGAACCGTTAAAAAAAGAACCTGAACAGGTTTAATTGAAGGCATATACATCTTAGGATTATGTGATGAACTTTGTTATATTGGTGCTAACTTAGTCGTACACATTAGACCTATCAAAAGGCTGGCATGATTTTAATACATACTTTCGTTGCATAGACTAAAAATATTTATTTAGTAGGTAATGTAATGAACTAAATTAGCACCATGTTTGAGCGTGAAAAGTAACTAAAACTAAATTATTGTATTTTAAAAATTGTAATACTTTTCACTTTGCACACTACATGGCAATATTATACTGCTACTTAAATAATAAGTAATTCTATTATATTCTTATCAATATCAGTATTACTAATCATTGGAAATTGGATAAGTTTGTGTCGTAAATAACATTTTAAAATTAAAAAAATTGTGTGTTGTATAATTTTGTTGGTTGTATAATCAGAGCAACTTATACTGTATTAAAAATTGTACATGACTTCTACTAAATTATAAACTCTATTTATGAATTTTTAACCGACTTCAAAAAAAGGAGGAGGTTCTCAATTCGTCGGAATCTTTTTTTATTTTTATTTTTTATGTATGTTCCCCGATTACTCGAAGACGCCTGGACCGATTTTGAAAATTCTTTTTTTGTTTGAATGGGTATACTTCAAAGTTGGCCCCATTTAAATTTGGTGAAGATCTGATGAACATCTTCAAAGATAGATACTGGAACTCCTCAACGGATAAGAGTAAATTGCTCGCGATCAGTGTAATAGCTTAGTAAACAGTAGATTTTTAACCAGTCATAGCATAATTCCATGGGGCCACTAAAAATTGTGAAATAAAAAAAATTTACAAAAAAAATAAAAACCGACTTCGATACACAAACACTAAAAATTGAAAAATAATTTAATTTATTACCGAATATATTATGTATACAAGAGGTAATATAGTTCCATAATAATATTTTTTGGGGTCGGTGCCAATGAGGTGCCATTGTGGAGTCTCATAAAAATATGAAGTCTAGACGATTCGCGCAGCTAAAGCTAATTGGGCACCGGCACCAAAAAGTATTATTATGGAACTATATTACCTCTTGTATACATAATATATTCGGTAATAAATTAAATTATTTTTCAATTTTTAGTGTTTGTGTATCGAAGTCGGTTTTCATTTTTTTTGTAAAAAATACTGTTAAATTAGTATTATCACAATTTTTAAGCATAATAACTATTGTTTTACTAAGTACCTACCTAATTATTTTTATGTTTACTAATTGTGTTATTTTATGCAACTAGAATTGATATTGTTAATTAATAATTTTATGAAATAAATGGAGTGATCTTATATATTATGTTTTGGTTCCATTAGTGTTTCTTTGAGTCAAATTGGCAGATTCGTGCATAAAACAAGTAAGTTGTCCAATCTAAAGTATGACTGCACACTACAAAACAGATCTCAGCTGGGCATTTATGTATTTATTGATTTTAATCCTTAGTCTATGGCTAATAACTTTGATGATCTGTGCAGACTGCCATGTTGCAACTTCTGCTTCCGATTGGACTACCTACTTTTGTGTGCACTAAGTATACAAGTTACTAGTTCGATTAGTAATAATTATTATTATCGACATAAATATTACAGTCATCATCACCAATCTATTGCTGGCTTATTACTACAGAGCACAGCTCTCATTCTCTGAAAGGGAAGGATTTGGTATGGCCATCTACAGTCTACCATGCTGGCCAAGTAAGGATTGGCACTTACTACACTAGTTATCGTCATTGACGACATTGGAATAAATTACTGCTTTATATATATTTATATATATAGTATATTTTTTATACTTCAAGCTTCAAGCTGTGAACTGCGATGATCAAGTTTCGCAGCTATTGCGCTATTTTATAAAAAGAATATGACAGTGACATCTAGTGTCAGGTAGTACAACTACTATGTGAGTTTATCTATGGTCTGTAAACTTTGTTCGTGTTATTTTATTTCGCCGCTAGATGGCGAAACTGACAGGAATAGTTAATTTTTTTGTAAACTGTTTTGATTTGATTTTTCAAATAATTTAGAAATTAGAATTTTTGCAGAAGTTGTCATACAAAATCATTATTATTCTTGTAGTGTTTAATACATAGATGTTTAGATAGCTAGAAGTAGAGGGATATTAAAAAATAAATTACCACTAGAAATTAGTAGGTAGGTAACCTAAATTGTTTTTGAAAACCTGCCAATTTTTTAATTTTTATCGTTTCTAATCAACTAAAACTGAACCTTATACATACTGAAGTAAGATCAAGTTTCTTTAAGTGCAATAGGATTATAAATTACACACTATTAGAAACGTTTGGGTCATAAAAGCCATTAAAATTATCAAGGTATTTACAATCTTGTTACAGAACGATAGAGTTGATATTAGCATGTATGTTGGCCACATGTTATTGTTTGTCGGTGTTTAGAGTGATATGTCGAAATGTAAACGGTTCGAGCTGTGTCCGCAGATCAATATGCGTGTGGAGCGAGGGTGTTCAGCTTCGTGCGATTGGCCGCCGTATGTGGGGCGGGGCGAGTGTGTGAGGCGCGGTCTCGCATGCCGAATTTTGGCGCCAAATTGCGCGTTCCATTTTCAAGAGTCACAGTCCACAGCAGACCACATCACATTTTACTGAGTAATTTGTTCTGAAGAATTCAGATAATTATAATAATTGTACTACCCACGACGTAAGTACTACCTATTGATGTTATAGGTACAGATTAAGTAGAACTTTTAATTAAGGGTTACCAAATTTCAAGGGTTCGATTCCTGCGAGGCACTTTCAAGTTACAATTTACCAACCTATTTAATTTTTTTTGCTAAGACCTATCTATTTTTCTTACAGGTAGGTAAATGAGGCCTGTCCAGCAAATTTTGGGGAGGTTATTCAATTAAAGGTATTTTGTGGACGTCCTAAGCATCTTCTAAGATAGGTAGATAGGTAGGTACTTTTCCTAGGTAGGTTAAGGTAGCAAAAAAAAAAACAAGTTAACTTTAGGTAGGACCTATCTAAGTAGAAAATATCTAGTTACCTACCTATAAGTACTTAGTTTAATTTAGTTGGGTAGGTAGGAAAAGGTTGCGATCATTGGACCAGAACTTTCATTGGACCACCTTAATAATTTAAAAAACTGACCACACCAGCGTAGGTAGACAGGTGTGTACTTACATCGCTTAAGTATATATGCCAAGGCGTTGTCATGCACCCCCTACCTGCATCACACTGGAACCTCAGTTGCACCGTGAGATCTGAAACGAGTCTGAAGTGTGTTTTCGATCTCTTGGAAGTAAAAATTAGGTGCGTGACATAAAAACTTATGTAATTGGTGAGTGACATTACATTTCCGTTCGACTGAGTCTAATAAATTAAAGGAATAAAAAGATCAGGTGACCCCGCCTGCTCGTTTGCTCGCAATTCTTATTTAAGAAAAAAAGTAGTAAGTATCTATAGATATTAAGTACAATTATACCTATTCTTGAATAGGTATAATTGTAATTCTTGAATGGACCTGACCGGTCCAATCACAGCAACTTGTAAAGAAAGTTTTCATTTATCCTTGGTTGTTTCAGTTATTACCTACTGGGAAAATAATAAGTAATGTACTTAGTCTGTAGGTACCTACTTGGTACTTTCAATACCTATCAATTCACAATAGATAAGTTAACAATTCGTGTATCCGAATATGTATTACGACGTAGGAGTGATGTATAGGTATCTAGGTATCCAGCAGCATCAAGTTTGAAGAGTTGAGATTCTTGGTTTAACGAACTTTATAGAACCTGCCTGTAGGTTCCTACCTGGTATTTACAACATCAATAATTCACTGTACCTACACTGCATGAATTCCCATGGCTTAGGAGTGAGTAGCCTGCGGGTAGGTAAGTAGGTACCTAACTTTTGCTTAAAACGCACTGCGCAAATCACTGACCTGTGCAAATCGCCATGTTGCAAATCTAGATTGGACTTGTTAGTCGTTACCTACCTACCTCGTACTTATACTTAATTGTTTGGCCCCAACTACGAAATGATTTACGACTATCGCCGAACCTAATTATTAACTAATTCAATAATTCGTTAACAGTTCAAGTCCGAAACCAGTGCTGCCAGAACGGTAATAATTTTCCCCTTGATTTAGTTTCATTAGAAAAAAATTGCACTCAACAATACGGCGGCGCGTGGTAAGTAACAAAAGTGAAACTAGTCTTGCCGAACAAGAAATTCTTGTTTTTCTGGTGCGTGCTTTATTTTGCAAGGATTTGCGTGTCGCGGCGAATTTGTATGAACTTTATTGTTACAAGCAAGTTTTCAATAGTTCACGCTGTTTGATTGTAAATAACTAATTTAACCGAATTGTGTCATTTGGAGCGAACATAATCAACGCGCTTTACCCATTCTAATCTATGTACGTTAGCAACGCTACCAATAAATTGGAAATTGATTGATTTACAAGATCAACTGAACGCAATGGTCTTGGTTACAGCACCCAATGTAGAGGGTAAGTAATTTTTATTTTATTATAGTAAACCTTTAAACAAGACTTACATATAAAGAAAACTAAAGGACTTAAGAAAAAGATTGCTCCTTATACAGGCTTCCCACGGTACGTGATATTGCCGATTTAGGTGGACTAGCTCGCACCGACACACCATAGGAAGAATATCGTCCGTGTTAATGCAGACACGTCGTCGTCCTCCGTGCCTTGTGCGCGATTTGTTACAGAACCGCCCATAGAATTAAACACTTAAATTACATAATATATTTTTGAGTTCTATAGGTCTCGTAAGTAACTAAATGGTATTAAACCATGCGTGATAATCCGCAGAATCACGCACCGTGGGAAGCCAGTATAACATGGAATGGACAGTAGTCAGTACAGTAGGCATATAATAATTATACCTAATAACATTATTTAATACCTACTTAGGTATCTTGAAAAGTCCCAAGGAATTATAAATCTATGGTAATTACTATACCTACCTATGTCTATCTGCATAGGAATACCTATAGCATTTAAAATACATAACATAAGTAAATGATTCTTTATCCGTGATTCAAATTTCATTCACGCTAAACCCTGTCAGTCAAACTGCCATAGAAAGGATCAGGAAAAGGTGCGCGATGCTTATGCAAATTTTCTGTTCTCACCAATGTGTTTTACTCCTTACTACTTTGAATTAAAGGTGAAAGTCCCACAAAGCGATTTTAAATAAAAATAATATTTTGCATGTAACCGTATATCAAAAGAAAATAGCCAAATTCACGCAACAAATAACAATCAAAATTGCATAGCAATAATATCCTTTTACACCCTTCTTCGTAGCAACACCTTTCTAATTTGCATGGCGCATTGTTAGAAAGTTTTACTTTTTTTAAATGGCCACAAAAGATTTTTTTAATAAACAACATTGCAAGTCGAAAGTAGAACATCTGCCGGTGGACCCTTGGGTAGGTATTAGGTGCGCAAAATTTGAATATGGCAACAATATAACGTTGCAATCCCAAATAGCTGATAATAATATTTAATTGATCAATAGGAATTTGGGAAATGTATCCGGGAATGATTTAGCATAAGTATTTAAAAATAATAATTACGTAAACATGGCTTCATTTTGTTGTTACGTAGGTAAAACAATTCTTGTTACCTTACTTACCTATGGCCATGATTGTAATATCCACAGAACTATTAACTGACTCTAAAATAAAGGAGAAGTTTCTTATACTACGCGGGATTATATAGATAAAAGTTACGATGGTTGCAGGTAGGTACCTACCTACCTACTACCTACATACTTCACTTCTACCTAGGTCACAATCAAAATTTCAAACTAAGTTTGTCTATTCGTAGCTGAAATAGCTGAAAGCTGAACTTCCAACGGGAAAATAGTATTTTGTCTAAATTTAATACTCGTAACTAATTTTAAACATAGGTAACTATAAAAAGGAATAGGTAAGCGATTCGATCATATTATTTGTAACAGCCGCACAAATATGCGGAAATTCGTCATAAATCGTGCATAATACAAAACCTGTTTTAACTGCTGTTGGTCGAAAAAATTCGCAAACCAGTTTTCAACCCTAAACTGCGAAGGGGACACTTAAAAAGTTTTAATATGGACACAATAGCCGTACGCCGGCATCGGGCGGGCAGTGACCATACAATGGGCATACCAGCCGATTAATTCGACACACAATGACCAAGGGTAAGGTCCGATAGGTCATATTTAGGTAGAGAGGTTAGGGGTCAGTCGGGTTATTGGTAAATAGCAGCGTATGCCCCACCAATGTAGGGGGAGTGACGCGGCGACGCAGTTTGGAAAACATGTGGACGTTGACGGGTTACGTGAAATTTATGTGCTTTTGAGGATTTGTTGGTTCTAGTATTTTTGATTGTTTAGCACACAATCATTCTGTTGGAGTTAGTTTATTGTTAAGCAAACACTACAATAAGCTAATTTTGAGTTTTAGAGAGATTTACTAGGTAAGTATTGAAGCTCTTTGACCGACTTCAAAAAGGAGGAGGTTCACAATTCGGCACGGATTTTGTTTAAATAAAACTTTGAGAGATAAAATGAAACTGGCTTAGGTATTATTAAACTAACTTAATTATTCACAAACGTAATTACTTAATAACAAAACTAATCACAGATTTCACAGGAATCAATAAAACTATCTCTTTATTAAGTAGTTGCCTTCTTTGGACCATGGTTGCCTTGATTGGACCTCTAAGGTTATTGCCATCAATAGACTTTCACTAGTTTGCAGATATACACAGTACTAGTGGTCCAATATAGGTGATTAATTACAAATTATTATTATTATCAATAACATAGGTACTTATCATATTTATTCAACTTTAAGAAGAAACAGGCTCTCCATTCATACTTTTTGTTTATGATAAAAAAGTTTGCAGGATGGTCCCATAAAAATTTCTGGTTCCAACTCCTCGTTCCTGATATAGCAAGAGTGTTGCACTCCTAAGCCATACGAATTCATGAACTGTAGACAGTGAGTAAATTGATCTTGTAAATAGGTAGGTAGGTACCTACTTACAGTAGGAACGCGGCCGAAAGTATAATGTATAGGTAGGTACATCGGCCTTTAGAATGACATTTCGGCTTTGTAGAGCGTTCTCTGTCACTTATACCTATGTGACGTTTTGTCGGTCTCAACGACAGAGACAGGTGCTCTACGAATTTGCTATCTCCTTCTAAAGGTCGATGTACATTACTATCGGCCGCGTACTGTACTTACTTACCAAGTTCAAGTCTCCCCAACTAAGGCAACAAATATAAATTTTGACGACCTCCCTGGCGCAGTGACCACTGTGGTCTTATAAATGGAGGTCGCGGGTTCAATTCCCGCGAAGGGCCAATTAAAAATTAATAATTTCTCAATATTATCTCTGGTCTGGTCTGGTGGGAGGCTATGGTTACCACCCTTCCTTCCGGCAAAGCCGCATGAACGCACGTAGAACCCGATTAATGAAACTGCCATAAGTACCTCTTCCAAGTTAACGCACTTCCATTTTAGACTGCATTGTCATTCGTCACTTACCATTAGATCGCAGTAGGGTAAAGTCGTGATAGATGCCCCAGTGGGATAGATGCTACACTTTCAAAAAACCTAACTTCCCAAAATCGCAACAAAGAATTAATAGTTTAAATAAGTTGCTTATTAGGCACCACACACCTAAGTCCCCGCAGGTCGTCTTGCAGAACAGATGCGTTTGGCTTGTGCGTGTGATCATCTCCGCAGCGAACGCGAAAAATGCTTGATAAACTCAAACGTAAGTATTTATTGTTGCATAACTTTATAAGTACCAATAAGTTCCGTTCAGTTTTTTTTATGTCAATACATTGGTTCATAAAGTATCTACACACCTAGGTGTTAATCCCTGTTTTTTATTTAATTTAGTTAAAAATGAAAGGGCATCTATCCTTATCAAAAAGGATAGACGCCTCGATTTTTGGCGGGATAGATGCCCTTAGGAGTTCCTCAGGGGCATCTTTCCCCCATGCCCTTTTACATATCTAATATGTCAGCGTATTTTAACTATTTTTATGTTCTTCTGGAACTACGTAATATATATTTTGGAATATAGTTCTCAGAAATAAACCAAAACAACATGGGAAACAATGAAATGACGTAGGGAACGTTAAAAGTTAAATGTTGAATTATCTTTTGTTAGAAAGGGTATTTTTAGTTTTAATATGGTTGTGAAACTCATTTTAGAAATATGTTCAAAGATTATAAATAAAACATTTGAATAATTACATATTTTACTTATAGGGCATCTATCCTCCTTGGGATTTTCATGGTGGGGCATCAAAAGGCATCTATCCACAAAAAAATGGGTCCGCAAAAATTCAATTTCTTCAAAACCAGTATAATTGTTAGGTCAACAAAAACTAGTCGTAACGATACATGAAAGATTAAACTAGCTATACTAAAAGAAATCATTCAAATTATATTATTATTTTTAAATTAGAACCCTTTTTCAAAAAGTGGGGCATCTATCCCGCCTTTATCCTAAAGTGCTGACTTGTACCTATGTGAATAAAAAAAATCTTAATCATTATCACACAAAGTCAAAAGCTATGAGGACACTCGAGTATTGCGCGCGATACCATCTATCTGAACAAATAAAACCCTCGGATCCGGCTGTTATGAGCTACCGAGAGGCATGAAGTGTGAAATTTATAGATGTTATCTGTGACCTATTGTACTTTCATGACATCTGTATCTTAGGTAGCTGCCTCATTGGTCTAGTGGTTAGCATCGAATGCGGATGACGAGGTCCCGGGTTCGATTCCCGGGTGTTGCCAAAAATAGCAAGGTTGGTGGGTACCTACCTACTTAGTGAGTTTTTCTGTCAAGAAATTCTCAGTCCTACTAGCCCGTTAGAAAGTTGGCGGTGCTTTGAAGTTCGATCCCGTGTGCCTCGAAGAGTTAGAAAGTTTTCTAGGTTGAAATGCATGGAAGGCTATGTTTTAAGACAAGGATTTGTGATCTATCTTTTTCTGTATGTTTCTGCAGTGCTTTGTACCGTGTAAACACTGTCTTTGAAGAATATTTATTTTATGTGCCTGATCTCCCTCCGGTTGTGTCGAATTTCCGTCCTATCGGACAATGAGGATAAGGAAATAGGGAATTTATAGAATGTACTATGTAATTGTGTTTGCGCTCACACTAAACTTGTGCACTAATATAATAAACACCATTCACCAATTTTGATAAAAAAATTATAACTTTTCTTAAAAATCTTATGCACATTTTTTCTATTGAAATGTATACTTAAGGTATTTTAAGAGCTTTTAGAAGCTTTCGTTGTTTAGTATCCGTAGAAAGTTGCATTCTTGATCAGGTAGGAATTAGGCTCTAGCGAGAAGAACCTGTGCATTTTTAAGAAATTAAATATTAATAAGTATCATTTGCTTTAACGTTAAAAGAAAACATTTTAAGGAAACCTGCGTGCGTTCTCAGTTTCTATAAGAATACCTACAGCTGATTTTAAGAAATTTAATATGATAATAAAATAAAAATTTTACTTTTTTTTCAACACAATATCCATATCTACTAATATTATAAATGCGAAAGTGTGTCTGTCTGTCTGCTAGCTTTTCACGGCTCAACCGTTCAACCGATTTTGATGAAATTTGGTACAGAGGTAGCTTGCAACTCGGGGAAGGACATAGGCTACTTTTATCCCGGAAAATTTAAGAGTTCCCACAGGATTTTTAAAAACCTAAATCCACGCGTACAAAGTCGCGGGCATCAGCTAGTAACTTATAAACCAAATGATTTGATGGTGGTGTCTTTGATAAAATAATACATAAGTTATCGCCATTCTAAAATGATTAAGTAAGCTCTTCAAAATTGTTATCTTTTTTGACATAATTCCAAACACAAATCCAACTTTAACACCGTCATAACGAAGCATCCCGAACCGCAGTAGCAGAGGGTCCTTTGTACCTATTACTAAATTAAATAAAAAAACCCTTTCAATGCAGACGTGTCTAACCCTTTCACGGTGCATAAAAAGACCAATTTTATATTCGACCCCGGTGTCTCATTTCAATAAAGTGTAATATAAAAAAAAGATAAAACTTTTTTTACCCACGATTCTTTGGGGTCATATTTTTTATGGGGTTGAATCCTTAATTTGCAACAAGGTGCATCGCAGGCAAAGCAGGGGATCGTTTCGATGTTCGTACGAGAGATTTAAATGAGTTGTATAGAGAAAAAGTCGAAAGGGTTGCTCGATGGTTGACGGTGGTTATTTTTTCCCATCGATCCAACAAAAGATGTTGGTGCTGCTTGACATTGATGTGTCGGAAATGCTTTATTGATTGTCCATTGATTATCATTTCTCAGGCACGTATTTTTAACCGACTTCAAAAAAGGTGGAGATTTTTGGAGTCGGTGCCAATGTGGAGTCACAAAAAATATGAAGAGTAGGTAAGTAAGTACCTAGACTGTTCATGCGGCCAATTTGAACCGGCTCCAAAAAATATTATAAAACACTATAACTTGCTAAATAACTAAACGTGCAATAAAAATGGTTGCACGTTAGTAATTTTGCCCGTCCCCTCGATAACGTGTCGTAAAGCCGTATCGGTGGCAGGAAACACGCTGGTGTTTGCAATCAGTCGGTAATCACGGATCGCAGTTGTATGTACTTAACATGTACCGCTAGCAAAACAGACAGGTAGGTAGGTAGGTTGGTAGGTATGCTTCTGTAAAATTACGTATTTTAGAAGTTACAGGTCGGTGCGGGGCGAAATACGAGTAGGTAAGTGCGAGTCGGACTCGCACACGAAGGTTTCGAGTATAATATAATCTTGAGTGACAAATTCTAATCACTAATCAGTTCTAATTCTCTAACAATCAAAGAGCATGTCGAGAATACTCAAAACGCTCCTCGAATCCTCATACGGTAACACACCTACCTACTTTAGGTACCTACATAGGATAGGTAGGTAGGTATATAGATTATCAATTTACTTTGCAATCCGTATATTAGATACCTGAGGAGCACAAGCGGGCAATTTTAGAGCTCTGTCCTGTACAGGATTTCCCTTTGCGACGTGTGCCTTCAAACAGGGAAATGTTACCCCCTCTGCCACCCACGCCCTGCTTAGTTGACGAACAAAGAGAGGGGTGCAAGCAATAAGCGGTAGCGGCAGCGTTTTCAAAACAAGCTACATTTCATTATCGAAACAGTCATATTATCAGGCCTACAAGGTTTACTATACCTTTTATTCCCCTTTCTCTTCCAAACAAGTCCGTGTTAGGGTAGGTAACTGTCCACTGAAGTTCAAATCATCTGTTTTATGTTTTGCCTGGTCTGCTGAATACTTATACGGAATCATATTTTTTACCACTACCTACCATTTTATTATCTTTGCGCTGTTGAGGCGTAGTGTATGTGTGGGCTGCAAACATTTTGTTGATCCCTGAAAAAGTTATTATGCGCTTATTTCGAAAAATAAACATTGAATACATTGACTCTGATTCTTTTTTCGTTTTAATATGTGCCCTTTGTATCTGGTGTCGCTGGCATGAATTCCCGCCAAATTACTTCATCCATCTGAGCTCACTTCTGATATCAAGGATGACGTCCAGTTGCCGTGAAATCAAGATTTTTTCCTGGAGAGCCAATGTAGGCTGTGCGATGATTGAAAACACCATTGCATTTGAGAAGTAGGTAGGTACGTGTTCCGGGTGTCTCATTTCATGTTTTGCATAGAAGACTGTCTTTAATACCTACCTGGAATGAAAAGAGGTTTATTAAGCTAAATATCATTCCTAAAGCTGCCATAACTTCTAACGAAATAAGAAAAGAGAAGGTTTTATATGTATGTTGGTACATGCAAAATATTTATTACCTACTAGCTGCCCTGGCGAACTTCGTTCCGCCTAACAGTCGATTAAATTTTTTAAAATTTTTCTCTCCGTAAGAACCATCCTTGTACTTCAAGGAATATTATAAAAAAAGAATTAGCAAAATCGGTTCTAGCGGTAATCGGTAGCTGTCCTCGAGATTTGCGATGAGCAAATTCATTTTTATGTTATAAGTAGATTAGATTAGAAAATTTTAAAGAATAGAAAGCAGCTTTCATAATCTTATGTAACTAGTTCAATATCTTTCGCTTATTCCTTATACCATACGCCTAAACACGCGCTCGCCTCCCTGCTTAGGCGACCAAACAGGGAGGCTATGTAGTATGTACTATCATGATATATAGTGCCCCTTAAACTTAAACGGATTACCTTTGATATATTACGGAGATTCGCAATTCAATCTCGGATAGTTGATGTAGCGTCATTTGATTGGTTTCGAGACGTTCGCTATTAAGCTTTATGGAGTTTCTATGGTAAAGAGAGACGTGATATCCTAGATGGTAGAACGTGGATTATACCGATTAGTTATAGATTCCGCATCATGAGCCTAATCTAATTTATTCACTAATTTTTCTACTTAATACAGATATCCTACTTAGAAACCTGTCTTTAAAAAAAGCGACGTGAATAGTTAAGACAAGTAAGTATTTTTTTTTTTTAATTGAATATTATTTATTACTACCCTTTTCTACCTCAATTATTAAGTAACTCAATTTTCTGTGGTAGCAACCTCAAATCAAAAGTCACCCACGATATGGAATTGGTAGTTGTGGTGGGCCCTGCGCCATATCTTTACTTATGTATGACATATCTACCTAAACCAAGTAATTAGAAGACACATATCCGCGCCAAATCTTTGACTAAATTCGATTTATAACCTAATAGTACGCAACAGGGGTT
Source organism: Maniola hyperantus (assembly GCF_902806685.2). Lineage (NCBI taxonomy): Eukaryota > Metazoa > Arthropoda > Insecta > Lepidoptera > Nymphalidae > Maniola > Maniola hyperantus. The sequence goes on along the minus strand of NC_048551.1, from coordinate 4,407,505 downwards.
ACATACTTACGGGGTACGGGGGGACGCCCCACACACCCGCACGTCTCCCACGCCCGCCCGCACCGGGTCAGCGCGGGGGCTGTGTGGGTGTGCGGGGCGTTCCCTCCCCGTTTGCCATCTCGACCTGCTGCGTACTATATCTATTTATGGTTACCGATAAGTCAATAAGTGCAAAGGTCTCAAGATGGGTTATATCAGTTAAACGTTTGGTTAGGTAAGATAAGTAGAAGTAGCAAAGTTCCGAGTTGTAAGATATGTAAAGTAAAATCGTGTTATTCGGCACGGTATTTCAATATAAACATTGTCCGACGTCACTCACGGGACGGCTGCCATCCTGAGATATTATGAGGACTGCACTAAGCTGCGCGGAAAATGTAGAGATGGACTCTTTATAACTTTTTACGGTACTGTTTTATCTAAGTATACTTTAGGGAAATTTCTAAATAATTTCATCAAAAATTGCGTAACCAGTAGAATTCGAACCTACGTCTCCCCTGAGTATTGCGTGCGGAGCGCCTTTGACCACTAGGCCATGGTTCACGTACCGCCAGTGGTGTTTTAGATTATGTATTCAGTGACTATAAATGCCATCTAGTATAGTTACACGTTGCAGCTATCGAGACTACTTTTAAAGATCAATATTTTTTATATCCAATCTGCATCTAATAAAAAGGAACGGCACCTCGAAACAAACCGAATGAACGAACGCATTCGACAAATTTTCGCATAGGTATACCAAAGTTTGTATGTCTATGCCAAAATCTGTGGAACGAATAGAATAGAATAGAATAGAATAGAACGTTTTTTTATTCATGTAAACTTTTTACAAGTGCTTATGAATAGTCAGGTAGTTTTAATTTACCACTGGTTCGGTTCGTTCGATCGAACGCGTTCGATCATTCATTTCACTTTTTGCTGTTAATTCTTATAGTACCTACATATTATTTGTTAAATTACATTTAAGTACTTCTATATAGGATTCGCTTCAAAACAATGTCAAAAAATCCACCTCCATACATCGAGAAAGGAGAGGACAGACAGACTAGTAGTAAGCACTCTTCATTTAGAATGCCTGTCCACGCGCTCCCTCCCTCTTCCGCATACACCCTGTACCTACCTACTACCACGTCCAACGAAAAATGTGAATTTGGATATGGCATAACGCACAACACTTTATAACCATATCATCCAGTAAGTGTGACGTAGTTATAAAGTTTTGTGTGTTGTGTGTGGTGCACTACACTACACAAGTCGTCACGACTGCCCCACCAAAAAATGAATTAAAATGTAAAACACATTTAAAAATGGCGCCATACAGCCATTAAAAAAAAATAGCCAGTCTCACTCAAGATGATACAAGAATTCTTTTTTTTAATAGAGATAGCGAGCAAACGAGCAGGCGGGTCACTTGATGTACCTATAAGTGATTACCACCGCCCATGAACATTTGCAGCACCAGAGGAACTGCGGATACGTTGCCGGCCTAAAACGGTATTCTAAGGATACCTACTTACATCATTTAACCAAATATGTTTAGGTATTAAGAAGCAATGGTGGAATAAAGAAACTCACATACATGAACCCTGAAAACATACTACTTACTCCTTTTTTGAGCAGTCTGATGTAAAAAGGTGAAACTCACTGACTGACATATCAAAGAACCCGAGTGAAGCCAGGGTGGTTCAGCTATTTCATTATTTGTAATCTTCGGTTTATCTGTAATTTTTACCAACTATAGTCAATAGAAAGAATTAAGCTATCGTCGGCTACGGATGGTTCTACGCCTCCGTACTCAGTGTAGGTAAGTGCTACGAAACAAAAATAAAAAATCAGATTTAGGCTATGCCAAATTTAAAATAGGCGTGAAAACAATAATAATTCATACAACCAACAATAATAAACCAGTGAGCTCAGTTCGAACGTGAAAGTTTTGGTAGGTATGTTCATTGATGAGATAGAATATACCTACATAGCAGTATTTTTTACAGATAAAAGATTAAAATATTTATCACGACCGTAGCGGTAGGTATAGTGCATAATATTTTTTTTTTTTGGACGGAAGTAATGTGAATGTGAACGTTTTAACTTCCATCTCGGTCCTCGGACCATTCATATTCCATATAGAATTAAAAAAAATTGAGTAGGTAAGGGCTGCTAACGAATATTTTTTACATTTCCTTTCCAATACAAAAACCAATGGTTCCAATCTAAAACCGAAAACTGCCAAAATCGTAAACTTTATTCCTTAGTTAACTTAGGAATAAATTTTAAGGAATAGATTATCACATATTCAAAAATCAGCCCTTAGTGAAATAAAAAGAAATAATAAAGTAAACAATAGACATGTCCAAAAGAATTTCCTTTACACTTTACGCCACATGCCCTTCGCTCCTTAGCGCGTGATGAAAGGACGTGTCATGCGTACCCCTCTATTGTGGCTCCTCTCAGTGCGCTGGAGAGCCGACGCCATTACCACCTGTGTTAGGGAAATGCGCCACAAGTAATGGAAACACCATAGTTCCTAGAGATACATTGTTATAGGTACACCACTCAAAAGCTTTGAGTTCTACCTCAACTACAACTACAACTACAATCACGTGTAAAATTAATTGAATGACTACAATGCTTCAATAAGTAAGTGATTTATCGGGTGAATTTTAAATACTGCTAAGAAAAATTTACCTAATGCTTTGAATATATAATAACTGTATAATATTTAACTCTAGGAAAAACGGGGCTTTTCAGTTCATGCCTATAATCAAGTGTTTAATTTACCTACGGTACAGTACAAGGCATCCGCCCGCCCTCAACACGGTCTATTATACCTAGTAGCTACATAAGCAAAACACGGCTGCTGGCTCTACGCAGGTTTCACTGCGCCACTGGAGCATCCTCTTGAGATCTCGTCGCAATTAAAAATATTTATTCCTCTCGCCATGACATACGGAGCAAAAGTTTTGTATAAAATATAAGTATGAATTAACACCCGTACCAAAAGGGTCTTTTTAGTGCGATTATTACTTATTTATTGAGAACAATATTATGGAGACTCTCAGGTAGGTAAGTATGCAGGTTTCCTAACGATGTTTTCCTTCTCCGAAACCAAGTGTAAGTAAAACGCACATAGCGCCGAAAAGTTAGGAGTGAGTGCCCGGGATTGAACCCTGAATCTCCGACTAGAAAGCCGACGCGACGTCTTAGTGCATGAGTACCTACCTAGTAGGTATGTCTTTGGCTTATAGGATCACTTTGTTGTCTGTCTGTCTGTTTGTCTGTCTGTCGGTCTGTCAAGAAACCTACAGGGTACTTCCCGTTGACCTAAAATCATGGAAATTGGCAGGCAGGTAGGTTTTATAGCTGGCATTCGGGGAAAAATCTGAAAACCGTGAATTTGTGGTTACATCACACAAAAAAAATTAAATTGTGAGCATGAACTAACAAATAGTAAGTATTTTAAATTTTCGAAGTAAGATAAGTAACTACATCTATCAAGTGGGGTATCATATGAAAGGTCTTCACCTATGCATTCTAAAACAGATTTTTATTTATTTTGTATGCATGATACATTATAGTTTTTGAATTAACGTGCAAAATGTCGAAAAAATACGACTGTAGTACGGAACCCTCGATGCGCGAGCCTGACTCGCACTTGGCCGGTTTTTTAAACTAGGTATATTAACATCGAAATAATATAGTAGGTACCTAGGTACCTACGTATTTATACCACTGTTTTGTCACGGAAGGTTGGTAAGGTAAGAAACCCTCACATGGGACCCTTAAAAGAGGTTACAGCACTTGTTTGCCCTTCGATTAAAAATTTAATGTAACGGATATAGTATAAGAGTGTTTCTGTAATTTTATTTTATATTGAAGTAAGTAGTACTCTAAGGCCTAAGACACGGGTCTGCACGCGGAATTCAAATTTAATTTGGTTTTCACAATTTGTAAACTAATGCGACAAAGTAGACTTATGGCATTCAAATTGCGCCACTAGCAGTATCATCTTCACAGGTTTATATAAAAATCTTTACTTGAAAGTGTCCAGTTTAAGAAATTAGTCTCAGAATTTTTTTTGCGGGTTCAGACCTACGATTAAACGCGTGCGTTTAATCGCAGTGCGTGCTAAGCCTAACTGTAACCTTAACAGCTGACATACAACTGACCCTTAGAAGTGCCTTGATCATTGAAACGTAGATGTACTGTACTTACTGTAAGTTCTAATAAAGCTATCTATTCTAATCTAAAAAAAACCTAACTTAACATAGGCGGGAATAATCAAATACAACATGTCAACATTGCACAGCTTTCTGAAACTAAGTACTTATAGCGAGTTAGCATACAAATATTTTTGCTAGGAAACCTGTTCTACTTGTGTGGAGCGCAAGTTTAGCGATAAACAAGAAACGAGGAGCTATTTACATTCAGGTACAGTCGGAACAGACAATTCGTGGTGAGTTGCCACGGCAACGGCAAGATGGCCGACGCGTCTGCGGTCCCAACTCCGCGCAACTTCCAAATTGTTCGGATATTTTAGAGCGGTGTATGTAGGATGCATAATTACATTATGTACGGCGAGCTATGTACGACGTTCGCACTAATTACCGGTACCGTCCGCATGCTAATCCAAAATCTAATGTGTTTAATTTTGAAGGTTCCGTACCCAAGGGTGCCAACGGGACAATATTACATCCGTCTGTCTGTCTATCAGTAGGCTATATGTCATGAACCATAATAGATTGAGAGCAGAAATTTTCACAGATAGTGTATTTCTATTGGATACCCGTGTCCCGTACCTAATAGATGAGATACAACAATAAATAATGAAAATTTCAAAATTGTAGCGATACTAATTTGTAATTAAAAAAGTTAAAAAGTATATAGGTACTTAGTGTCATATTTTGTACATCGGTACGGAACCCTTCGTGCGCGAGTCCGACTTATACTTGACCGGTTTTTCAATATTGCAGCTGAGTTAGTTGTGAGCTTCGTCTTAGACGGGCGCTTGATATTCTCGTAGCCTTAAGGTGCTGATAAACTTGAGCATTCACTTGTAATGAGCATTCGTGCAAATGTTACATCACAGAAAAATACGAGAACATTTTAGCGAGCATTCTATCGAGCGTTCTGGCGAGCATTCTAGCGAGCACAGGCAACCGTCAAGTCTGACATCTTCATGAAGAATAGACGAAGCATTCGCTAGAATGGACTGGAAACCGAAAAGGTCGACGGTTCAAACCCCGCCCGTTGCACTATTGTCGTACCTACTCCTAGCACAAGTCTGACGCTTAGTTGGAGAGGGAAGGGGAATAAGTCATTTAACATGGCTAATATTCTTTAAAAAAAATGCTCAAGATTTTCGTAGCCATATTTGGCTCTATGCTTGGCTCGGCTCATTGTTCAGTTCGACAAAAATAAAAACGGCGAATGCTCGATGTTCTGTTACAAGTGAATGCTCAAGTTTATCAGCACCTTAACATAATGTAAGTAAGTATCGTATTATTTGACGATGGTTAGCAAATTGTTTGACTTGTAAAACTTGGTATGCTTGGTATAACTTTTAAAATAGACAAAAATCTTTTGTATGTTAGCCAATAAATCATCATCATCATCATCATCATGATCAACTCATCGCCGGCTCACTGCAGAGCACAGGTCTCCTCTCAGCAGAGTACCTAAGAAGGGTTTTGGCCCTACTTAGTGTAGGGATGTATTAGTTAGATTGATTTACTTAGTCTACCAATCCGCTGGCCATGTGCGGATTGGTAGACTTCACAAACCTTTGAGAACTCTTAGGCATGCAGGTTTCCTCACGATATTTTCCTTCACCGTTGAAACAAATGATATTTAATTACTTAAAACGCAAATAACTCCGAAAAGTTAGAGGTGCGTGCCCGGAATCGAACCCCCGACCTCTGATTAGAAGGCGGACGTCCTAACCACAAGGCTATCACAGCTTTTTTCACACACACAAACATCCCTAACAAAATATAGGTATATATCTCTCTCTATTCTCTACATTTTAAAACTACATATGTAGTTTATTTTTCGAACTTTGTATGCTAACCGTACCTACTTGCTAAAGGATTAGTTAAGGAGGATTTAATAAGAGTTCCTTAGATAAGTGTAGCGGGACTAGGGAGCTCTATCTAATGCTCTTCAATTTAAACACCTCTCGAGCTTAGTCGAGCTTACGTGACCATACTCATACTTATATGACACGTTAGGTATGGTAGGTATCTCTCTACGTTTTCCCCAACGACTACTAAGCAAGATTGGAAAAGGGCCGTCATTTTTAGAATCTGTACCTCAAAAGGAAAAACGGAACCCTTATAGGATCACTTTGTTGTCTGTCTGTCTGTCAAGAAACCTACAGGGTACTTACCGTTGACCTAGAATCATGAAATTTGGAAGGTAGGTAGGTCTTATAGCAGACATTCAGGGAAAAATCTGAAAACCGTGAATTTGTGGTTACATCACACAAAAAAATTAAATTGTGGTCATGAACAAATATTGATATTTTCAACTTTCAAAGTAAGATTACTATACCAAGTGGGGTATCATACATTCTAAAACAGATTTTTATTTATTTTTAGGCATAATAGTTTTTGATTTATCGTGAAAAATGTCGATAAAATACGATTGTAGTACGGAACCCTCAGTGCGCGAGCCTGTTTGTAGGTGTCAGAAGTTTGGACACTTAGGTTGGACTTGTCTTCTCTTTCATCATCATCATCATCAACCGATAGACGTCCACTGCTGGACATAGGTCTCTTGTAGGGACTTTCACACGCCACGATCTTGTGCCGCCTGAATCCAGCGGCTCCCTGCGACTCGTCTGATGTCGTCCGTCCACCTAGTGGGGGGGTCTTTCAACACTGCATCTTCCGGTGCGAGGTCGCCATTCCAGCACCTTGGAACGCCAACGTCTATCGGTTTTACGAACTATGTGCCTACGAACTATCTTCTCTTTATAATGCGTTAATTAAAAATAGGCCATCGGATTTGAACCCATGACTTTCTGGACAGTCACGATGTTCTGAAAGTAAATTGTTCATGTAACACGAAAGTTAATAGTTTAGGAAAGATTCTTTACACTCCTAATTACGTGACTTTCAGCGAAGGCCGAGATTATATTATATAATCTCTGGCGTAGGTAACTAGTGAACTGACAATCAAAACTAAGGCCTCTAAACACAAAAAGAACTTCTAAACAGAAAAATATAAAGCCCACAACTAATAAAGGTTCTACAAACCTATCTCGTCATCTTTGATTAATTTTGAATTTCAATTTTAAATAAATTGCTTAGGTACCTACTAATGTCTTCTCACAAACGCATTTTAGTAACAAAATCAGTTTTAATACCAACCAAAACTCAGCTTTATATTCATAAGTACTAAAACCGAACTACTTACAAGGAGTGCATAAAACTTGGTCATATTCTAGTTTTATGGTGAAATCAAGGTGAGTACGAAGTTACGAACACAATGTAGACTACCTTATACCTAAGATAACCTACGACACGGTAATATTATCATACAGTATTGTAACTCGGCCGTATCTTTCAAATAAATACCTACAGCAGCGCGGTACGTAAACATGCGATAGCCTCCAGCATTTTAATTACATTTGCCTACTTTGTGTTTCCATTTAGTTTTGTGATTGTAAATATACTTTTTTTATATATCTATACTAATAAATAAATAAACAAATAAAATACTTTCGCGCGGTTATTGTTAAAAAACAAACACCGTCTGTCCGTCACTGCGGCACAGTCACGACTGGCTGCACCGCGAGCGCACCGCGAGATCGAGGCGCGTAGGTATAGCTCGCGTTTCGTCCGTTTGTATGAAGTTGGAATACTGTATATATAACATCACCGTGCCTACGACGTGCGATGCGGGGTTCAATGTGAAATCCATCGTAAACTGTTTTACTGACTTCCTTGGGGTAACTGCGAATAGTGATGATATGGACAGTTATTTTTTGTTTAAGGGTTCCGTACATAGGAATAAAGGAAGCCTTACACCCTTATAGGATCACTTCCTTCCGTCTGTCTGTCTGTCAAGATACTTTTTCTCAGAAACGTATGATAATCAACAAGTATCCACATACTCACTTAGTTTTACGGTCCCTTGCAGCTGTAAAAAATTAAGCTACTATACTAGGTAAAGTCAATGTAATTCAAAAATACGGCCATATTTAGGTAAGACCTAACAGGGAAGGTTAGGTATTTTCCGTTGACCTAGAAACACAACAATATCATAGTAGGTACACTATAAAATGTCATTGTAGAATCAAGAAATTTGGCGAAAAGCAAGGTATCAAACACAAGTAAAAAAAAACTCCGGAAATCAGGAATTTGTAGTTATGCCTATCACATTATTTTTTTGTGATTACAAAACATGTGCACTGTAGGTATATCTATTATTTATATGAAGCGAAAAGTCCGGATATTACTACCCGGCTATCGGTGTTTCAGACAATGTGGTGTACAACACTGTACAACACGTAAGTAGATACGTAACGGATATTATAAGGCCTTCGGCGAAGGAAGGATGTTAAAAGGATTTGTCTTAGAGGGTAATAGGAAATTTATCATCCATGCGGCAGATCCTCGGAATATTGAACGCCATGTGGAGGAAAATTGTTTACCTATGTTATTTTGCAACATATTGCAATAGTTTCCACTCTAGCACGTGTTAAAACTTATGATCCTGTAGTTTGCGATTGTAGCTGTTCTGAAAGTGCAAAATATAGATAGATATAATCAATTTTTCTTTAGCGTAAAGGATCATAAGTATAGTAGGAACGCGACTTTGACAGATTGAAATGGCAATCGGGGATGCCCCGCATAACACGGGACCGGCGAACGTGGGTGACATGCGGGTGTGCGGGGCGTCCTCTGCCATCTCAACCGGTCGCGAGACTATACCTACATAACTAATACTAGCCTAGTGGTTAGGACGTCCGCCTTCTAATCGGAGATCGGCGGTTCGATCCCGGGCACACACCTCTAACTTTTCGGAGTTATGTGCGTTTTAATTAATTAAATATCACTTGCTTTAACGGTGAAGCAAAACATCGTGAGGAAACCTGCATGCCTGAGAGTTCTCCATAATGTTCTCAAAGGTGTGTGAAGTCTACCAATCCGCACATGGCCAGCGTGGTAGACTATGGCCAAAAACCCTTCTCACTGTGAGAGGAGACCCGTGCTCTGTAGTGACCCGGCGATGGGTTGATCATGATGATGATGACTACTGCGCTTCCAGGCTATTAGATCGAGCAGTCGTACAGACCGGACTTTTTTCCAGATAGATCGATCAATCAAACTAACAGTCTAACAGAGCGGAATAGAAGGGCAAAATACGTACCTAATTTATACGGCAAATTTAATAACAAAGGCAATAACAAGTAATCCCATTAAAACAAATAAGCATATAACTAAAATGCTTAAACCAAATTATAATCCGGCAAACTGCCTTAATAAAACCTGCCAAACTTACACAACTCGCAACACAATTACTTCTAAGCTCAACCGGTCCCACCACAAAGGCTCGCCTAAACGCCGAATTTACCCGACACACGCCTCCCACCTCCCAAGGGGGGTTGAAACCCCCCTACGCCGGGCTCACGTCTATCCATTTGCCAGCTAGTTCCGAGCTAAATTAATTTCAAAGCTCCTTATGTTACGTGCCTTGCGGCTTTGGCTTCCATGTGTGCGAGGAAGTCCCGTGTGTGAATCTACTTTTGGAAGGCTTAACTGAATACATATATATCGTGTAAATAGGTTTTAATGTACGGACAGAGCCTTGTTAAGGGTTGGATTAGACGTTATAAATTAGTCTCGAAGCAAATGAGCGTTTCGTGTCTTTCGTTTGGGGTAAACATCTAACGTCTGTTTACGATAGTTCGGAAATTACACCCTCTGTTTATTGTTACGTGCTTATTTATTGTATAAGTAATTATTTATTGTATGAGTTTATGACTAAACATAAATTACTTTGAAAACACTCTGGAGATTTTAAAACTGTTAGTAGGCGGTATGCATCAAATAATACTGTATTAGACCGGGAAATGAATAAAAGCAAACATTTAAAAGCCCTCATAAAGACTCAACCCAAAAGTAAAAGAAGTAGCGAAACTGAAAAATAATCGTATTGGAATCCAGCACGACTTTGCTGGTCTGTCTGGTAATCAGATTCCCTTTGGGAGCGTAGGTTCATATCCTACCGACTGCACCATGCAAATCCGAAACGTTACGCATCGATTTATTCTTGACATCTTTCACGTTGACTTTAACATAACTCACTTAAAACTTAAAGCTACCTAGCCATATCTAATTACTATACAAATCGTGCCCGCGTGGACTTGTGCCAAGAATACTGGCTGCATTTCCGCGCTAGACAGCCAGACTGATCCGTTGCACAAGAAATAAGCCAGCCCTTCTGTCACCAGATGAGGCTATGAATCGCGGTGAATGGCCCCAAATAAACTTTCGCATTATGATAGAAGTCGGTTAAAAATATAGAAATTAATAAAACACCCTCACAGCTTGGCACCTTAGTCATGGCCGAAGTCGGAATGTCATTCCATTCCAAGTTACTGGTAGGTACCTACTTAGAGTACGCGACAGAAAATAATGTACATCGACCTTTAGAATGATTTGGCTTTGAAGAGCGATTGTCTCTGTCACTCATACCGATGTGACGTTTTGTCGGTCTTAACGACAGAGACAAATGCTCTACAAAACCGCTGTCTCTTTCTAAAGGTCGATGTACATTATTTTCTGCCGAGTGCTGTAAAATCTTTTGACGACAAAAAAGCACTTGTAAAAGTTTAGTTGAATAAAAATCTATGTATTCTATTTTATATTATATTCATCAACACTCAGCCCCAGCCCTTGGACCTAGAAGGCTGAAAATTTGCACAGAGGTTCCTTTTATAATTTCGTACTGTATTTATCGAAATTCCAACGATAGACGTAGATAAATAAGTGGCCAGAAACATTGCTCTACATATTTTTTTTGAACTAAAACTTCCCTCCAATAAAATCAACGACTAACTCCGTATGTAATAAAACAGCGACTTTCTCATTTGGCGAGCACAAACCGGCGATACTTACTTTTGATATTTGAACCATAATGTAGGTATAATACCTCCCTCTGATTAACATTTGACGAACTGGATATTCCGCTCCGGTAGACTTTTTGATGCTGCCACGATTCAGCTACTGGGAAATAAATATTGCCACAATTTTTAAATTATACTTTTTTTCTATTTTTTTATTTGTTGCTTTCACGTAGTACTTGGCTCGAGCGTGGGTTAATTTTGTCCTGTTGGTAAAAGTACGTTATTTTTCTGTCGTTTCTACATATAAAGTAAGCTTTACATCATTATTTATACCTAGGTACACCTTATTTTAATGTTCAAAGTACAAAGATTTTTGTACGCACTGTTTTTTACTAAAGTATGCCTCACTAATACTGATAGGGTACATAAAGATCAGATAAATGAACCTATGGAATCAAAAAATAATTGTAAGTAAATTATGTTTTACCCGCGATGCGATGCCCGCGATTCGACCACGTGAATAGATATATGTTTTTAAAAATCCCGCGGGAAGTCTTTGATTTTCTGAGTTTAAAAAGTAGCATATTATATTATGTTAATTCAAGGTGTAAGCTATCTCCATTCCAAATTTCAGCCAAATCGGTTCAGTCATTGTGGTAACCAACATCCATTACGATAAAATATTAAGGTTTAGGATTTCTTAGGTACACTAGGTAGGTATCTAAGTAAGGTTTCCATAGTTCTCTAAAAACATCTTCATTTGTATTAAAATTATAGATATCTTTTTCCAATAAAAATACCGTTTAATAAAGAATACAAGAGTTAAAAAAAGAATCCAAGTTCAACTATTCCCGAGTTAAATCTGACCTGGTTAATTTACGCTCGCAAATTAAAAAAAGGACCACTAATAGAGATTTCAATCCCGAAATAATAGCATTGCATTGAATTAACTCCCGCATTGTTTTAAGGTCACAATTGCTTGAAACAATAGCTGGAGTCACATGCAGAGTTTTAGACTAAACTTCTATTGTATTTAACCCTTTCTATACTGTTCATTGTCATTGTTCTGCGAGGACGAAAATTAATCTCATTTTAGGTGCGTCTGTGATCGCGATATTCCGAATAAAGGGTCCCGACAGCCAAGGATATGTAAATTGACATTAAAATCTGACAAGTTGTGAAAGAAAACACACGGTGGTCGCTAGTTGTTGTGATTTCTGCATTGTTTTGGTGTTTTGTTTGAGCTAAAATTCGTTAGGCACCAGTATAAAATTTCAGTTAGGGCATTTAGGGATTTTAAAACAATATCGTCTTTTAGCTGACAATATCTAAAGGGCAAATGCTGGTTTGATGTCAGCTTGAGTTCTTAGAACAGGGCGCGTTTGGAACCCTCTTCGTAGCACTCGTAGCACGCTCGTAGCTCTAGGTTCATCATAATCCATAAATTCGCATTTATGGATTATGATGAACCTAGAGCTACGAGCGTATTATAATTGCGAAAGTGTGTCTGTCCGTCCGTTTGTCTGTCTGCTAGCCTTACACGGTCCATCCGTTCAACCGATTTGGCGAAATTTGGTACAGCGATAGCTTGCATCTCGGAGAAGGAAGGACATAAGCTACTTTATATCCTGAAAAATCAAAGAGTTCCCATTGGATTTTTAAAATCCTAAATACACGTGGACGAAGTCGCAGGTATCATCTAATATTACCTATATAATTGACAATCAAAAATTGTACAATGGTACCTATCTTGAATACTTGGCTGACTTAGGCTTTTAATGTGCTTTTTGACACCTACGTAAGTAGGTGTGTCACTACTTATAAAGCACAAGATCCACAAACAGAGTGGAGTGCGCCAAGACTCAGCTTATTAACTTTGACATTCGGTAAAAACTGCTGTAATGCCCTCAATTAACTCATGGCAATCGTATCACTGTGCATTCGCCAAGTCGCCAGCACTCACCGAATTACGATTCGACTCTGAACCCTCCACATCTCTACTCCACTCGCCGTGATCGGTGTGCGTTTACCCTAAAGAACACTGGAATAGAATATATTCGCTTCACTTTTCCCTTCTATAAATAAAGCATGGGGACGAAGTAAGGTTCTGGATAGGTAGATATCACAGACAAAGGTATAGTAGATCTAGGTTGTATAAGTCCCGCAAATTGCTTAATGCACGTGGCTGCCATTTTAGTGACGTCAGCACTAGACTGAAGTTTCGAGCTGATAGTATATATTTTTTTGAATATACGTCAAATCACGTCAATATGACGTCATTTTGATGTTAATAAGACATGGTTCCAGCGCAATAGCAATTTGCGGGACTTACAGTGGCATGCATTCTGTTTTCTTCGCTGTAGAAGTGTCACTATAGAATAAAACTGACATTTTCACAAGCGGAGTCTCGGGAAAGTACTAGAGGCATGTATAATACAAAGTACTTAGTAGTTTGTAGCGTATAAACTAGGAATGCGGTTTCGTATTTCCGCGCAACATCGAAGCCTTGTAGTGTGAAGTTGTTTCAATTTGAATTTTAATGCTTTCGATATAGAGTTCGGATTGCGTTAAAGTTGGCTAAGTTTTCGCTAGGAGATTAGTTTCTATCTTATTGTGGCAGAGATATATCGGTCGCTCGACAACCCTCCCGGCGGCGGTGGACTCCTACCTAAATGAACCTATACTATGTTGAAGATCACCTATTATACAAATAAGTAGGTATATATGTATTAGACAAGTATGAAATATTGCGTAGTAGGTACGGGTAAGCAGTAAGCACACATAATATGGAATTGGGTATTTGACTATATCAAAAATAAATCATTTATCCGTGATTATTAAATAGAGAGTCTAAACTAACTGACTAAAAACGATGATGTGATGTCACATTCCAGTATTTCATAGAACATCTCGCATCCTACTTACTAAGCGCGCGTTTTGACGTTTAATAAAAAGTTACTGATTTTGTTGTCAAATACCGTATTCTCTACTTACGATATCTAGATAGGCAGGTAGGCCGTAGGTAGGTTGGGTATCTGGAAATCTATCTATTAAAAAACATAAGTGCTGTTTGCTTGCATCTTTAACCCTAAAATACCAGGATATATCTATAGGAACTTAGAGGACTTTATAGGAACAATCATAGTTTTGAAAAGAAAGTGTTAGTAAGTGATAATCTATCCTAATATTATAAATGCGAAAGTGTGTCTGTCTGTCTGTCTGCTAGCTTTTCACGGCTCAACCATTCAACCCATTTTGACGAAATTTGGTACAAAGCTAGCTTGCATCCCGGAGAAGGACATAGGCTACTTTTTATCCCGGAAAATTAAAGAGTTCCCACGGGATTTTCAAAAACCTAAATCCACGCGGACGAAGTCGCGGGCATCATCTAGTTTAATATAAATTCTTAATTTCAAAGGCTTCAAAATCAAGAAAAAACTCGGAAGCTTTATTGAAGATAATTATAAAATGATTATGAAAATATGAACTGATCTTCGTAAGTGGAACATTTTTTTTTCCTTTTTTTAATGTAGCGAAATTATTATTGTTACCTATACTATTTAATTGTATCGTTTTACTCATATAGCAAACTTTTTTTTTGGTTAGATATTTGTAAAGCTCATTTAGAAAGTTCTGAACAGACTTTAAGCAAGTAGATAGATACAACCAAAACCAAAATGACATCATTTTGACGTCAGTGGAAATAAAAATATATTGGTACCACCAGCTCGAAACTTCAGTCTAGTGAGGACATCACTATAATGGCGGCCACACGCATTAGCAATTTGCGCGACTTATATCTACCTACACGATATGTATAACTGTAATACCTACTTGTTTGTTTGTGAATTATGTCTAATACTACTCTCCTACCAGCGAACAATGTGTTCCGTTTCGAACACAGACATTCCTTGTTCCATATATTACAGCAGTCACCAGTAAATGAAGCGGCAAATAGCTGGCATGGGGACTGAAAGCGCTGAATATATGGGAACTGGGAATAAACTGCTATAGCGGTAGTATATTGAGGAAGACCCGAATTGTACTGTTATACGCCTTGTAAGTATATGTGCTGAAAATGTAGAGCGTGGAGGAAGTTTCTATGTGATGTATTAGATAACATGTGGGCTTCAGCTATCTAGTTCAGAAAAGCCTTATAAAGCTTAAGAGCTTATATTACAGACTAACTACTAATTTACTACAGAACAACCCTTTGATTTTCCGGTATTAAATGTAGGTTTTGTCCATCTCCAAGATGCAAGCTTAATCTCTGTAGGTAGGTATTAAATGTTAAAATCGCCTTAGGGTCGAAATTAATAAATAGTAATCAATCTATCCGTAATCTTTTGATTTAATTAGCGACGTTGAAAAAGACATAGGCGCAATATTTGACTAAAAACAAGGTACAAGGTACAAGTAACCTATCGACAGATTACAGGTGCGATTGATTTATTAATGGGACTGAAAAGTAAAGTAACAGACAGACAGGAGGACAGAAATACATAAAATCCTATTAATATATAGAAGTGTTTGTCTGAGAATTAAGAATTGTCTGTTATTAAAGTAATTTCAAAACATAAATGTTACCCAGACCCAATTCCAAAATATTCATAATATGTCTAGGTAGGTATACCTATCTGTTTTCCAGTCTAATTTGTGAAGCAAAGGTATGCAAGGATCTAGGCTAAGTACTTGCCTATTTCTCAAACTTCGTTACGTCATGTAGGTAACTACTTATTAACTGTATCGTAATTCGTAATTATGTCCTAATCATTTGCTGGCCATTATTTTTAACTGAAGCCTCATAGGTAAGTGTATGTAAAAGAATAGGTACTCAGGGATACAAAACAACTTCAGAATTTAATTTTATTTAAAAGATCGTGTGGAACGTTTTATATAAAAGATACCTAATTTAGAGGCTTTGATGCAGAGGCCGTACATCTTATACAAGGCAAATACCTAGAACGCCTACTCATATACAACCTATATAAATTATGTTACCTTAATGTCTGTAAGTAGGTATGTAGAGGGCATATCGTCGTCCCGTCGTTCTCAAAGTCACGTATGCTGGGTAGCCTCGATGTTATTATCCAACACTTACGCACAAACGTACGCACGTAGCAACATATACGAGGTATCGAAGTGTGGGTGGCTACAAATGTAGGCTGAGGGCCCGGGCATCACGGCCTATACGACCCCGGCCAAAGGGACAAAGCGAAACGGGTTTGTCCCAAGGGAAATTCAATATTCGGGACTAAACCTAAACTCCCCTTAAGACACCCCGTCTGCCTCCCCCGGAATGCTTATATGGCCACGACGTGTATCGATTTTCTTGCCAAATGGAAGATTGGTGTCGAACCGTTCTCCGTGGACGAATGAATGATGTATTGGCTTGGCGAGTGAATATTTTACGTGTGTGCACCTCGGGGTTTTGTGTTTAGTCACCGTATTGATGGGAATTTGGGGGGGTGCCATGAATATTTTATTTTTGGTAATGTATCTTTGAGGCTGTTACGTATTGCTCCCAGTCACGTCTATTACCTTTCAAATGCGCTCTGTTGTGGGATTTGATTGTCGGTACCAATATTGCTCACAGTTTTTTGATCTCGGATTTATTATTACCTCTCTAGATGTTATTACGTACCTACTTATTTGGTTATTCTTTTAATCATATCTGTATTTCCTTCCAATTACAATCCGGTTATCTTTAAAACAAGAGCGAATAGGTATCATCACAATATCTCAGACCACATCATCACTTCGCTGTATGGTTGTGATCAAGCGTGTGCCTATCCATACTACTTATTACTTATAAATGCAAAAGTGTGTCTGTCTGTTTGTCTGTATCCTAGTTTTTACGGCCCATCTGTTTAACCGATTTTGATGAAATTTGGTACTTAACAGCTGGCATCCCGGAGATGAACATAAACATTTGTACCCGAAAATGAAAGAGTTCCAGAAGAAATTTTAAAAACCCTAAATAAATCCATCATCTTTTTGGTACACAGAAAGCATGCATCAGGAGTCAGGACGTACCTACACTGGCTAATCTTTATCCCGGAAAATCAAAGAATTCCCACGGGATCTTTTTTAAGTCGTGGACTTCATCTAGTTCTAGTAGGTAGGTACGGTCGGTCTCAGAATTCGAGTAGCAATTCCGCAAAACTATTGCATCAAAAACCAGTCGCACTTATGACCTTTTTCTATAAACACGCCACACAAACACTCAGATGTGTGCAGAACCGTGCCGTGCAGAGCAAGGGAATTTGATCATTAAGGTGCTACACGAGTTTTGACCTTTGCCTGTACCTAAAAATATGCTTGAAGTTATATTTTTCTCATAGCATCCTTTTACCTATAAATAGGTGACCGCAATTTCATGGGCGATTACTTTGTAGTGAAGAAGTTACCAGGAAGTAGGTACTAGGTACCTACTTACTATTCTTATAAGATAAAATATTATGTGCACATTTGAAAAATAATTTTATATTTTAATGTAGTGGTTTGCAAGCCGCTCTTAGGTGCTTCTAGTAGGCATACCTAGATATCATGCGATGTTAGGTACAAAATGCATAAATGTTAGGTATCCATCAGAATATAGGCGTGCATTTCAATATGAGTAAGTAGGTATAGGTGCGTCGCGGTGTAGTGTGTTTTAATCTTTATAAGTACCTACTTTGGTCGTTTTAAATAATATGGATTAAATAAGAATCAAAATAAGTACATACCTACTTACGTTTATTTTTGTTATAAAGTAGCTAACTTAAATTAATTATTGCTTTTAAATTTAAAAAAATATACATACCTACTGTTAAAAAAAAAGGTCACTAAGTTGGGTTAGAGTAGGTATATCGTAGAGTTGGGAATTGATAACTTTATTTTACATATCTAGATACCTACTTAGCTTTGTGCTGTAAAACTATGATTAGATAGGATCTGGCGACCTGAAAATTCAATCCAGGAGGGGTCCTGGATTGAATTTTCAGGCAGGAGCAATTTGGCAATTCATAATTTAAGAAAATTGGCTCTGGTCTGATCTGGATGGAGGCTTGGGCCGTGGCTAGTTACCACCCTATCGGCTAATCAGGAATCGAACCTAGGAACTCCCACTATAAAACCACAGCGCTCACCGCTGTGTCAGGAAGGTCTACTACTATAAAAAATATCCAATTTTATAGTTTTCCCGCAAAAATAGATTCAGGTTACGGTGCCATAATAATAATATAGGTCTACGTGTTATACGAGCCACCAAGTTATTCAGAAGGCAAGCCGCTAACGCAAAATCTGCACTTTAGTACGTAACAAGTCATAAAGGGAGCCCGTAAACCGTATCGTAAAATAACGTAACTAAATTATTATGAATATTCACTTTGATAGCGACTGTGAACGTATGTTATCTACTTATACGTTGCAGTGAATATACTTAGGTAGGTAGATATCTATAATAAACGTGAAAGGCTAGAAGGAATATTTTTTCATCCATTATTCATCATCATCATGATCAACCCATCGCCGGCTCACGGGTCTCCTCTCAGTGAGAAGGGTTTTGGTCATAGTCTGCCACGCTGGCCATGTGCGGATTGGTAGACTTCACACAACTTTGAGAGTATTATGGAGAACTATTAGGCATGCAGGTTTCCTCACGATGTTTTCCTTTATCGTTAAAAAAGTGATATTTAATTACTTAAAACGCACATAGCTCCGACCGCTAAACGCGTTGCGAAGCTGAAGTGGCAATGGTTAGGGTACACAGGTCGAAAAAACGATACACGTTGGGTCCCAAGGTGCTAGGATGGCGACCTCGCACCGGAAAGCGCAGCATTTCCAGCGCTCCCCCAAACCGCCATGAGGTGGACAGGCGACAACAAATGAGTCGGAGAGAGCCGCTGGATTGAGGTGGCGCAAGACCGTGGCGTGTGGAAGTTCTTATAAGAGACCTATGTCCAGGTATGGACGTCTATCAGTCGATGATGATGATTATGTAAGTCATCATGGACTGTTTTACTTCCACATCGCAGGCATCACCTAGTACCTACCTATTAGAACAAAACAGAGTCAACCAAAAAAGGATTCAGAAACTAACACAAATTGGGGATTGAACTTAGAACCGTTTGATAGCTTTCAAAACTCTAAGCTTTAAGAGATTCGCATTTAAGACCTTTCGAATTACAATCTACCGTTGTTCTATTGAGGCTGAGGGTAGGTACTTACCTAAGTACTGAAACAATATTCTCATTAGAATTCTGTGAGGCGAATTGAAGCAATTACCGAAAACTTGATCCCAACGTCGGCGGTACCTTCACACATGCGTATATACGTACCTACCCGTATAGGACATTAGTATTAGTACGTTTCGGTCTTTCAAAGGCCCCTTAGATCGGGTGTGGGGGCAAGAAGTGTGGGCGAGGCGGGCGGATCCAAGATGGCCGCGGACCGTGCCGGCCATAAGGGTAAAACGGTTTGTATATTTATATGATGTATGTATGTTGGTCAGACGGCTAGCTTTGGTATTGATTTGCATTATTTTTGTTCTGATGTTGTATATTGAAACTGCAGAATCCATACTTCTACGCTATCTAGTATCTACACTAATAGTACCTAATAGGTATTACAAAGAGATAAAGTTTGTAAGTTTGGATGTATAGGGTGTACCTGCCTACTTTCCCGAACTAATGATCCGATTCTGAAAATTCTTTCACAGATATAATAATTAATATAGCTACATTATTCCCGAGTGCTATCTATTGCATATAAATTATATCACGCGGACAAAGTCGCTGAAAAAAACTAGTGAAAAATGAACATCCTAAACATTTTAGTTTAAGTAAAAAACACGAATTATAACCATCAACTTAGAGCCTCAATAGCTCAACGGGAAAAGGAGTGGACTGAAAATCCTACAACGTGGTGAACGACGAAGTGGTAGACGGTTCAAACCCCGCCCGTTGCACTATTGTCGTTCCTACTCCTAGCACAAGCTTGACGTTTAGTTGTAGAGGAAAGGGGAATAGGTATTTGTCATTTAACATGGCTAATATTCTTTATTTTTTAAAAAAAAGGAAGAGGAATACATTAGAAAAAACAGTTTTTAGGGTTCCGTTTCCAAAGGGTAAAAACGGAGCCCTATTAATGTCACTCTACTGTCTGTCTGTTTGTCTGCGTGTCACAGGTCTCTAGCTCGTAAGTAGACGAAATGAGTTACAAACCTGAAATGTTAGTATTTCGAACGTTGACCCAAAATCGAATATTGAATTAGAAATTCAAATAAATACTTTTTCAGGTGGGCTCCCGCCTTTCATAATAAAAAGGATCCGATTTTTTTTGTACCCTAGCATCTGGGGCAATTATAGAACTCATTGAGTAGATTAGGTACGAATATAATTTTTTATTATCTTAAAAAATAAATAAATGGTGTCCGTTTGAGATCATTTTTGTGACGGGATCTATCTCAAAAACTAAATTAATTAGGAATTTGAAATTTTTGTATATTATATTCCATATCTACAGTATTTAAACAACAAATACCTACCTACTGAAAACATCAATAAGGTAGTTTGTACTTAAGCTATGACCAAAACAAATCAACATTTTGGAGTTTTCTTTTACGATTTGTTGCGATGGAATGAAATTATTGGAATGAAATGGAATGCTTAGAAATGAAATATTTTATAGGTACACCCATAATAATATTATGTTGTTCATAATTAGGTATGTACGGAACCCTAAAAGAGCAAGGCTCGACTCGCACTCGGTCGGTTTTATTTATAAGCAAAGTATCTGAATATCATATCGAGTGACCGAAGCCACAGAGCGGCGGGAAAACTTGAAGATAAGTATATTTACTTGAGAAGTTTCCGTAGCTCGTGAAAATACTTTTAAGGGCTGAATTTTACGGACTCGAAAGTAAATTTCAATGTCGTATGCGATAAAGTGTCGTATAAGCTTAAACTTTAAAGCAATACCTTATGAATAAGTAGATACTTACTCATTTATTTTTATTCGAGTTCTGGCTTATGCCCGCGACTTCTTCCGCGTGTACTACACAAATTTCAAACCCCTGTTTTACCCCTTTAGAGATTAAATTTTCAAACATTATTTCTTAGCGATTCTCTACGTATATATAATAGCTATCTGCATGCTAAATTTCAGCCCGATCCGTCCAGTTGAGCTGTGCGTTGATAGACCCGTCAGTCAATCAGTTTTTCCTTTTATATATTTCGAAACACCTAATTCTTAATAGGCATACCTAGTAAATAAAACAATTATTCTAGATTTATTGTTATATAGGGAAGCTTCGCACTTAAAACCCTATAACAATTTCCAAGTCCGGCAGGATTCAGGAAGGGTTCATGCCGTAAATTACAACGCCGTTTGCGAGGGGAGGGGGTGGCGGTTTTACAGTTTATCCCTCGGCCCTCTATGAGCCCTTCGGAGGGTAGAGTACGGCGAGTAGGGTCCCTCGCGTGGACAGCGGTCGTTGCTAGGTTACCGAATATGGCGGACAGTTTATCCCAAAAGTGAGGGTAGAATTATTAAATTCGTCTATTAATTTTGTTTTCCTTGTTGGGTTTTCGGCAGGTAGGTACCTACCATCTACATATCTAGTCTCCCAAATATTATTGGCGACAGGTCGACATGGCAATCGGGGTATGAGGCGAAGGGACGTCATCTGCGCTATTGCACTGGGTTAGCGCGGGAGCTGTGCGGGTGTGTGAGGTGTCCCCACCCCGATTGCCATCTCGACCTGTCACGCACTATAATATTAGGTAATTAGATAGAGGTCCACAGCTGGACTTATCTATCTTGGAAGGACTTCTACACGTCGCAGTCTTGCGCCCGCCTGAGTCTATCTCACTAGACTTGTTGGATGTCATCCTCCACAAGACATGATTTTCTGAACCCTATACTTAGGGAGTGTAACTCCATTTAGCGCTCCACAGTTTACCTCACCTGCCCGTGGTGAAATACTTCGGCATGTGGTGGTAGGTAGGTATAATAACAATCCTAAAGTCGGCGAACTTTACCTACGCCATGATAGAAAGCCCGAACCCGGCGTACCGGCGGCCTTAATGTAGTCTTCTTAAAAAAAATATATTTGTAGACATTTCTAAAAACATATTCTCCTACTCAACTGTAGGTATTAAAGCTGCCATTAAGATTAAAAACTCCAGACCACCTAAATAGCTAACTAAATAATAATAAATAACTATAAATAATACATTATGATTATTGATCAATACCTACTTATTATTTTTCAAGTCTCAGAAAAAAAGTAAAGGTATAAAACGTGAAAAAGTATCTTGATACTAGTTATACATCTCTAACGTTTCCTTTTTAAAAGTTAGGAAAGTATCAAGTTTGTTCGCTCCAAGTTTCGCTGCGCTTTCCATACGCGCGGTCAAGCGGATTTTCCGTACAGAGTAATGTGACAATAGAGAGGCAAAAAGTAAAAAAAATGTGAATTTTAAAAGCTAGCTGAAATTTTAGTTTCCACAATTTCTCGTAAGCGCGGTCAAGCGGGTATATTTTTCACACAGAGTAATGTGTCCATAGAACGGACACTTTTTTTTTTTTTTTAGATAAAACTGGATAGGTACAAATAATAATATTATGTACTTAGATGCTTATAGATACCTACTTCATAATAATTATTTGTTTTATTTAATTTTTTTAAGTAAGATGTAGATTGTAACTAGTGAAGACTCTTATAAAAAAGCTTAGACTAAGTAGGTGACCTGAGGGAAGTTAGGGTTAGTTAAAAAATATAAACCTACTTCGCTGATCATAAAGTTTAGGTAATATTCAAAAAAATGAAAAAAGAAACATACCTACTCTGTCGCAAATACTCTGAACAATATTTTATAGCAGCATATAGATAGGTTAGTAATTGGAAGGCAATCAAAACCTCTTTGAATTTTACTTTACAAACAAAGGAAAACCGAATAGGTACATTGGGTAATTTTCAGAGTCAAACTTACTCTGTGGCATTTGACAATGTAGGTGGAGGCGTGCGGTCTGTGGGCCGAAGGGGGGTCGGGAGGGGGGGTAGTGACACAGGCTACCGGTCACCACCGCTCGTATTGATTTGTTGTATCGTTCGTCCTGCAAACACTGTCCCTTTCACGCCCACGGCACCTACCATACACCCGTTTCACTCCCACACGTGTCCCTCGCGCACACGTGGCCACATACGAGGCCCGTATATGAACTCTCCGTTGTGTGGGTGGGATCACTATGTGTCTCGACCCTGTGTGCGTTGGGGTCCGAATATTATGTACCCCACGCAGCATTTTCGTCACGGTTTTCCATCTACAGACACAGGCGCAGGTGATGTTGATATGTAAGGTCGGCGCTTGACTTTTTTGTAGCCTTTCGTTTTACAGCGCACCCTTTGTCTGTTTGCTTTTTTTTCTTGTATTCTCCCGTGGAGAAATGAGAGCTCTATTAACAAGGGTTGCCTTTACCTTTGAGTATTATACGTGGGCTTCATAAAATATTTTTTAAGTAGAATGCGTTGTTACGTTGGTTATTAATTCTTTCTTGGGTCTTATTTTTTCTAAAAGTTCACCCTAGATAATAGTTCAAGTAAAAGCTACTTTTTCAAATATATCTTAAAATGAGTCTGTTTGCTTGTTCATTAGCATTCGATTGTGAAGCTAATGAACGAACAAACAAATTCTTGTGTCGTTATAAAATATGATTACCTAAATGATATCTATTGTTTTGTAAAAATCCAACATCTGACCATCAAAAAGAGTTATTAATTAGGTACCTATTTTGAATAAATCATTTGACTTTGACTTTGACTTTGACTTTGTTACTCTATGATACAATGCAATATACGTCCTGTGGTAGACAGGACGTATATTGCATTGTATCATAGATAGACCTACCTACTCAGAAGTGTGCAACATTTTTTCATAAAATGTAGGTAAAGTTGTATATTATTTTTATACATAGACCAGTTATCATCCAAACCCATCGCTGGCCTACTACTGAGCACGGGTCTCAGAATGAGAAGGTTTAGGCCTTAGACTAATATCTACACTAGACGATGGAGGTACCTACCGGTAAAGAACAATTTAGCGTACCTACTTATAGGTCGATGTCACGTAAAACTCTGTTAAAAGGTGTGCGTTTAATTTAAACTCTTACAAGTTAGTTCACTTCCATCTTAAGCCCAGTCAACTTTAACTTTACCATTTTGAGTTTAAGTTGATTTCAACGCGAGAAGTTACCTGCAAAATTATAGTGGTCTCAAAAAATGGTCAGAATTACCATAAAAATGATTGTAGGTACGACTGGTGTCGGAAGAGCTGCCAGTGTCTTGTGATCGAATAAAAAACCGGACAAGTGCGAGTTGAATCCGCGTGGAAAGGGTTCAGTCAATGTTTATTTAGGTGAGATTGTACGCGCAATGTTGAGAGATTTACCATGTAATTTTAAGATTATAGACTTTTTGTTAGTTTTACTTTAATTTCTAAGTAAAAATATTTTATTTTTTATATTTTTCGTATATTTTCTTAAATAACATTAAAATAATAAAATGTAATAGGTAAGTAGGTATGCCTATTTGAAACACGTTTTGGTAGTAGGTAGGTAGTACAATTTGGAATTATTTAATAGTAAATATTTTATTGCTACCTAATCACCTAAAAATAGAATTTAATCTAGATATGGATTAAAAATTAATAAGGTAAAAGACCCGCTAAAAAAGTAACGGATAGATACGGATACAGATCTTTTTTCTCCCGCAGATATCTGCGGATACGGATACGGATATCCGGAACTTCACTAGTACACACAGACAGACAGACACAGTTCGAATGATCCTAAGTATAAGAGAATCCTCATTTTTTCATTGGGACTTACGGATTAAAAATTTTAGTAGGTGCCTACAAAAATATATTTAGCGCAGTGCGGTATAGGGGCCTTAAAAAGCTCCAACATAGATAGAATGTTCTTCAAAGAATGCGAAATCCCGAACCTCCAGCGCTATACATCAAGCCAAAGGGATTCCTTCCGAACCCCACATTTTTTATATAACTAGTGTTAGAATAAACACGGAGAGGGAAAGTTTCCTCATTTTTCATTCGGAGGGCACATCGGGAGGGCCGCGGTTCAAATTTCCGATAAAATAATAGCGTTTGAGTTCCATTTCTTACTTTATTTTGGACGTGTAGGTTAGTTAGATTTTTGGGGCAAAACTTTCGTGAATTATTTTTCTCTTACCATTATTTATTGCATAAAATTAGTTAATAGTTTTGTTTATAGATAAATCTTATTTATCAATACATACAGAAGTATGAAGTGACTGGCTGAAATATCGACATGGCTACAACTGAAGTTGCTGGGTCTAGAAACAAGTATTATGTAGGTTTTCCAAGAAAAGATTTTTAGAAATATTATCCGAACCATGCTGGGCGGGTCAGCTAGTCTAAGTATATCTTATAAGAATGTTTAAGGTGGTTTGATACATCCAGCCGCGAAAATTCAAATTTTAATAAGTTTTCCAAAGTTTTTGGAAAATGGAAAAACATTTAGATGCATAAATGTTATGCCCGCAAAACTCATTAGCATAAGCGTTCGATGTATGATTAGTCTACTATTTTCGAAAAACTACCTAAAATTTGAATTTTCGCGGCTGGATGTATCAAACCACCTTAAGGATTTGCTATAAGCTACCTAAACGAATAAACTAGTGAATATAAATTCATTCGGTGTCAATTAAATAAGGCTAAGTATAAATTATTATATCTTCAAACACGACACCTTAAGCAATCCACCCCAAATGAACCTTTTAAAAAGACACGCGAGTTCATAAAATTACAAATTAAACGTAAAATTTCCAATAAATCGTACCCCAACCCAAAACCGGTCAGTCAAGTCCGCCAAGCTGCGAAAATATTAAAAAGTTTGTACATAATGTAGCGAACACGAGGGGTCATCCAACCAATCGGCCCCCATGAATGACCGCCGGCGACCCAACGCGCGCCGGTCAGCGAAATAATGGAATTCAAAAAAGGAACGAACAAGCCCGCCAATAAACAAACCGTATATCATTCGTTATTCAAATATATTTTTAGTCAATGGTTGACCCGTGAGCCCACGCGACCATTTGATGGTTAAATATTTTCAGTGGGCAACTCCGACCACTGAGTATAATTTATGACGCGTAAATTGGAGGAAAATGTTCCATTCTTTTTTCGAATATTCCACTAGTAGATATCCCAGCACATTTTTCTCACAGTGTTGCTATCGTCAAAAGGAAGAAGCCCGTTTTCTTTTGTGAAGAAAAAGTAACTGATATTTCTTTATTTAGAAATTTAGATGTAAATGCAAAATAAAAATACCGAGAACGCTATTTAGTGTTCATTAAGTGATACCACCCTAATTGTAATGATCTACTTTATTAATAAAATGACTGGTAATTAGGCGAGGGAGAAAAAGGCGGGAAAATTGTATTACTTTGCCTTTTAACACGACTTTTACGCAGTGTTTTCATCCCTCACCCTCATAATTGTTTTAATTGTTGTTTGATGCGTTTTTGATTTAGGTAGATATATTTCGTATTTTGATATTTTAAATTATTAATAAGCGTTCAGGTTTTAAATTTAACTAAGTACTGTGTCACATAATATTTACAATAAGTATTAGCTTATAACGAAATTATACATAAGTACCTAATAGATAGGTACGTAACTATATCTTTTTAGGTTCAGAAAATTATAAAAAGAAAACATTCGCTGTCGCAAGGTGCTTCAAAAAATTGGTGGCTCATTACCAGGATTGCAGATGACATGTATAAATATACCTAAATAGCCTAGCTAGCCTACATAAAAAATGAAAATGATTAAATTACTAACAAAATACAAAAATAGTAAAGTTATGAACTAAAAAACTACTGCCAAACGGAAAGGCATAAACAAAACAAATTTATGACGAGGGACAACAATTCGAATTCAAACATGGAACATAAATTTTGAATATTACCTATATTGGGAACGGCTCGGATTCTAAAATTAAATTTTGCATGCAGAATGCCGTCGCCTCGAGGGGACTTCTTTTTATTTGGTAGGCGTATATAATTTTATTGCGGGGACCAATGGTTTGCGAAACATGTCAGGCAATTCTTTTGATGAAATTCAAAAAATGTCTTTTATTACTTTCAAAGTATTTTCCTTTTTGTCAGATTAGTTTTTAGAACGAGGCAGAAGAAATAACTAACGTTATGGCGGGGTAATTATAAAGTAAAGTAGCCTAAAGCTAACTTAGAAAAATTTGAAAATTTCAGATCCATAATTTCTAAATTGTCTCTGGTTTGGTCGGCCGTGGTTACCTAACAGTTACCACCCTATCGGCAATCCTATGCTACCAAGTGATAACTTTCAGTAAGTATAATGCCGATGCCGTCTTGAAACTGATAAGGGGTAGTAATAAATTCAATACTTAAAACTGCCATTCCTCTTCCAAGTTAGCTAGCCTATCTAAGACTGCATCATCATTTACCACCATGTGAGATCGTAGACATGGTCTAACTTACAATCGAATACAAAACCTTTCATCTATCTTTCCTATCATCATGATCATCCCATCGCTGGCCCACCACATAGCACGGGTCTCCTCTCAGAGTGGTAAGGGTTTTGGCCATAGTCTACCACGCTGGCCATGTGCGGGTTGGTAGACTTCACACACCTTTGAGAACATTATGGAGATCTCTCAGGTACGCAGGTGTCCTCACGATGATTTCCTTCACCGTTAAAGCAAGTGATATTTAATGTATTTTATTTTTTAATCACTTAAAACGCACATAACTCCGAAAAGTTAGAGGTGCGTGCCCGGGATCGAACCCCAACCTCTGATTAGAAGGCGGACGTCCTAATCACTAGGCTATCACAGCTGTGATCTTCCCTATAGTCAGTCACAATTATTTTCTATTCGCAACATACAAATAAAAAACAGCCTCTCTCAAAGGCTTTGTAGCAAAAGTCACGCGTGCTTCCACTCTAAAAATAATAACACATTATGTCCCTTTGACGGGAGGAATCTTCGAACCCCCTCCCCCCACAACCCCCTTAACCCTCCGGTACAATAACTTTCCCCTCACATGGTCATAACGACGCAAGATAAGGGTCTCGGAGGCCGGGGTAAATCACCCTGTATCTTGGGGCGACTCCCTCTCTTATGTATATTTTCTATGTACAGAACGGACATTTGATCGTCTTTCGGTGTAGTGTTAGAGTGCTTTTGGAGTGAATTTGTGTATTGGAATGGCTTTTTTTTTGTTGAGTTATTCTATCCATACTAGGTACATCCATACCTACTAATATTATAAATGCGAAAGTGTGTCTGTCTGTTCGCTTTTCATGGCCCATTCAGTGACCCGATTTTGATGAAGAGATAAGTTTTATCCCCGGGACGGACATAGGCTAATTTTTGTTCCGGAAAATAAAAGAGTTCTTATGGGATTTATTAATTCACTTGGTGGACGAAGTTGCAGGATATAGTTAGGTATATTATGATACTACTGTATAAAGTAACTTTCTAAATGGTGAAAGAATAAAGAAATAGGTATGTTCCGTAGTTTCGAGTTTAGTGATTATAAAATATTTGCTCTTAGTTGGTATAAACTTGGTTACCTATTGACTTATGACTATTGTTACTAATGAGTACCTACTAAGTACTACTAATGCTCATGGTATCTCGTGCTTGACCTTAGAACATCCCTACATAAAGCATGTAGGTAAGCTTTTTCTAAAATTCAAACGGTCATATAGAGAATCAAACCATAGGCGGTGTTCCCTTTTGGTGCTGCAAATGTTCATGGGCGGCGGTAATCACTTAACATCAGGTGACCGGACTGTTCATTTTTTCCTTACTTCTATTTAAAAAATATAAGAAAGAGCCAGCGCGTGCCAGACTTTCGTTATTTTATAAAAGCTAAAAAATCTCTGCGTATTTTCTCCAACACAGGGAGGAACGATCAGCGACTGTGAAGTTTGGATCATGCTGGCTTTGGGAGATAACAGGTAAGTAATAAAGGTGTAAAATCTTACGTCAAAGTACAAACGTCATAGTGGCTGATCGTTCCTCCCTGTGTTGGGGACAATATGCAGAGAAACTTTCAGCTATGTTATAAAATAACGAAGGTCTGGCACACGCTGGCTCTTAGTCCAATATAAAAGTACCTACGCGGGGCAAGACTGCTTATGATAACGGCTTACGATAAAATCTTGTCAAAAATTTCCTTTTCACATGTTTCATAACGTCATCACGTCGTAAATAAAATCCATTAGAGCCTGAACAAAAATCACCGCTGACGCGCCCTCCGCAAAGAACCTTAGGCAACACCTTCCCTTTAGTTTAAGCCTAATGCTTTTTTCGTTTTCCCCACTCAACCCGCATTTTTGTCTCTTCCAAGTTGTTTAATTCGGCGAATAATAGATTAGCTTTTGCTTGTTCTGACATATAAATTAAAACTTAGAATGACGCTTATTTATTTTTTACTTAGACAACACACACGTTAGAGACTAATCTGTTAATGGAGGCGTAAAAAATCTACTGCATAAGATGCAAAACACCGGTCAAGTGCGAGTCGGACTTGTACACGAAGGGTTCCGTACCATCGTACAAGATATTATAACACTGTACGCAACAGGTCGAGATGACAATCGGGGAGGGAACACCCGCACACCCGCACAGCCTCGTGCTAACCCGGTGCGGGCGAGCGCGGGTCACGTACAGGTGTGCAGCCCGATGGCCATCTCAACCTGTCACGGACTTACTATTTTTTTATATGTTTTTAAAAATTTGTATGGCGGTTATTTGGAAATTTTTAATTGCTACACACATACACTCTGTGAAAATTTTAACACTGGTAGATACTATTACGGTCCATTTATTCTTTAATAATAAAAAATTCAAAATGGCCGCCATGCAAATGAAATAACATTTATAAAGAAATGAAATAAAATTTGTCTGGTGGGAGGCTTCGGCCGTGGCTAGTTACCACCCTACCGGCAAAGCCGTGCCGCCAAGCGATTTAGCGTTCCGGTACGATGCCGTGTAGAAACCAAAGGGGTATGGGTTTAATAAAAACTGCCATACCCCTTCCAGGTTAGCCCGCTATCATCTTAGACTGCATCATCACTTACCATCAGGTGAGATTGCAGTCAAGGGCTAACTTGTATCTGAATAAATAAAAAAAAAAACATTATTTATTAAAAAAAAAACCAATAGGATTTATTTTATTTATTTATTAAACTTACCTATAGAAATTAAATGACATTACTAAAAAGTATGTAGGTATGTATTTATGTTATGTGCACTTAGTTTTTATTATATAGGTTGGTTTAACATGGACATGTTAAAAATACGTCAAGTGTGATCGTGGTCAAGCGTGCGCATAGACCTAATGAAAAAAAAAACGACGATTGGGGAAAACACCAATTTTTTTCCATCGCGAACGCCCTAATCCTTCAGAGGGCGAGGGAGTGATCGATTTCCTGAGAGGGCCACCGTGAAACTATGGTTATTGGATATTTATGGAACCGTCATCTTGTTTTTTTTGTTACGTTTGGAAATTGGAAAACACCTACCCCCTCGGTCCTTACGCAGAGATTAGCAAAATTGAACAGGGTTTGAGTATATGCGCACTGAAGAGGTACCTAATGGTTACCTGGTAGGCTGGTACTTACCTATCAGTTGTACAAGTTAGACAACTACACTAGCGGCACGCTATGATGGCCGGTTTGACACATTACAATAGTGATGTGGAATGTCAATTTATTCTCGAACAAAAAACAATTAAGTTTTGTTTTTGTACCTGATTAAATAGGTTTAATAAAACAAAAATGTATATGTTTATTTAATTTATTTGAACGAACTGAATATTTGAACGAAAATGAATATACATACTTTATATGCACACAAGAAACATATGAATACAAAAGATACCGAAAAAGGTGCCACAAAAGGCCATAATTAATCAGATTCGTCCATACTACTATTTTCACTGTCGTCACTGCTATCATCACATACATTAATAATTATATGTTCGTTTTCTATAATATTATCTATTTTCACATCTCTTTCATAATCTTCCCTTATTAATTTAACAGTTCTATTCACAACCTTTTCCCAGTCTCCTTTAGTCACATGTTCACAAGCTTCTTCTAATAATTTTAGCATTTTTTTTGTGGTAAATGGGGGTTCTGTATTGTGTCTTGCAGCATATCCCTTAATTTGAGCCCACACCAACTCAATCGCATTATACTCACAATGGTAAGGCGGTAACCGTATAACTCTGTGCCCATGTTCTAATGCTATTTCGTCAATGACGTATCGGATCTTGGTTGGTTTGTTTTCTTTTAAAAGACGTACTAATTCCGCTTTTAACATATTCATGTTTGCATCTACGCCATTTTTACGAAGCCATGCGACGATATCAGCTTTCTTTTGGGATTGGGCAGGTGGCTTGTCAATTTGCATCGAGTGGTATGGGGCGTTGTCCATAATTATAATAGATGGTTCAGGGAGGCTACACAACATTGAGGTAAACCATTCAGTAAACTTTTCTCCATTCATGTCTTCATGATAGTCTCCAGTGGTTTTTGACGCAAAAGCCATGAGAGAACCTTCGACAAACCCGTTGATGGTTCCGGCGTGACAAATTATAAGTCGCGATCCTTTTCCTACAGGAACTTTGGAAGTAGATGCTGCTGTGTCATCGTTCCAAGAACGGCGTACAGTATGGTTAGCATTAAGCCATGTTTCATCCAAGAACACAACATTTTGCCAATTTTTGATTTCTTTCACTTGCCGTAAAAAAGTATACCTTGCCATCGCTATATCAAATCTTTCCATCAATATTTTGCGTTTGTTACATTTTTTGTATCGAAATCCAATGGTCTTCAAAATCTTCGTTAAAGAACTTTCCCCACCGAAGAATAATCCAGCTTCCTTCAGTGAATGCACCAACTTTTTTCTTGTTGGATACTCCTTCTGTAAATAGTAGCCGTAAACATGTCTTCGGATAGCATCGGCATCAAAGCTATCGATGCCTACGACTGGTTTTGCTCGTTTTCTCTTTTTTGGTGTGTGAAGTTTATTTTCTTCTGTGCCAGTCTCGCCATATTTTTTTTTAGTTATCCGTCTAACAGTTCGTTGTCCAATATTAAGCGCATCAGCTACGCGTTCAACCACTGACGTTATAGGTAAAATTGGCCCTCCATTTTGAGCTTCACGATCGAAATAGTTACGAAGGCGTATTAGGAACTCACGTGTCTGACTATTTAGAACAGTTCTCTGCGTACGTTCGGTCATATCGACGAAATCCACAACAAAGGGCTTGAACAGAGTCCAAATTAACGAGCAAGGGTCAACAGTAATGCAGTATCAATATTTGAAATCCAAAGCCAGGTCAAAACTATATCACAATCGCATTGCACTGACAGTTTATACTTTTCGAAGCAACGTCAATTCGAAACTGCTTTGTTTTGCATTGAGCATTGACGCGAGTTTGCCGGAGGTAGTAGTTGTGCTAGCCAGCGATCCTATGTGACGATCGTATTAGATTCCATTTTTAAAAATTTATTGATATTTTTTTGCGATTTCAGAGGTTTGTCCACATAGTGAAAATTGTTCATATTCACAAGTACATTCACCCCTTAAATGGTGCAAACTGATTTTTCTACACTTGTATACATTTAAGAAATCAATTTAATAAATAAATTTTGAGTCCTAAACCTAAAACTACATTCGATAAAATTTATGAATCTCTGCACATCACTATCGTCAATAAAGTAATACAATTATTTCCTTCAAAGTCGTTATCAATTAATACGGAACTTCATGAGCGGACAAACGTCAAACCGGCCATCATAGCGTGCCGCTAGTATAGTCCAACTTTGATTTTGATTGAAGTTAGACAACTTGTACAACTTTGATTTTGATTGAAATTAGACAACTTGTACAACTTTGATGTTGAAGTTAGACAACTTGTACAAGTTGTACAAGTTTGACAACTTGTACAACTTTGATAGCTTAGGTATATTTCGGAAACTGGACACTAGAACATTTTTATCTCATACAATTGGTAGGTTGTATGCATTGAATTGATGCTATATAGGTAGGTACAGCTATTGATTAATACAGCTTTTATGCATGGTTGCTATTTTGAAAAGAAAAAAGAAAATGGTGGACAGTAGGCAGGCGCCGTACTAAAATATTCAAGCCACTTTTGATTTGACGAAAAAAAAACTCAAACTTATGTGACCTCAAACATCGTACAATATGCGAGATAGGAAAATAATGTTAACCGATCGATGGTGCGGCTTTGCTACATACAGCTATATATTTGAATACACGTATACAACCCGTATCTGAAGCCTTCTGAAGGCTTAGTACGCCATTTCGCCGGGGCACTTCCTGTTAACATAAATCCACCCCTATTCTGTACGAGCGGAGCCCGAAGTCGTCTTTTCATAATATGTTTCGTGGAAAATCGAATAAGCATTAATTTGTAAGTTGCAAAGCTTTGTGTGTAGAAATTAAGATGTATGGAAAGGTTAAAGCAGCTTCCGATGAATTTTAATTGCGTTTTATAATTTAAATTTGATCTTGAATGACGACGAGTTATTATTTTCACATTGTTCTTTATCTTCGGCTAAGCGTTTTCCCATATAGGTCCACTTTCCTACATTTTGCGCCCTAATTCGATACATTAATATTTTGGTATTAATTTCGTATTTTAGCTAGAAGGTACCTAATTTTAAAAAAAAGAACTAAAATTATACCTATTTAAGTTTATTTCTGTAGATACATAGTTATCTGCCTAACTAAGATGTACCTACTTGAGGTTTGATTTCTTTTTAACTCTATGTAATTATTATAAATTGTATTTTTTTTATTTAGCGTGCCGTGCCTATCAAGCAAAAACTGATACTTCTATACGATAGTGTAATATAGTCAGAGTTAAACCTACCCCGACTCTGATTTAAATCCATCCAGTAGAACCTGAGATACCCAGGTAAGTACTAGCTTAATAATTATATTAAATAAAAAACTTTATTCACACGACAACCCAAAAAAGGAGTTAATATTTTCAGGGTTCATGTATGTATGTGTGTCTTTATTCCATCATAACTTCCTAATGCCTGAACTGATTTGGATAAATGGCGTATCGTTAGAATCATTATCCCGAGTGACACTGGCTTTAATTCTTTTGAAAATAAAATCAATAAGTATAACGACTATGTATAGTCCATATTTTCAAATGTGATTTTTTTACTTTTTGTTTATTTTTCGGCAGTCGTGTTTTTTTAAATTTTTTATTTAAGTATGACTTGTTTATCTTCTTAATTAACTTAAAATTTAAACATTATAGTCTACTACTAGCTTATGCTCGCGACTTCGTCCGCGTGGACTACTCAAATTTCAAATCCCTATTTCACCCCCTTAGGGGTAGAATT
Organism: Maniola hyperantus; assembly: GCF_902806685.2. Classification (NCBI taxonomy): domain Eukaryota; kingdom Metazoa; phylum Arthropoda; class Insecta; order Lepidoptera; family Nymphalidae; genus Maniola; species Maniola hyperantus. Next base: position 4,372,963 of record NC_048551.1, on the reverse strand, counting down.
TTCAAAAATTCTTTCTTAGCGGATGCCTACGTCGTAATAGCTATCTGCATGCCAAATTTCAGCCCGATCCGTCCAGTAGTTTGAGCTGTGCGTTGATAGATCAGTCAGTCAGTCAGTCAGTCAGTCACCTTTTCCTTTTATATATTTAGATTAAAGATTATTCCACTAGAAGTTTTATCAACACTTACGCCCGTCATAACACTTGCACCGTTTTCACTTTTCATATTTTTACAAAACGTCATTGTCACAAAACCAGTGAAGCTATTTAAAACGCATTTTAAGATAGAAAACATGTATACGTATCAAAGATTTGAAACACACTAAATCGCACGAAGTTAATAAATGCAACAACGTATAGAAACCGAATAAAGAATTTACCCCTCGGCGTATGCGCATGGAAATTAGATCAGTAGGTAGCGATAGATCAGTGTTTCTCAAAGTTTTTGCTGGACTCAGAAATGTTATGTTGTGAGTCCTTATTTATGACGATATTTAAAATATCACTGCATTTTGTGATACTACGTGTGAGATACAAGTTGAACACTTTTTGAGGGATAAAAGTCAAACAGAACTTGGTGGTGATGGTTTTGTAAATGTACCGAGGTAGGTACCTAAATAGATCTGTAAAAATATTTTCGTTGAGAAAATCGAAGAATTCCCATGGGATTTTTTAAAATAAATATCCACGCGGACGAAGTGACGGGTGTCGTATGATTAAAAATAAAATATACATTAGGTATATTATGAAAATAGAAAAAAAATAAAAAAGATAAAAAGATAAATACAAAGTCAAAACTAAACTTAAATTTACGAGCTAGAAAATATAAAAAATGAGGTAACACAAGATCAGGTATAAGTCCCGCTAATTGCCAATGCACGTAGGCCGCCAATTTAGTGACGTCAGCACTAGACTGAAGTTTCGAGCTGATGGTATATTTTTACTTGGGTAAATGACGTCATTCCGATGTTAATGAGATTAGCAGCGCAATAGCAATTTGCGGGACTTAAACTTGATCTTGTGTACCTCATTTTTTGTATTTTCTAGCTCGTAGATTTAAGTTTAGTTTTGACTTTGTATTTATCTTTTTTATTTTTTCTTGTATTGTCTGTGAGCTAAATAAACTTTTGTTTTATTTCTTATTTCTTTTAATTTATCCAAAAAAATACATATTTAATATTCTTGTAAACAAATATTTTTTTCTACAAATTCACAGGTAAAACGCAACTTTGGGCACCGCAACCTGAGATCGTATATCGCGATTGTATATTTTTTGCAAGCGCTCATTAATTTGGGAGTCGCGAGTTCAGACAATGGCCACCCTTCCGGCGGTGTCGCCTATTGTGGCATTATCACTGCATTTGTATTTCCTGCTGCTTCCTTTTATTATGCAGATTAAGGTTTATCAGGCTGGGATTTAGACAACGTTTGCGTTCTAACTAAGCTCCGAACCACCGAGTAGTGTAAGCTTTGATAACGTGAGCGCGGCTTTACATCTAATATTATTAATTATTTATTTAAGAAAAATTGTTTCCTGTATTTGAGAATGCGAAACATATTTAGAGAACTTATAATACTGCATGGCACAAAAAATATGCAGGCTAAAACACATAGAATAATAATTAGGTAATCAATATGTTTAGGCAGGCAAATTCTCTAACGAACCCTGATAACTCTGAATTTTCCGAGTAAAAAATCAGATATTATTCACATCTTTTTTTATTTACTTATTTTCTTTTCGATTTTTAATATTCATTAAAATAGATATCAATTAGGTAATCTACTGATTCAAATATTGTTTTCATTCATCATCAACCAATAGACGTCCACTGCTGGACATAGGTCTCTTGTAGGGACTTCCACACGCCAATATTGTACTGGAATGAAAATTATTATAAGCACCGATTGGCCGACATTGCTGTAGGTACCTCGTACTTAATGGGTGATTTTTCTTGTATTTTTTTTAACTTTTCTCACTTCTCACCCTCACAAACACTGAATAATAGACACTAACTGCCAATCGACATAACCGATCATGCGTAACGCGATATCAATGCAAAACCAGCAGTCAAATAAATCTAACGAGCACTCTCTACATCTGCATGTCATTGGAATAAATCAAATCACTATTGAATGCATCCGTAAAATATTTTCGAACTATTTTGAATGTACCTTGTCTCTAAAACCTATCCCTTGGTAGGGCTGCCACTGCCACCTATACCTACGTCCATTTCTATAAATAGATACAGTACCTACGCGGCAGAAAGTGATGTACATTGGCCTTTAGAATGATATTTCGGCTTTGTAGAGCGTTCTCGTCACTCATACATATATGACGTTTTGTCGGTCTCAACGACAGAGATAACACTCTACAAATCCGCTATCTTCTTCTAAAGGTGTTCAATGTACATTATTTTCTGCCGCGTACTGTATGCGTAATACGTAGGTACCTACCTATACATCCACACTTTATTTATTAATTATTTTAAGCTTTTCCATACAACATTATATAAAAAATGCGACAGTGTGGCCGTGTGTCTGTCTATTACCCTTTTAAAACTACGTTTTAGGTAGTAAATTTTAGGCAGGTACAACAGGTGATGGGTTAGTTTAAAGTGTATAATTTAATAACATAGATAGGTACTATTATTTAACACAAATTATCTGTTTATTAGCTGTCATAAAGTTTACAAAAATGTGGCAACCCTAATCCCTCGTAAGTTAACCCGTTCACTGACACGTATTCAGCCGTTATAAAAAAAATGTTACACCCATATTTTGCACTTCCCGATATCGAATAATAGGGTCTATTTATGCATTCTCGATAAATGAAGAGTATTTTTTTACTTCCATTATAAATCAAAATGTATTATTTATCTTTAGAGATTTAAAATCTGCATCCTATTGTTACTCGGGTTATGCGGTGTGTCAAGGGTGTAATGTTTTTGTCAAATAAAGTTCGTTGCAACTACATTTTTTATAAAAATGTACATATTAATAAAAAAGTATTTAATAATAATAAAAAATAAAAGGAAATATCATAATAAACTAGCTTAGCTCGCGACTTCTTCCGTGTGGACTGCACAAATTTCAAACCCCTATTTGACCTCCTTGGGGTTGAATTTTCAAAAATCCTTTCTTAGCAGATGCCTACGTCATAATAGCTATCTGCATGCCAAATTTCAGCCCAATCCGTCCAGTAGTTTGAGCTGTGAGTTGATAGATCAGTCACTTTTTCCTTTTAAATATTAAGATTAGTAGATAAATCTTAATATAACTCATTTCTGAAATTAAAATCTACTTTGCCAAAAATTTTACAAACATTAAATGTTACGATCTCATTACATGATATCAAGTCTAACCTTAAATCCTTTAGATACCTACATAAAATGCAAATGTAATTCACCAGTAAATTTGAAGTATAGTAGATGTTATCTGGTATTCAATTGCGAGATCGGCCATTTTGAATATTTTGAGTGCGGAGGGTGTATTCGACCGTGGGGCAGTAATTATTTGATTGAAGTCAAGAGGTCGCATGCCGAGATACTGGATTGTATTGTATTGCCCGCCTTGGTGGATTCTGCTTGTTCACTCGAGTATCTTATTGTTTGAAATGTACTACGTGCCAAATTTACACCTTTGAGCGTTCGAGGGTTAACCGTCATTAGATGTATGCACATAAATTTAAGTTATTTCACAAATTTTACGTATCTACTTATTCTACAGACTATTGGGTACTTATTATTAGCTGATGATTTTTGAAATCATATGGGAACTTATTGATTTTCTAATATATCCATGCACAAAATCACGTCGATCCTTTCCATCGTTGCAGTGCGATTGAAGGACAAACCGATAAACCAACAAACAAACACATTTTCGATTAATGTATAATAAGGGTAGTGGATGGATACTTTAATATAAAATTCGAGTAACGATTTTTGGTAATAAAAAAGGATCGGCAGCTTGCATCTCAATGCATATTATTAAATCTGTGATGAATAGTAATTCAAAAAAGTTTCATAAAACGACTAACAGTATCGGCAAGGTGACAGGAACAGAAAAATACGTCACTCACAGAAACCTACTACCCTTTAATCCGTTCTATTATGCATATAATTATTATTTCCGATACCAATATCAAAGGAATTATATTTTTGCATATGCGTTTTTGACGGAAGTGTGAATAAAAAATGTCACCCTCGGGTAGAAAGGGTCACCCCAAGGGTTTCTTAAGGGCAAGGGTAATCGGAGATCGGTTAGAGTTTCGGAAGATGATTACTATGCATGCTTTCTCAGGAAGATTTAAACACATCGCCCGAGGCATGTGTGAAGAGGAATAATTTTATAAAGTACTTACTTACTTCCTATATGGGTCGATTTTGTGGGGTCTCTAATTTAAGTGTTAACGGAATATTTTTTTGGTATTTATCGCAATGCCCTATTTTTTATTTTTTACTTAACATAAAAATAGGACCTTGTAATATCAGTAGGTAGATACCTACACTTATAAATGCGAAAGTGTGTTTGTTTGTTGGTTTGTCCTTCAATCACGTCGCAACGGTGCAACGGATTGACGTGATTTTTTGCATGGGTATAGATAAAGACCTGAAGTGAAGAGTGACATAGGCTACTTTTTGTCCCGGAAAATCAAAGAGTTCCCACGGGATTATTAGAAAACCTACTTCCACGCGGACGAAGTCGCGGGCATCAGCTAGTACCTATTTCAATAAAATCGAAAAGTGTAAAAAATTTAAAAGTTAAGATTTAAAAGTTCAGTATATTGCCTTCATAATATTTACCTACTAAAATATTTAGATAGGTATATTTTGATAATTTTGTAAATGTTTTATACCGCACTTACAAAACAGTTACAAGATAAGCTTTTTCTAGGCTATATTATGTCTGTATCTTAATCCTTTTGTTTAAAAAACATCTACTTACCATACGTATTTTTTTTATTACTACACTAGCTGATGCCCGCGATTTCGTCCGCGTGGAATTAGGTTTTTCACAAATCCCGTGAGAACTCTTTGATTTTCCGGGATAAAGAGTAGCCTATGTCACTCTCCAGGTCATCTATGCCTATGCAAAAAATCACGTCAATCCGTTGCACCGTTGCGACGTGATTGAAGGACAAACCAACAAACAAACACACTTTCGCATTTATAATAAGTGTAGGTACCTACTGATATTACAAGGTCCTGTTTTTATGGTAAGAAAAAAAAATAAAAAATAGGGCATTGAGATATATACCAAATAAATATTCCGTTATTGACGTGAAGGACAAACCAACAAACAAATACACTTTCACATTTATAATAAGGGTACTGATACCAGATAATTTTATAGTTCATGTTAATGAAAAACAATTTTCAAACAGACTAATATTTTTATTTTGAATAAATAAAATGAAAAATAATAACACATAAGTATAAATCTGGTCATGACACCGACAGTTTTTTTTAATTCTACACAAAAAACTGCACCCACCTCATCCGTTTAGGGTTGTCCATTGGACCCAGGGTGTTTGTTTGGTTTATTCTTTATGGGACTTAGTCCAGGTAATCCCGTGTCCTCTCACGGTTCTCAATAGGTTTTGACAAAGTAAAAGGATTATTTTTCAATTTGTAATTAATGAAGCTACGTACCACGTAACGTTCATGGATGTAGGAAATAATAATTCTTATAATATTGTCTGTTTATCTACAGATATCTTTTTAGCGTTCCGTAGTAAACAAGGAACCCTTATAGTTTCGCCATGTCCATCCGTCTGTCTGTCCGTCCTCGGTTAATCTCAGAGACTATTAGTGCTAGAAATCTGTATAATTACTAATTTGGCATGGGTAGGTATAAATATTAATCACACCGACAAAGTCGTCGCGGACTATACAAGAAATAACACTTTTTAATTTTTCTTATTTTTCATGGCAGCCATTTTGAGATTTTTATTGTCTGTTGTTATAGTGGCAATAAAAATACACATTCTGTGAACATTTCGACTCTCTGCCTATTACGGTTCACGCACTGATAAACAGACGGACAGAAAGTCGGACGTACACCCTTCGGGCACGGAATCCTAACAAGACGTTGATTCAATACATTGAAACATGCCTACTTCACCTTGGCGCCGCGGCAACTGGCAAGGAAACTCGCAACAAAAACAAAAGACAGCTGCGAGTTCATCGACCTACGGCAACGTAACTTTCATTCTTAAAGCGAACCAAGTTAGTAACCTACTTTTCATTAATAAGGCGGACTAAAAAAATGCACGAAGAAAGTATCAAAGATTGAGCGGAGCGCGAACTTCGCTAACTGCCAACGATGGCTTAAGTGGATACGCCGTCTTGGGAGTAGGAATTAAAATCAGTACCCTTATTATAAATGCGAAAGTGTGTTTGTTTGTTGGTTTGTTGGTTTGTCCTTCAATCACGTCGCAACGGTGCAACGGATTGACGTGATTTTTTGCATGGGTATAGATAAAGACCTGGCGAGTGACATAGGTTATTTTTTATCCCGGAAAATCAAGGATTTCCCGCGGGATTTTTAAAAACCTAATTCCACGCGGATGAAGTCGTGGGCATCAGCTAGTATACTAATATTTTTATTCATTAAAATATTACTTACTAGCTGATGCCCGCGACTTCGTATGCGTGGATTTAGATTTTTTAAATCCTGTTGAAACTCTTTGACTTTCCGGGATGAAAAGTAGCCTATATCACTCTTCAGGTCTTCATCTATGCCCATGCAAAAAATCACGTCGATCCGTTGCCACGTTATTATAAGACAAACTAACAAACCAACAAACAAACACACTTCCGCATTTATAATATGTGTAGTGATTAGATAATGCCCGCGATTTCATTCGCGTGGATTATGGTTTTTCAAAAATTCCGTGGGAACTCTTTCGTTCATGTTCGTGATTTTTCGGGATGAAAAGTATCTATCCTATGTCTGACGTCCGTCTCTGGAATGCATGCTAACTCTGTACCAAATGTCAAAACTGCCTAAGCTGATAGGTGATATAAAGGTAACAGACAAACAGAAAGACAGATAGACGGACATACAGACATACTTTCGCCTTTATAATATCAGTATGGATTACCTACTAAAATTAAATAATAAAACTAATTAGTACATGTTTATCTAATAATAGGTAAAGTCGAGTGTTCCTATGTAACTTGAAATGCATAGTGAAACGTAAAATTAATTTAATTAAAAGATCTACAAGATTGAATTGCCAAATTTAAATAAAAAAACACTTGTAAACAATAGGCTTGTTTTTCTAATGGAAGGATACGTAGATCTTCTCTTCCTATATCTTATACAATTTAATTTTACTATTGTTATGTGAAAATATAAAAAATAGGTACTTGTTGTAAACAATAGACTCGTTTTTCTAACATAAGGATACGCCGCATCTTCTCTATGTCTTACATAATTTTTCCGAGTTCCCGCCAGACGCCGAGACGCTAAAAAAATAATTAAAACGAGCGGCGCGGGCGGCGAGAGTGAAAGCGCGCCGTCTGCCGCGTAATTAGTACAATGGAGTTTCCTGACTTTGAACTTCGAATAGTATTTTTTATTTTTAAATTCTTCTTGTCTTGGCGCGATCTTCACTCAACGATTTATAAGCTGTGAACATGGGCTGCCAAGCTCTTAGTTCCGGGTTCGGAACGTCTTTAGTAAAACAAATAACCCTTCTAGTTCCGTCCAGTCTCTCTGTTTGTGTGTGTGTGTGTGTGTCACATGCATTTTAATAATAATACAAATTCATCATCATCCTTATCAACCGTTATATATGTCTTGGTGTCCGTATAGGTGTCTTGTAGAAACTTCCATACGCCACGGACCACGGTCTTGCACCGCCTGAATCTAGCGGCGCGGCGCCCTGCCACTGGTTTGAGATAGTCTGTCCACCTAGTGGGGGGTCTTCCAACGCTTTGCTCTCCGGTGTGAGTAGGTACCTCCAGAGCATGAAAAGCGTCAGTCAAAAAAAGTTATGGTATACCTATACCTACCCCTCGAGTGATACCTTGCTAAAAGTTACTCATACATCTGACGTTTTGTTGGTCTCAAGGACAGAGACAACACTCTACGAAACCGCTATCTCTTTCTAAAGGTCGATGTACAATATTTCCTGATGGGCTCTGTATTTTAAAATCATTATGAGGTTTCGTAGACAGTTTTTGGGGAATAAATACTGATCACCAAAGTTTTTAACTACTAGCATGGGTAACACTTAATTCAAAAGAAAAAAAATTGTGCATGCCTCATTATTTAAAACATTACTTACTTTGATTTGAACGTTGTGAATATTAGTTTCATTTAATTTCCTAACCAAGCCGTGTTTTTATATTAACGCTTTGAAATTATTTTTCTGCATTTTTAGGGTTCCGTACCTCAAAAGGAAAAACGGAACCCTTATAGGATCACTTTGTTGTCTGTCTGTCTGTCAAGAAACCTACAGGGTACTTCTCGTTGACCTAGAATCTTGAAATTTGGCAGGTGGTAGGTCTTGTAGCAGACATTTGGGGAAAAATCTGAAAAACGTGAATTTGTGGTTATATCACACAAAAAAAATTAAATTGTGGTCATGAACTAATAATTAGTATTTTCAATTTTCTAAGTAAGATAACTATATCAAGTGGGGTATCATATTATGAAAGGTCTTCACCTGTGCATTCTAAACAGATTTATATTTATATTCATGTATCATAGTTTTTGAATTATCGTGCAAAATGTCGAAAAAATACGACTGTAATACGGAACCCTCGTTGCGCGAGCCCGACTCGCACTTGGCCGGTTTTTTAAAGTTCGAAAAGTAGATATGTTTTATCAAATTAATTTCCTGTCGCAGCAGTTTATTATTTACCTAAATGCGCAATTCGGAGGCTGTGAACGTGAAGTGCGTTTAATTTCGAAATTGGAAAATTTCGTTTTTAATTTATGTAACTATTAAATTATTATTGTTCTCTATTGATTGGTGGGTACTTACTGAATTTATTTTAGAGCTTCATACTATATTTTAATTCCTATCCATTTTTATATATTAGGTTGTTATTTTGAAATTATTTTGACTGGGGTGCCGTATTTAACAAAATAAATATACCTACCTACCTTGTTTTAGGTCTATAAGGCTGATGGCTGCATATTTTATCAGACAACTTTCTGTCTGACCGACCTGATAATATGTAGCCGGCCTAGGTACTGCATCATTTCGTTGCAAAGGTTAAAGCTTTGCCTTAAAATATACCTACCTCATTGCCTTGCTTAATCCCTAAATCAAAATGACATATACCCAGTGGCGTGCAATTCATAGAGGCATAAAAGTACTGCTTACCCTAGTTGAAATGACCAGTGCCCATTTTTCTTTATGACCTGCCATTCAGTAGGTCTATATAAGGTGTATCTTAGGCCTATCTTACTAACGCTTACCCTGGCTTCGAACTCGACGTACGTCGACTTTTAGAATGACATTTCGACTTTTGAAAGCGTTGTCTTGAGTTCATACCTATGTGACGTTTTGTCGGTCTCAATGACGGAGACAATGCTCTACAAATTTGCTATCTCTTTCTGAGGTCGATGTACATTACTTTCTGCCGCGTAAGTACCTACTGTGCCTCGTGTGTCAACCGCTGCATGTTGTGTTCTTTTCACTACAATTTTCGAACGGTTGTTCTTTGGCAGAGCAATTTTCTCCGAACATCAGCATACCTACTGGAAAAATCTTCAAACTAGAATGCGACATCAAAATTATCTCAATTTTTCCACAAGGAAAATACTTAGTATCTACCTATACCTACTTACTGAAATAGATGGATAATAAACTAACCTATAATAATAAATGTAATAAATCCATACTAATATTATAAATGTGAAAGTTTGTCCGTTTGTCTGTCTGTCTATCTGCTAGCTTTTCACGGTTCGTCAGTTTAACAGATTTTGATGAAATTTGGTATTGAGTTAACTTACATCCCGGCGAAGGACAAAGGCTAGTTTTTATACCGGAAATCAAAGAGTTCCCACGGGAATTTTAAAGGCTTTATGAAATACCTTTAACCGATTTATATGAAATTTGGTACTGAGGTACCTTGGTACTTTGGTACTTTTTATCCCGAAGAAGCAAAGACTTCCCACAGGATTTTAAAAAAACCTAAATCCACGCGGACAAAGTCGCGGGCATCATCTTAATATCATATTAAGACCTCAAGTCACCTTACCTATACAAAACTAATTTGTGAAAAGGCACATAATAATAATTAGGCCTGTGAAACCCTACACATATTTAATTTTCCGAAGCCGGCCCACATCCGCCAATTTTTCCTCTCTTTATTGAAAACTTCAAAATTAATTCCTCCACCTAATTTCCTTTACGTGAAATATGAGGTCGCACACACACATGCGTGCGTCACGCAAATTTCGTTATGTCGACATAGGGTTGCCGAAACTACCGCTCCCCGTCCCTCTCGGCATCAATCTTCAGTCCTCACCCCCGCGCCACCTACGACAGTATAATACAATAATATATGTCTAACTTTCGGACCGGCCCTGTAGGTAGCTCCGTCTCTACCGCTCCCGTGGGATAACCATACGTCGGAACGGGATAACCGTTAGGTGGGGGCGTCCTAAAGGGTGTACGAAGTGTGTGGGGTGCTATTGAAATTGAAGCGGGGTTTAGGCGCGGATGACGCCTGGCTGGAGAATGGATGGAAATTTCCTCAATTTAGCGTTTTCGCCAACAAAGGACGTTGTTTAATTTTTGGTTTTTGTTGGCGTTCAGGTGTTCTCTGATGTTGCTCGTATTGGGCCGTATAGGAAAATTAAATAATAGGTAGGTACCCTACGCGTTAAAAGGTCGTAGGTACTTCTTTTGTTACTAATAGACCATGCTATTATGCATCTGCTATTGGCTCTACTTATCCTGTATGTAATATTAAGAAGGATCTAATCTATATTTGCTTAATAATATAAAGTGAGAAGATTTATTTGTTAGTTTGTAATCGATAAACTCTGAAACTACTAAACAGATTTTAGTAATTCTTTCATCGTTAGAGAGCTAGTTTATCCAAAAGTACCTACCTAACATAGTCTTTATACCTATTAGTAGATATGTACCTAGGTACCTAGGTATATACTTAACTAAGTATAGGTATTAAATTCCACCCAAGCGAAGCCGGGTGGATCAGCTAGTTTAATATAAGGGTGCACTAGTATAGTGTACCCTTAACTCTAATCTCCACTCTCGACATGAACAACTTTAAAACAATAGATTAAGTTACCTACCCATTAACTCCCCATTAAGTAATTAACGTTTAACTTAGTTTAAAATTTGGCCTGATTTTACACGAATACCTAGGTATCTGGGATGGTTAATTTATTTCCTACAACTAGTTGGCATGGATTTGAAAATTCTGTAAAAAATCTTTGATTTTCCAGGATAAAAAGCAAGTAGGTATAGTCCGCGACTGGTTGAGATAACATTCGGGGTATGAGGCGGGGGGACGCCCCGAACACCCGCATGTCACCCGCGCTCACCCGCACCGGGCTGTGTGGGTGTGCGGGCGTTCCCTCCCCGATTGCCATTTAGACCTTTCATACCCTATAGGTTTTCTTGACACACACGAGGACAGACGGACCGACGACGGACAGACAGACAACAAAGTGATCCTATAAGGGTTCCTTTTTTCCTTTTGAGGTACGGAACTCTAAAAAAAGAGAACCGCAAAATAAAAAGATTTTCCGTTAGGTAGGTATAAGAAAGTACGTACTTTCCAGGAAATCTATATTTGTTTAACTAAGTATTGTATTCAGAAATATTAATAGGGCAAAATCAACTATTCTGCATATTGTCGGCAATATTGTATTGCACCGCTGCACGCTGCTTGCAAGTCAGAATACCTACAGGCTACAGCGCAGCGCGTACCTCCTAGCTATTAATTTTATAAGCATCTTAACAAGCAGCAATTTGGCTTCTCTATTCAACAACTAACAACACCATTACATACCCGGGACTTCGTCCACATAGATTTAAATTTCTTAGAAAATTTGATTTTCCACAATTAATATACCTATCTAAGTAAGTACATACTTTTTTTTAAATGAAAATATTACAATAAAACTTAAAGCTAGCCATATCTTATTAATATACAAATCATGCCCACGTAGAATGGTGCCAAGAATACTGCCTGCATTTCCGCGCTGGACAGCCAGACTGACAGTTACCTACTTAATAATTATTATTATTTCATCATTAAGTAGATACTTAGGTACTAAACTTCGTCAAATGGGCCGTGAAAAAATAACAGAGAGACAGACATACACATTTTCTCATTTATATGTAACTAGCTTATGCTCGCGACTTCGTCCGCGTGGACTACACAAATTTCAAACCCCTATTTCACCCCCTTAGAGGTCGAATTTTCAAAAATCCTTTCTTAGCGGATGCCTACGTCATAATAGCTATCTGCATAACAAATTTCAGCCCGATCCGTCCAGTAGTTTGAGCTGTGCCTTGATAGATCAGTCAGTCAGTGAGTCAGTCAGTCAGTCAGTCAGTCAGTCACCTTTTCCTTTTATATATTTAGATAATCTTACTCAGTATGAATATAGAGACTTCGATTTCCAAAAAATTGGACAAAGTTTAATAGTGCGAAGGGAAAAATAAACTTACATAAATAAGAAGGTACCTAGTACCTACCTACCTAGCAACTCAAAGCAAGCACTCAGTCTTTAGGATTTTGAGGGTCTCAAATAGACTGTTTGCAGATCGCCCACTACTGCGTATTCTCTACATTTTGGTATCTACTAAATAAGAATAGGTACAATCATAACTAAATATTTCATTATATTATTATCAAAATTATAGTTTTCGACATCTTTAAAATACTTAACCAAGTAAAAAGCCAACTTTGTACTAGTAAAATTCTTATCAGATTATTTTGCAATAAATGTATTAAATCTTACTGGAAGTTGTAAACAAGGTAGGAACCTATTCGATTGTGTTGTAAAAACAAAAGGGTCCTTCACACGTAACAGCGATCAGGAATGGCGGCGCAACCGTATTCTGAACGCAATTAATTAGGCCGCGAACCTTTACTGCAGCGATTTATATTCCAACCACATGCTGATTCGCATCTTATTTTCACGGACTTGTGTTTGAAACTGCTTAGAGTTCTGGGTGATGTGACTTTTTGATTGATTTTAAAACAAAATAATTTAATAAATTGTCCGCTCTATGTGTATATTTTATATATTGTTCTGCTGTGCATTAAAAATAGAAGTGTAAAATCAAAAGTACCCTCCAACGGTTATTGGAATTGTGACGTTGTAAATTTTGAACTACTAATTGGCGTCTCGCTTTTAATTAAAATCTATTTTGTTCAAAGTATGTTGGTGCCACCTAGCATCAAGGTGCAGAACTACGCGTGGGTCGATTGTTCAGAGTTCATTCGAGCCACAATAGATGGCGTTTGCTTCGTTGTCAATTGTCGTAAAAATAAAACAAAATAATTAAATAAAACTATAATATCATTTGTTTATTGTTAAGTCATTAACAAAACGGTTCTTATAATATATCCTTAGGTTCCGCAAATATTCAAAAATGAATTGGCTTCATGATCAAACTAAATGAGAGCGGCCACACTCGGGTTGCGTCTGGCAACACCGATTGGTGAGATTTAGAATTTTCTCTGGAGTCAACATGTGAAGACGAATTTTTTTTTCGTTCCAGGAAAATCTCACTCTTTTTCGCCCATGGCTTCGCCTGGGAAAATACAATAGTTATAAAGTTAGTCATCCTAACGTATTTCAATGTTTCATCAATTATGGTGAGTGAAAAATCAAGTAATGTGGATTCGACAAAATGGCGGTTTGGTTAGAGAAAATCCTAATCTCATGATTTCTTTCAGTTCCAGTTATTTTAACTTCCCAAATAAATGAGGATAATGGGTTGTGGGTGGACTTCTGAAAACCATTGGTGGCCAGGAGTTCAATAGGTGAGTTGTGTTTGATCGGGAAAATTCCACGTGTCGAAATTTTCACACAGCACAAATTATAATCTTGTTTTTCTTTGTTACAGGGTTTACGTTTACGTTTTACGTTTAGCTTCAGTTTTCCGTTTTAGTTTTTCCGTTTGCGTTTTCGGTTTTCGTATTTATTTCTTTTGCACATTCACGTTGACAACTTAATTGCTATGGATAAGACTTGGTGAAAATCCTTGTAATGAAACATTTCGGTTGTGAAGAATCAAATAAATTGAGTTTTGGATCTTGGCCGATGCCGTCCAGCTACCTTGCAGTCTTCGCACCTACAAGTAAGCAAATGTTTGTATCCTGCAACAGTTTAGTGAACCTTCTTAGTGTATGTGTACAGTAAGAACCCTGTCTTTACTACTGAGCTTTTATTTTGGAACAATTTTATGAATTTTACTGTGTCATTGTCTATTCCATGCCAATGGCATCTTAAATTTAAAACATAGATTTTATGTACTATCTACCTAAGGCATTCTAATGTATCTAAATTAAGTCTTGGCATTAAGCTAGAATAACTAAGTATTATTAGCCATCACTAAGTATTAAGCGACCCCGGTAAAAGTTACATTAAAAACAATTTTGCCTAACATCTAGCAAATTTCATTTATAACACCTCATATACATTACAAGGGAGTCGACGGCTAGCTTCTATTCTTTACTAGGTAGATAGATCAAGTAAATTATTTTTTTTTCCTCTAATCTTTGTAAGGTGGTAGATTATTCCGTATCCGGGTATATTCCTATTCCGCCCAATTTATCACCCTTACAAATGGCGCCCGAACGTTTTTTTATATAGTTATTTCAGTATATTTTGAGAAATTTTGTGAATTTTATGAAATGTACTCCGCTGATTGTACAATTTTCTAAGTAGTGACACATTGCAAAGAGCACTAAGCTGTTTTTTATGGTTAACTAACTAAATAATAACTAATAGTTAGAAATTTTGTTTGATAGTTTAAGTAATTTTCTGAGTATAGTCCAACAGTGGTTGTTTCTTATTTAAATAACACATTATAAATGGTGTTTATGCCGTTCAATTATGTTATTTGACTTACCTTGGAGGTGTATAAGTGAATGTTTGCCTTCAGTTTAGTAATAAACATTGCTTAACTGAGTTGTTGTTGGGTATTGCTTTCAATAGTAAGTACATCTTATGTTTGAAAATTCCGGTAACTTAGTATAATTAAAGTTTTGAAACGCTATGTCCTGTTAACTAGTTACACACATACATTTATAAATACTAAGAGTTACAACTTGTGAAACTAAATATATAAACTATATTCAGAGATTACATTAAGTTCAAGTAGGAAGTTATGAACAATTTTTTTTCAGTGACTTGATACTTCATTATTTTGTTGAAATTTTGTTTAGAGCTGTGTTAAGGTTATGATAAAAGCTACTTCACACACAAAACATGTTAAGTTTAATTGAATGCTGGTAGTTTAAAGTGACATTTAGAAACAGATTTTGTTGTATTTTAGGTTATGTGTTAAAAGTGTAAAGTAACAGTCATCAAACCATTGCACAATCTCTTTGTTTTTTTTTGAAAGATAATATGCTAGTGAGAGTTCATTGCAACTTTGTTGCCTGTTTACTTTTGTAATTGTAAAGGTTGTAACACACTGTGTACTCATAAAGGTGATACTGCACCTTACAATCATTTATTCAATTTTGGGAAGTTTATTTTGTTATATTTTGTTTACTATAGTAATAATATGTGCTTGTATTATTAACAATATTTTGGAATAGGAACATAATTGATAAAATAGGTTAGGATAGACTTAAGAATATTGTTTTTGTTGTGTATTTTGCTTGTGTATATTTAATAGTTTAAATAACTTCTTTTGTGTTTGTGTTTAACCAATTGGTATAAGGCTAAACATAGACAGTTACACAAGCTCGATATTTTGTTAAATGTGTTTTGACTTAACACAATGGAACAGACTTTTGCCCAGTTTCATTCACTTTTGAAGGACGAATTGTGTTATGAGGTATCCATTCGTTCCGAAACTCCAGCACCTACAGTGCTAGGTTTAAAGAAACAGTTAAAACAATTAATTCAGGAAATTCCTTCTGAATCAATTTTAGAGACAGATTTCTCTTCTGAAAGTGAGTTAGGGGTTATTACTAAAAAACTTCAAGACTTAGAAGATTTATTAAAAAAGTGTTCTGACACTAAAGATAGACATGCCCTCTGTAGGTCTAAAGCTTTAGCTTCACATTTGTACTTTAGAATTTTAAGAATACAGTGTTCCGAACTCAGCTTAATAAGTAGGAAGAGTGAATTACATACTAAGTTGCAGAGTTTGATTTCCAGATTAGATGCTGACAATGAGTCGTCTCACGACGAATCACTGGATTCCGAGAGTACCGCCGTTGACTGCACTGGTGATAAAAATGTTGCCAAGTGGAAGTTAAATTTCAACGGACAGGGTGATCCGCGCAGTTTCATCGAACGCGTTGAGGAATATAAAAGATCTTATGGCGTTTCAGATGGAAAATTATTTGTTTCTGCATTTCATCTTTTTACAGGCCGAGCATTGTTATGGTACAGAGGCAACAAATGTCAAGTTTCGTCTTGGTCAGAATTGAAAACTTTATTTTTAGAGGAATTTGATGCAGTAGATTATGACTACAGGTTGCTAGGTGAAATTCGAGCAAGAACACAAGGCTCTGAAGAACCTGTGTCTATCTATTTCGCTATAATGTTTTGCATGTTTTCAAGGTTGTCAACACCACTTTCCGAAGAACAAAAGTTACAAATTTTATTACATAATATTCGCCCTTTTTACTCAGAACAATTAGCTCTTGTTGACATTAAGTCTGTCGCAATGTTGAAGGAAAAGTGTCGCAAACTAGAGGCTGCGAGGCAGCGTTCCGCCTTATTTTCTGAGCCTACTAACAGTAAGGCAACTTTAAGTTCAGAGTTTGCTTACAAACAAGTGACAAAACAGATAAACACACTTTCAGTCACACCTGCACCTAAGGTTGATACAAGTAAAGGCACTGATTTTTCGAAAACAAATAAACAACTATGTTACAAGTGCGGCAAGGGTAACCATTCCTTTAAATTTTGCAGGACAGTTCCGAAATTTATTAGATGTTTTTCGTGTGGACGTCAGAACTTTACAGTAAAGACATGTCCAAATTGTAGTAAAAAGGCGACTAGTAAACCCGCTCCGGACAAAAATTCAAAAAACTAATTAGTAAGAACTGTGCAGAGACACAAGTAAAGAACTTGGTCATTAACAACAAAACATCCCTTTTACCTGACACAGTTCTGTATTCAGTGGATAAACGAGACTTTAGGCCATATTTAAAGGTTTTTGTTGACGGTTTTGAGATTACAGGTTTACTAGATTCCGGTGCTTGCGCGTCAATTTTGGGTAACCAGGCGCACAAGGTTTTTTTGAGATTCGGTTATAAACTGCATAGCAGTATTGATACCACATTTTCAGTGGCAAATGGAGACAAACTTGATTGCATGGGTTATATGTTTATTCCGATTACTTATAATTCCGTAACTCACATAATAAAATTTTTTGTAGTACCCTCTATAATAGCGGATGTTATTTTTGGCTGTGACTTTTGGAAAACATTTCAGTTAGCCCCTGGCATTTTTGATAATTTAGAATTAATTAAGGCACCTTCTCAATTTTACAATATTTGTGCGATTGATAATGAACAAATTCATACCATCACTTCTTTTGAAAACTTATCATCTCAACAGAAAGAATTAGCCCAATCTGTAGTAAATAAATTTTTAGATATTTCTTCAGAAAAAATTGGATTGGGTAGAACAAAATTAATTGAACATGTTATTGACACCGGTGATGCCTTGCCAATAAAAATAAAACAATATCCACTTTCTCCCGAAAAGAAGGAAGCTTTAAGTAAAGAGTTAGATAGGATGCTGGAAATGGACGTAGTTACTCCGAGTGAAAGCCCTTGGAATAACCCAGCAATTTTAGTGAAAAAGGCAAATGGAGACTGGAGATTTTGCCTAGATTGCAGGAAATTAAATTCAGTGACAAAGGGGGATTCATACTCAATACCGTACATTCCACAAATTCTAGATAGCTTGAAAGAGGCAAGGTTTTTATCATCGATTGATTTAAGTTCAAGTTTCTGGCAAATTCCGTTAGCTAACGACTCTCAGGAAAAAACCAGTTTTACAGTTCCTGGTAGAGGGTTATTCAAATTTAAAGTCATGCCGTTTGGCCTATGCGGTGCACCAGCACGACAGCAGAGGTTAATGGACCAGTTATTTAATCAAAATTTTTGTAGTGATATTGAAAATGGAATAGTATTTTGTTATATAGATGATATTGTTATTTGTTCTGCTGATTTTGAAACCCATTTAATTTTATTAAACAGAGTTCTGGATAAACTAAAAATGGCTCAACTATCCATAAATTTTGATAAATGTAATTTTTTTAGAAACTCTTTGAAATATTTAGGGTATATAGTGGATGAATTTGGTTTACGCACAGATCCTGGAAAAGTTGCCGCAGTTTTGAACTTTCCGACCCCAAAAACTGCACAGGAGGTAAAGATTTTCCTAGGCACTTGTTCTTGGTACAGGCGCTTTATTAGGAATTTTTCAACCATCGCTGCACCACTCAATAGACTAACGAGTAAAGGAAAGAACGCACCTAAATTTGAGTGGAGCGAACAGGCAGAGGTAGCATTTAATACATTGAAGAATGCGTTGGTAACCGCACCTGTTCTTGCGGTACCGAATTTTGAAAAACCATTCAAAATACATTGTGATGCTTCTGCATATGGTGTTGGCGGTATGCTAACGCAAGAAACCGATGGTTGCGATCATCCCATTGCGTATGTCAGTAGGAGCCTAAATAAAAACGAAAGGAATTACAGCGCGACGGAACGCGAGGCTCTAGCTGTGATTTTTGCAGTGGAGAAATTTCAGGCTTATTTTGGTTCCAAGCCAGTCACAATTATCACAGACCATGCATCCCTAAAGTGGTTCTTAAATTTAGAAAATCCCTCAGGACGACTCGCCAGATGGGGTTGTAGATTATCACAGTATAATTTTGTTATCGAACATAGGAAGGGTTGTGATAATGTAGTTCCGGATACCTTGTCGAGACTCATACACGTAGATGTAGTTGGTGATCGTAATGATAACTCTAGTCAACAAGTTTTGGTAGATGACTGGTATGACAAAACATTTAATGGCTGTAAAATCAATCCAGCAAATTTTCCGAATTTTTGTATTTTGAACGATAAACTATATCGTTACAGTAAATGTAAATACCAGCTTCTCAGTGAGTTCGACTGGAAAGAGGTAGTCCACAAGAACGACATCCTTAGAATTATGCAACAAAACCATGCAGATGCAACTGCAGGTCATTTTGGTGTGTTCAAAACTCATCGCAGATTATCCCTCAGATATTTTTGGCGTGGTATGTATAAGGACGTGGTTGAGTACGTTAAGAATTGTGATACTTGCTCTGCGTATAAACACACGACATCAGCCACTCCAGGTCTGCTAGGGAAGCCTAAAGTCTGCGAGAGACCTTTTCAGGTCATTTCGGCTGATTTAGTCGGACCTTTGCCTAGGTCTAAATCAGGATTTACATTTCTTTTTGTGGTGACGTGTTGTTTTTCGAAATATACAATGTTGTTTCCGTTACGGCGTGCCACAGGTGCCGCTGTTGTTAAAGCGCTAGAGAATTTTGTATTTTTGAACCATAGTGTTCCAGAGACTGTGATTGTGGACAATGGGTCCCAATTTACAGGATCTGAATTCCGTAATCTCATTAAGCGTTATAATATTCCGAAATTACACTACACACCACTGTACACTCCGCAAGTTAACCTTGTTGAGAGGTACAATAAGGTTGTTATGACTGCTGTAGCCGCTTTTGTGAAAGATAACCACAGGTCCTGGGACGAAAACCTGTACAAGGTCCAGTTCGCCATAAACAGTGCGGTTAATGAATCCACTGGATTCTCCCCGTTCTTCCTTGTCCACGCTAGAGAACCGGTTTTAAATGGTTCCTTCTATAAGGACACGGATAAGGAGTACGAGGCCGGAATTCCAAGGGAGGAATACGCAGGAAAGTTTGGAACTTTGGAGGACATATTTGGTCAGGTTAGGAGAAATTTGTTTCAGGCTCATGCAGAGTATGCAACGCATTACAACCTAAGGCGTAGGTCTGCAAGCTATTCTGTTGGGGACATAGTGTGGAAAAAGACCTATCCACAAAGCGACGCTACAAATTTTTTCGCAGCTAAGCTGGCACCTAAGTATGAAAAGTGCAGGGTTGTCAAGGTTTTGTCACCTTTGGTTTACGAACTAGTTAGAGTAGCTGACAACCACCCAATAGGCACTTGGCATATTAAGGATATTAAGAAGTAGATATTTGCCATTACTTAGTTTGGTCTAAACTGTTTGAATATTTAAGTTATCAATATTCAATTAGGAATTTGAATGAGTGTAGTGATGTTCTGAGTTAACAGTTACATTACCATGGTTCAGTTGAGGAGGAATGTAGTGGATGTATGTAGGGATGAATATGTGATGATTGGAATGCTTGTGGTAGACCAACCGGTTGAGAAAGTAAAAATGCAAATATCGTACTTTGGGGATAACGAAAAGGGGGGGGTTTTGTGTTTTGTTTTCGTTTTCCTTCTAGATAATGGATCATTTCTGTTATTTTTTCCGATTCTGTTCCGAGATCTATTTTCTAGGAGAGTTATTTCGTTTTTTTTTCTCATATTCCGATTTTGATTCGGTTTTATTTTTCCGAATGGGATAGAGAACGGTTGCCATATCAGATGGACCCGTTCACAACCAGATTTTCCGTATTTGTTGAGTAACAAATATTAAGATGGTAGTTTAAAAGAGTGAACCACCGTAGGCCTAGACGCATTCTATCAGTCAGCTGAAGAATGATGCCAAGATGTTTCCACTCAAGTGTCTTAGACACCATGAAGTTTTTTGTATATATTCTTTTTAGAAGTTAGGGTTGTGTAGTTAAGTATAATGTATAAAACCTTACACTGTTTTCAGTATATTTATTTTGTTAGACAATTTTCCTTGTTAGTAGTAGATGTGCGTTCACGCGTAACTTCTGTGTTTTTTTGTTTGTTTGTTTCAGGCAAATTGTTAGTAGTTGTTGGATGACGCTGAGGGCAGCGTGGTTCAACCTGTTGAACCTTTTCGTAGGAGGGGAAGTATTGTGACGTTGTAAATTTTGAACTACTAATTGGCGTCTCGCTTTTAATTAAAATCTATTTTGTTCAAAGTATGTTGGTGCCACCTAGCATCAAGGTGCAGAACTACGCGTGGGTCGATTGTTCAGAGTTCATTCGAGCCACAATAGATGGCGTTTGCTTCGTTGTCAATTGTCGTAAAAATAAAACAAAATAATTAAATAAAACTATAATATCATTTGTTTATTGTTAAGTCATTAACAAAACGGTTCTTATAATATATCCTTAGGTTCCGCAAATATTCAAAAATGAATTGGCTTCATGATCAAACTAAATGAGAGCGGCCACACTCGGGTTGCGTCTGGCAACACCGATTGGTGAGATTTAGAATTTTCTCTGGAGTCAACATGTGAAGACGAATTTTTTTTTCGTTCCAGGAAAATCTCACTCTTTTTCGCCCATGGCTTCGCCTGGGAAAATACAATAGTTATAAAGTTAGTCATCCTAACGTATTTCAATGTTTCATCAATTATGGTGAGTGAAAAATCAAGTAATGTGGATTCGACAAAATGGCGGTTTGGTTAGAGAAAATCCTAATCTCATGATTTCTTTCAGTTCCAGTTATTTTAACTTCCCAAATAAATGAGGATAATGGGTTGTGGGTGGACTTCTGAAAACCATTGGTGGCCAGGAGTTCAATAGGTGAGTTGTGTTTGATCGGGAAAATTCCACGTGTCGAAATTTTCACACAGCACAAATTATAATCTTGTTTTTCTTTGTTACAGGGTTTACGTTTACGTTTTACGTTTAGCTTCAGTTTTCCGTTTTAGTTTTTCCGTTTGCGTTTTCGGTTTTCGTATTTATTTCTTTTGCACATTCACGTTGACAACTTAATTGCTATGGATAAGACTTGGTGAAAATCCTTGTAATGAAACATTTCGGTTGTGAAGAATCAAATAAATTGAGTTTTGGATCTTGGCCGATGCCGTCCAGCTACCTTGCAGTCTTCGCACCTACAAGTAAGCAAATGTTTGTATCCTGCAACAGTTTAGTGAACCTTCTTAGTGTATGTGTACAGTAAGAACCCTGTCTTTACTACTGAGCTTTTATTTTGGAACAATTTTATGAATTTTACTGTGTCATTGTCTATTCCATGCCAATGGCATCTTAAATTTAAAACATAGATTTTATGTACTATCTACCTAAGGCATTCTAATGTATCTAAATTAAGTCTTGGCATTAAGCTAGAATAACTAAGTATTATTAGCCATCACTAAGTATTAAGCGACCCCGGTAAAAGTTACATTAAAAACAATTTTGCCTAACATCTAGCAAATTTCATTTATAACACCTCATATACATTACAAGGGAGTCGACGGCTAGCTTCTATTCTTTACTAGGTAGATAGATCAAGTAAATTATTTTTTTTTCCTCTAATCTTTGTAAGGTGGTAGATTATTCCGTATCCGGGTATATTCCTATTCCGCCCAATTTACCACCCTTACAGAATGTCGCGCAAACGTAATCCAAACGCAATTAAGTAATTAGGCCGCGAACTTTTACTGCAGCGATTTAAGTATATTCTAGCCTCGCACTGACTCGGGTCTTATCTTCGTAGTCTTGTATTTCTGAATAGAACTTTTTTTTATTTTATTTTTTATTTTTTTATTTGGAACACATACAATACATAAATTTTACATATACTACGTCACTGAGTACAACTTTGAGTAATATAACTGATTGTTTGATTTTAAAACGAAGTCATTAAACTTTTGGTTTTAAAGTCCGCCAAGTATTGGTACGCATATTGGTTATGCATTAACGAAAAGTGTTTTTTAATAATTGTATACAATCAAAAAGACCCTTCACATGTAACTGCGATCAGAAATGGCGGCGCAACCGTAATCCGAACGTAATTAATTAGGCCGCGAACTTTTACTGCAGCGATTTATATTCCAGGCTCGCACTGACTCGGGTCTTATCTTCACGGGCTTTTATTTCTGTTTAGAACTAAACTTGTAACGAATAAGGCTCGCTTGGTATGGGAACATACCATTACTGTGTACGCAACTAGATTTTATCATCATTAGTATAATATCAGTCATTATTTCTTTATTAGATAGAAACAAAGTTGAGATGTACATACATACACTACATACAAACTGCAGTATGTTCACTATAACTTGTTCCTATTGCTGTCATGTTGGTACCATTGCTTTGTTTGCTTTATTCTTTAGAACTTGGGGTTTACCTATGGGTTACCTATTAATTATTGTGTGAACTGCAATGGTGCTAACAGGATGGCAAAGGTCAAGTTGCAGTGAACGGTCTGTAGGTTGTTAATTAGTTACAATGCTTTGACATATAAAAACATGAAAAAATCACTGTGATTAAAAAAAAACTAAATAGGTATATCAAAAAAGAAAAGTTACGAAGAAGCATACGAGTTTATAATGCTGTATCAATATATTATTTACTTTTTTTTTTTGGTCGTAAAGTAGGTACTGACACTAGTACTTTACTACCCTTACAATCTAGCCTATGAGAGAGGCTAATAAGCAATATTATAATTAACCTAAACTTATAAACGTACTTATACCTAAGAATCGGTCCATTGACTTAGCTTAGTTTATAGTTAAGACACCTTATTGGAAGACACTTTGTTCTTGTGTTCTTAAAATTGCACTAGCACTAGTCTTTCACTTTGTTCGTGTGATCTTTAATTTGCACTAGCACTACACTTTCACTATAACTACACTAGCTCAAAAGGCTTAGTCCTCTTAAGTCTACGTATGTAGGTCTGTGTTGTCGAGGAGCTGGATAGCCTCGACGTTAACATGTTCATCGAGCCTCGTTCGTGGGATTTAGCGTGTTTCTTAATAGCTGTGTCCACGAAGCCCATTTGAAGCTCGCGATGAATGTCTTCATTCCTGACGTACCAGGGTGCATTGACGATACGGGGATAAGCACTTTATTTTGGAATCGCTGAATTATTAGTAAATATATTTACTGATGCAGCATTTTTCTGTACTACTTAGTACTACCTACTTTACTATAATGTATTTACTTTTTGTACTATGTTCTAGTATCAGCGTTAGTAAGCGTTACCTAGCGTTAGTGCGGTGACAAAAATGTACCTAACATAAGTGTATACAAGTGGTTAACGGCTTTTAAAAGTAAGGCTGCAGCTACCAAATAAAAAAATACAAGAATTTTTTTTCATCGTTGCCTTACGCAATAGGCATGTCTTCACAGAGTTTACCTAAAGTTTGTTACAGTAACATGGCTAGGTACCTACTATAAAATAATATGGGCGTATAAAGTTTATAGCCCTCTTTCAATGTAGGGCCTTTCTTCTTTATTATCTCGAACCTAAAGCTTCAACTTTTCCAAGTACTTAAATGCGTTAAGTTTTTTGTACCCAAAGGTACCTAGTTTTTACCAGAAAAATTGTCAACGTCTTGCCGGCTTTTGATCATAAATTAACATTAAGTCAAAAGTTAAATAATTTATTCAAAATAGGTAACACTTTTTGATGGTCGGTTGCTGGTTGGATTTGTAAGGTGATTGACGCGAAGTTAAAACTAAAGCTACGAGGGTTCCAAACGCGCCCAGGTCTAAGAAGAGCCAAAACAAACTCAGCCGGGTATTTTTTTTACTATCACCACTTTACAAAATCACTTAAACTTATTAGAACTATCATAAAGCTGTTAAGCAACTCATTCCCAAGCTTTCAATATGATTTAAATAATCTTTCACATTGTAATAGGATTACCAATTACCATTAGTTTTTTACATCGTAGGTAGGTAAGTATATGAAAATTTCAGTAATCTCACCAGTTGAGATGAGTGCACGAGTGATGTTGAGATGAGTGATGAGTGAGTCCTTAGTGCACGTCTTACTTACCACTTTTTATGACCCCGTACCACACGGATGTGCCCGGACCCTCTGAATTTTGAATGTAGGTTTTCGTAATTTTCCTTCCTGAGAAACGTTACGCATAAAAGAAACTCCT
Source organism: Maniola hyperantus (assembly GCF_902806685.2). Taxonomy (NCBI): domain Eukaryota; kingdom Metazoa; phylum Arthropoda; class Insecta; order Lepidoptera; family Nymphalidae; genus Maniola; species Maniola hyperantus. The sequence continues at coordinate 4,347,731 of NC_048551.1, read as the reverse complement.
AATCTACTTAGAACAAAACGATTCACGCACGCAATCAAAATAGATAGCGGAATCAACCCCATAATGCCCATGCGTATACCAAATACCCCCATTCAAACCTGTGTACGGCCTTATCTCTCCCGTCAGGCACATTTTAAGCCCCCGGGGGTAACTTCAAATAGGAATAGTCGCATTAGGCTCCAAAATTACAGGCGACCGTCACAGGCTAACGTGGTGAAATGGCTCAACCACCTGGGGGGGTTAACCCTCTCCCTGCTTACGTACGCTTCAGGGTTTTAATACTGTATGCTACGTAAAATCAACCCTATTGCTGTGGTGTAAAATTGCTTTTTGGATGATAAAGTGCTGATCTCGGACTTAGGAGCTATGTCTAAATGTTAGCGTTTGACCCCACTTCGTATTTCGGGCCCGTGCGCCGAGAGGGGGTTGTTTTAGTCATCAATAATGTTAGGAGGTAAGACTTAGTGGGGACATGCAATGAGGCGGTATGTTAGGTTTTTGTGGAAATAAATGTGTGCTAAAACTTTGTGTGAGCGTTAAGGATAAAATAATTATTCTTTCTTTGGTGCTTAACAACAGTGCTTACTTTAAACAAGATGTTAACTTTATACGTCTACTTATTCCAAATTCTAAGAATCGTGACTGCTATACTTACCTATAGATATCTACTTACTATAATTTTTTTTAAATTTAATTTCAAGTTATCCCTTTCTCGGTTCATCAGTTCATCTCACGTTGTATGTGGTGATGCAAAAGATGGAAGAACAGATTGCGATTAGACGATAGAGTTAAATATTTATTTGACAAACTAACTTCGTCCGCGTGGACGACACAGATTTCAAACCCCTATTTTATTCCCTTAGGGCTTATTTTTAAAAATCCTTTCTTAGCGGATGTCTACGTCATAATCTGCATGCCACAACCCGATCCATCCAGTAGTTAGAGTTGTGCGTTGATAGATCAGTCGGTCACGTTTTCCTTTTATATATTTAGACTAACTTAAGCTCACGACTTCGTCCGCGTGGACTACACAAATTTCAAACTCCTATTTTACCCCTTAGGGGTTGAATTTTCAAAAACCCTTTCTTAGCGGATGCCTACGTTATAATAGCTATCTGCATGCCAAATTTCAGTCAAAATTCCGTCCAGTAGTTTGAGTTGTGCGTTGATAGATCAGTTAGTCAGTCAGTCAGTCACCTTTTCCTTTTATATATTTAGATAAGATAAGGAATCAAAGAAACAAAATAATCTATAAATAAATGCGCTGCAGACGTTTATATAGGTACGATGCGCGATGCGTAGGTATGATATTATATAAGCTCATTTTCCATTCAGACGATAAGTAGGTACCTACTAGGATGTCGTTGAAAATAATTCAAATCCCACATGTTTACAACAAACTAGAGTAGGCTTAGTAGCTTAGTAGATATTGACTTGTGTAATGTGTAGGACACATTACACAAGTCAATATCCGAAACGACTATGCATTCGTATGGACGCAACACACACCCGCACGTCACCCGTGCTCATCCGCACGTCATCCGTGCTCATCCGCACCGGGTTAGGCTGTGCGGGTAGTGCGGGTGTGCGGGGCATTACCTCCCCAATTGCCATCTCGACCCGTCGCGTACCTATTATAACTATAAGTAGTAAGCACAGCAATTTGATTGCAGGCTTATTTTCAATATTGCGCTGTCCCGGTGAGACGAGCTTATTAATCACAGCTGATGGAAGGCCGCTACACCGCGGGAACTGTGCTCCAAGATATACAGCCGCCTATCAGCTGCTTCAAAATAAAAACGTTTGCTGGAAAAATTTGGAGAAATTCCCGTAAAAGTCATTCGTAAAGATGTAAGTGCCTATAGCCATTTTATTGTAGACTAAGACTTATCCTCACTATTGCGATGTCGTGGCAGTAATCTCGCGGGACGAGCTTATCAATCACTGCTGATGGAAAGCCGCTAGACCGCGGGGACTACGTTTCCCACCTCCAAGACACAGTTGCTTATCGGCTGCTCCGTAATGCTTGTTGGGAACCTTTCGATAAATTCCCATACAAGTCATTCGTGTAGATGAACTTGCCTATATCCATTTTATTGCAGGTACTCCTTACTATTGCGATGTCGTGGCAGGATGAGCTTATCAATCACAGCTGATGGAAGCCGCTAGACTGCGGCCTACAACTGCCTATCGGCTGCTCTGAAATGCTTGTTGGAAATATTTGGATAAATTCCCACACAAGTCATTCGTGTAGATGTAAGTGCCTATAGTTAATTGCATCGTTATTATTTCGATGTCGAAGCAGCTATCCCGCGGGACATGTTTATCAATCACAGGTGAAGGAAAGCCGCTAGACCGTAGATAGAGATACAGCCGCCTATCAGCTGCATCAAAATGAAAATGTTTGCTGGAAACATTTGGATGAGTTCCCGTACAAGCCATTTGTAAAAAGGTAAGTGCCTATAGCTATTTCATTGTAGGCTTATTACCATCACTATTGTGATTTCGTGGCAGTAATCTCGCGGGACGAGTTTATCAATGACAGCTGATGGAAAGCCGCTAGACCGCGGGGACTGCGCTCCGTGATAGCCTCCTATCGGCTGCTCAAAAATGTTCGTTGGAAACATTTGAGTAAATTCCCATACAAAGCACCCGATAGATGTTTCCTATAGGTATTTCATCGTAGGATTATCCTCAATATTGCGAATTGCGATGTCATTGCAGCAATACCGCAGCGACTGCGCTTTGAGATACAGCTGCGTATCGACTGCTCGGAAATGCTTGTTGGAAATATTTAGATAAAATCCCACAAAATTATTTAAAGAGATGTAAGTGCCTATAGTCACTTTATCATAGGCTTATCCTCACTATTGCAATGTCATGGCAGCAATCCTGCGAGACGAGCTTATCAATCACTGGTGATGGAAGCCGCTAGACCGCGGGGACTACGCTCCAAGATACAGCTGCCTATCGGCTGCTCTGAAATGTTTTGTGGAAACATTTGGATAAATTCCCATATACCGACCTCAGTTATTCGAACAGATGTTGGTGCCTATAGTAATTTCATTTTAGATGAGCTCAGCATAATATGAATCTCTGTTGATAGAAGACCGCACCGCCACCTCACCTAGAACGCAATTGCGTTCAAACCAGCTGATAGATAACTGGAATTCCAGTTATCTATCAGCTGGTTTGAAACGATAATAACTATTTGTTGGAAACATTCGCACCAACGCATATAATTTATACCTTTCTGAAAACTAGTGAGAAAAATTATGCAAAAAACCTGTAAATAAAATTAAAGCAAGCGCTCGATATTCTAATTTGAAATTGTCAAAAACTCAAAACTGCCTGTAGATAGATACTACCACAGAGTACTTTTAACATATACTACGGTGTTACTCCAGACGAAATTATCTAGCTGTGCTTTAAGTGTGGAGATTTCGAAATCTTTATTTTTATTAACTAAGCTGGTTCGGGGTTCATAACTGAAGTATGAAAAGATGCTGAAGGTAAGCTTAGTTAGTTTAGTTAAGACCACATAGGTACCGTACAAACAAAATATTTTTTCAGGCGATAATTTATTAATTTCTCAGTGTAAGATATTAAAGCGCCACCTTACAACGACTTTACGTTAGAAGGTACTTTCGATTTTCAATCTACTGCTTGCTATTCGTCAAAAGATGGCAGTAAAAACTTCCAATAAGAATTCATTTCGAATAATCCGAATTATTAATCGTATCGGTTTTTTAACTGTTTAGAAAAATCTAGTTCTGAAAGGTGACTTTATGTTGTGTTAGTTATTATTAGAATCTTATTTTTAAAAAGTAGTGTTAGGATTGGAATTCAGTGGTCAGTTTACAGCATGCTTTACAGGTTCTTACCTTAGACACCTAGAAAATTAATAAAACTGTTTATTATTTATTAGTAGCTATTAGGCATTGATTAAGACGTAATGTAGGCACTTAGATAGGTATAATTAAGTATGTTTCGCAGTTTTTAAACATTTTTCTTTTTCTTCTTTCTAATAAATTTTCACTAGGTATCTACCTATGTGAATATTTACCTACAGCCTGGATCAGTGATATAAATAATGTACTGGCCTGGTCATATGATTATTATGGCACAAGAACTTACCTACTTAAGTACTCGTTTTTTTTGGGTTTATAATATGTTAATGACTTAAATTATTATTAGGTAAGGTAGGTAGGTACTAGGTAGGTAAATATACGTCGTCATTAACATAAGTGGCCTAGCTACATTTCTAAATGATCCGCACATGTAAGCAATTAACGATTCTGAATACATAAGGGAATACATAAGATGCTAGGCTACGGGTAGAGGGGAGGTAGGGGGTTGAAATAGAAGCGAAGTTGCTTAGATAATGTGCATACATTAAACTAAGACCAAACTAACGCGAGGCGTATCTTGATGAAGGAACTTCGTACGCCCGAGGTCTAATTACGGGGAGGAGGGGGAAAAACAGTGCCTTTGACGTGGTTATACGGGGAATTTCATTTGCATATAAGTAAAAACTATATGCTAAAGAGTTGCCAAACTCCAAAAATTTATGTGTGGTAGGTATAGATATAACATTATCGATTATCGATCGCCGCGCCGACTCACTATTGAGAACGGGTTTCCTCTCACAATGAGAGGTTGGCCATTTAGTCTACTTTTGACGACTCCCCTGGTGCAGTGGTAAGCACTGTGGTCTTATTAGTGGGAGGTCCCGGGTGCGATTCCTGGCAAAGGTTTGGAATTTTTTAATTTCTAAATTTCTGTTCTGGTCTGGTGGGTGGTTTCGGCCGTGGCTAGTTACCACCCTACCGGCAAAGTCATGCCGCCAAGCGATTTAGTGTTCCGGACGATGCCGTGTAGAAACCAAAGAGAATGGATTTAGTAAAAACTGCCATATTATCCCTTTCAGGTTAGTCCGCTTCCATCTTAGACTGCATCATCATTTACCACCAGGTGAGATTGCAGTCAAGGGTTAAATAAAAAAAAACCTTGCTGTCCAAGGGCGAATTGGCAGACGTCACACACCTTTAATAACATTACCTATAGAGAACTCTCAGGCTTGCAGATTTCCTTCCGATGTTTTCTTTCACCGTTAAAGCACGTGCGATACTTAATAATTGCTTAAAAGGCACATAGCTTCGAAAAGTTAGAGGTGTGTACCTGGGATCGAACCCCCGACCGTCCGGCAGGAGGCCATCGCCTTAATCACTACGCTATCCTCGCTTAAGTATTTGATGGTAATCTTTTAGGAAATAAATCGATACTTAGTCACACAAACTTGTTCATACAGCGATCTAGGCTAAGTGAAATCCAGTGGCTGAAAGACATTAAAGTTGCGAGTGTGTTGAAAGTTGGGAGTTGGGACGGGGCCGGTATGGTATTACCTACGAGACGATTATACTGAAAGTTCTGAACTATTTCGCAAATTGTATAGTTCGCGACAGGTCGAGATGGCAATTCGGGTATGAGGCGGGGGTACGCCCCGCACACCCACACGTCACCCGCGCTCGCCCGCACCGGGTTAGCGCAGGGGCTATGAGGGTGTGTGGGGCGTCACCACCCCGATGGCCATCTCGATCTGTCGCCACCTACCTACTTCGTAGTTCGGTGGTTCGGCGTTTTCGCGTGTGCAATGAAATTAGTGCAATGGGATTGCTATTGGGGAGTAGGTATTTAAATCTTAAATTCACTTATGCAACTCAGAAGACTGAGAGTACCTATACCTACTTAGATCACAAAATCACTACCCCTACTTATTATAAATGCGTGGGTTTGTTTGTTGGTTTGTCCTTCAATCACGTCTCAACGGATCGACGTGATTTTTTGCACGGTTATGGTCAAAGACCTGGAGAGTGACATAGGCTACTTTTTGTCCCGGAAAATCAAACAATTCTTATGGGATTTTAGAAACCGAAATCCACGCGACAGGTTGAGATGGCACGTCAGCCATGCTCGCCCGCACCTGGTTAGCACGGGGGCTGTGCGGGTGTGCGGTGCGTTCCCTCCCCGATTGCCATTTCAACCAGTCGCGTACTATACCTACCTCACTATTAAAATGTCTCAAAAAATATACCTAGATCTATTTCATAAAGAAGACTGATCTAGTAAAACAAAATATGATATCAAGACAAAAGCATCCATGTTGCATCCACGTAACGCGGTGAATTAATATCAGCGTTTCGCTCGTTTCACCTTTCGCCCGTAATAAAACGCTGCCAAGTGCAACTGTTCTTTGAGCCGCGAGCACCACGGCCGTGCTGTGTTATGGTGATATTTCTTTAAGTCGATTCACACTAACACTGCAGACTCATAGCGAATCGAAGCGATAGTTAAAATTTTATATCGGTGATTTATTGATTTCTATCTCCACAACTTAATGCATACGGAGAAAAAATGTCGAAAAGACATTCAAAGGCATTCTGTTGTTGAAAATTGAAAATCGATTTTTTTTTATTGTTTTCAATAGATCACATAAGAGTTTAAAACTTTATACCTATAGGTACGTCACATTTTCGATATTCATTCGATTATCAATTTTTATTCGATTGTTATTTGTGACCACGAATAAATCCACAAACGATTGTTCAATTAATGTTCGGTTGCCCGTCACTATGACGCGTGGAGATAGAGGTCAATAATTATAATGCTCTGATTCACTTCAATTCCTGTGTCAATGTGAATGGACCCATAGGTCACTGAGAGCCTTATTTCAGCTCTCTTTTTATATCAAGATAGGCTTGCGCTTGACGACAATCATGCTTAGAAAAGCAATGATGAGGTCTAAGTTGGAGTGCGCTTGCCTAGAAGATGCTTCACACTTGTTTTGAAGGTATTATTTAGATTATACATGGCAGGAAACACGGACGCCGGAAGAGCATTCCACACCTTAGCGATTCATATCAACGAGCAAAAACGTTTCGTGCGATTTGATTGGATGTCGACCATATAAAGATGGCAACGTTCACGGTTTCTTGCTGTGGTAGAATGGTGAAGGAGGAACTAGGTTGTGAAGTTCCTGAGCACCCTGTCCAAAGTATATCCGATAAAAGACCGATAGGCAGGCGACATTGCGTCGAGGCTGTCTCTCTGCGTCGTATTCCTTACTGTTGAAGGTGGTAACCCCTTTTCATTAATCACATATCTAATAGTAGAGGTTTTTGTGGGATAGTAATGCGATGGACCTCTAGACGTATAACCAAACCATACCAAAATACCAGATTCCGTTTTGTTTTCATATTTTTTGGCGGTTTCGTCAGTTCTAGAGCATTGCAAAAGTGGTAGGTATAAAATTAAATTATGATATCGATAAAATTATATAAAAATCTAGCAATTGTAGAAATATAAAATTAAAAAGGTATAGAAACTACCTTTTTAATTTAATATCTTTACTCATTAAATCGTGGTACCTACCTACTCCCGCAACCCCGTACTAAGAGACAAAATAAAAGTAGTTGACTATTAACTATGACTTTGAGATTGAGAACTTACATTTCTATTTTATCTTGAGATTGTTTTTATTGTTACATAATTTACGTTTCGTTTTCGTATGATGACGAATTAATTAAAGGTACAGTTAAAGTGTTGAACAAGATTTTATCGATAAATCCATCGATAACGGTGTCAGGTTACGTACCTACTTGATATCCAGTTGGTAAAGCAAACGTTTGCCCGTGCTCAGCTCCCGGGCAAATACGACGGGTAAATAACCCTTCTAACTACACGACTTCTGTATATAGCGTGTACCCATTTATACGGTTCATGTATCTACTAAGATTACTGGCACATTATAACGTGTAACCTATTAAAGTTTTATAACACGTACCAATGACGATGCTTTTTCTTCTTTTTCTTATCACTTGTATAATACGAGTGATAAAAAAAATTAACGTAGGACGTTGAGTTGTGTCATTATTCATTCAAAGCAGCGATATGGATATAGGTACCTCCTTACTCGTAGCAAGCTCGTAGCACAGTTTTACAAAACTGTGCTCGTAGCATAGTAGATGAGAAAACGTAGTCACCTTGGGTAGTCACGATCTCCTTACAATGCCAATTTTGATTATTCTATTTTTAGATCCTCAGTACAGATTCAATTGTTTATTACTAGCTGATGCCCCGCGACTTCGTTCGCGTGGATTGAGATTTTAAAAATCCCGTGGGAACTCTTTAATTTTCCGCGATAAAAGTAGCCAATGTCTCTCTCCAGGTCTTTAACTACTTTTACCCATGTCAAAAATCACGTAAATCCGTTGCTCCGTTGCGACATGATTGAAAGGCACACCAACAAACCAATAAACCAACAAACAAACACACTTTAGCATTTATAATAAGGGTACTGATTATAATAAAGGTACTGCTTGTCAAAATTAACACTATTTAAAGGTTGATTACGAGTGAGCAGCGCACATAATATGTAGGGACTTCCATACACCGCGGTCTTACGCTGCCTGAATCGAGCGGCTCTCTGCAACTCATTTTTTTGATATCGTCTGTCCATCTACTGAGGTGACTTACTTTCAACGCTGCACTTTCCGGCACAAACTCCCTATTGACCACAGATTACAGAAGTTTTATCTATGCTATTGACCCAACGTCTATCGGTTTTTCGCTGAGCTATGTCGATTAGTCTGGTTCTCTTAAGGATCTCCTCATTTCTGATTTGAACACGTAAATAAACTCCAAGCATAGCCCTCGTCATCACCGGCTGAGTGACTCTGAGTTTTCTATAAGGTCCATTGTTTTAAGGGACGCACTATGATTTTGGCATGTTATAAAAAGATTAATTATTCTGATGGGTATCTATATATGGGTATATGAGATAGGTAGGTAGGTACCTAATACTAGTAGTATTAGGTACCTACCTACCTACCTACCTACCTACCTACAACATCATACCAAACACACTTAATAATGCCTTGTTTAGTGCCCTATTTACAAAGGGCTTTGCGTCGGCTTCTGAGCGAAATTCAATATGATGTACACACGTGTATATGTAGGTTATATACCTACGGTGGCTTCAGGCGTTCGTTAAAGTATATACACATATGTGGGGCATATGTGTAAGATCACAAGGTTCAATTTGATCCGCTGTCTTCGGTGGACGGAATGTGAAACTCCGCTGTTTGTTTGCGGGTGGATGGATCTAGTGAAATTTCTCCTTTGTTGCTCTACTCCACCCTGTGTTGGTACTCCAAGTCACGTGCTTCTAGCGGCAACGTAGAATTCCTGTCATGTATACCAACTTCACTACCTATTGGTACGATTACACCTAACGAGTACAGTGGCGAGTCAGTGTCCTCGGCCGAGTACTCGGTTGGTATAAACACTTTAACGAGTGCTATTTCGCCACAATTTCTCAGCGACAGCACTGTCTCGGCTGAGTGACATTTTACTGTCTCGCTTCACTACTCGGTAGGTGTAATCGTACCATATCACTGCCCAGATTTTTATAAACTAGCTAATGCCGGCGACTTGGTTTGCGTAGATTTTGGTTTTTAAGAACCTTGTGGGAACTCTTTAATTTTCCGGGATAAAAAGTAGCCTATGTCACCCATGCAAAAAATCACGGCGATCTGTTGCTCCGTTGCGACGTGGTTAAATGACAAACCAACAAACCAATAAACAAACATACTTTCGCATTTATAATATTGGGTAGTGATAATATTGGGTAGTGAAGCGAAAGTGTGTTTGTTTGTTGGTTTATTGGTTTGTCCTACAATCACGTCCTAAAGTAGCATCAACGTGATTTTTTGCACGGATATAGGGAAAGGACTGGACATTAACCTTTTTATCCTGGAAATCAAAGAGTTCCCACGGGATTTCTAAAAACCTAAATCCACGCGGACGAAGGTCGCGGGCATCAGCTATAGTAGGTTTATATACCTACTTACTTACTCAAATTTATCTTATTCATCACGTCATCGTCACCTCGGCTTGCTACGCTGGTGTTGATGAATCTATGGAGATCAAAAAAATCAGATTTTGCCCATAAATCATTTGGCATACGGCAAACATGACCTGCCCAGTCCGATTTAAGTAAAGCGGTAAGTAAGGTATTTTGGTAAGAGTAAATTAATTTTCCTTTGTGAATCCAGTCGCTCATAGCTCGCACCACACTCGAGGTTAGATTTGGTGGGCATTATATAGAAGCTTTGTTTCTCTTACATTATGTATTCTGCCGTGGACTTTAGTACATACGCCTCTATGTAAGTTTCATTTGGGTTTGCGTTACTGATTTATAACTTTGCCAACATTATATTATCGCAGACATGTTTTTGGACTATTTTACATATTACATATTATATTATATTGTACAGGATACCTAATATCATCTTTAATATTTTACAGTAGCCAAGTTCTTCATCGAGGAGTTGGTAAGGACTATGAGCAAAAGTCTCGCCCCAAATTATTCACTTTAGGTACTATGTAGGATGTAGGTAACACCGCCAAGCCGCTGGAAGGGGGCAATCAATCGCCGGCATGGCAATCTGCGGTGGCTTCCATAATTAGGTAGTGTCCAAGAATTTTGTGTGAATATCTTTTCCCCATTTTATATATCTATCCTTTTTTTTTAAATTACCAACATAAAAAATGTTTAACAAATCCAATTTAGACACAGCAAAAACCACGAAGGTTTAAAAAGTGTGTCATTCCGTCTACTTCATAAACATAATAATAGTGCTTCTATAAACAATTTACATTGTTTATTACACTTATTAAGTACATTATATTTAATACAAAAATGGGGATCATTACAATTTGTTAATGTAATAGGATTTTAGCCTATATTTTAAATTAAATCTAATTAGTTATTTTCTAATTTTTTTATCTAAAGTATTTATTAATCTAAAAGTCTAGCGACAAAAAGATAAGAGATAGGGTTCCCCAGCCCATTAGTTGTCAATAAATTAAAAAAAAACTCTCCATATTGCGGAAAATCCGAGGAACTAATACCTACATGCTATGCTATACAGCACCCTAAAAACCTACCTAGTTTTTAGGGTGCCGTATAAAAATGGTAGGTAAATGGTGTGACTTTCTGTGTCTGTCTGTCCCTTTAATATGTCTTGGGTTTCTGGCACGGGGTTGCCACGATCTAAGTGTCTGGCAATGCATGACGTGATTACTAACTATTTCGAAGAAAATATAAAAAAAAATAGACTTTATACTTTGCCGAAATATGTTATGCGTCTTTGTTACCTGTTATCTGCCAAGGCCACCATGATCCAAACTTCATAGTCGCTGATCGTTCTTCTCTGTCTTCTGAATAATGAGCAGAGAGCTTTCAGCTTTTCTAAACTATCGAAGGTTTGGCCCTCACAGGCTCTTTTTTCTACCAGCCGTTTCCGACCAACCTCTTCATATTGTCAGTCCAAGAAACAAAAAAATACTTCCTTTAACATATAACTTCGTTCATTCCATTATAAAATCAGTTCTTTGCCTTTAATATAATTTTATTGGTATCGTTAAAAAAGGTAAAAATAATCCCACTTCTGATTTCGACTTGAGGCAAGGAACGGCACTTTTCTCATTCCGTAAATCACATGAACTTTTCATATTTTTCCGATTCTTGAGTGAAATTTATTTAATTAATTAAAAGATAATTATATTAAATTGAAATGCATTTTAATAACTATCAGATAGTTAATTTGAGTGAGGATTTATCCATAAATGAAATTAAGTTAATTTTATACCTACTTAAGTAGGTATAGGTTTGTATCTACACTAATATTATAAAGAGGTAAAGGTTGCAAGTTTGGACGTAGGAGGTAATCTCCGGAACTAATGATCCGATCCTTTCACTTATTGTAGTTCCAAATCCGAGAAGTGTAGCTTTTAAAGTTCCAATTGACTTTATTCCATGAATTTTCACCTAGGTGCCTATAGGTACCTACTTTTTTGTATCTTAAAGATTGCCTCACTTAACTTTATCTATATATATAAAAAGGAAAAGGTGACTGACTGACTGACTGATTGACTGACTGATCTATCAACGCGCAGCTCAAATTACTGGACAGATCGGGCTGAAATTTGGCATGCAGATATATAGCTATTATGATGTAGACGTCCGCTAAGAAAGGATTTTTGAAAATTCAATCCCTAAGGGGGTAAAACAGGGGTTTGAAATTTTTGTAGTCCACGCGGATGAAGTCGCGAGCATAAGCTAGTCGTCTCATAAAAATGTTTAAATGATTGTAATATAATTGTTATTCATACTTTGGCAGCAATAAAAATGTCCCAAAAGGTAAGATACCTACTTACCAGAATATTTGCATAAAAAATTGGATGAATTTTTACAAAATTTGGTAAGTCCTTTGGTTACAAATAATAATTATACAATGCATAGTGTTACACAATCAATACGATGTTACAATCAACAATAAAACCAATTAAAGAAAATAAGAAGCTTCGAAAGCGAAGTATTGCGTCAAATTGAGTCAGCCGGGTAACGGAATCGAGTTTTCCCGCCAAATTAATGGGCTAATTAAGAGCGGGAAAAAGAATCGACGAAGTGGGGGCGGTTTACTTTCCATTGAGGTAGGTCTGGGACGATTTTTACGTCAGTTTTCAAGTCTTCATCTAATTTGTCGCATTGTTCTGTATTGGCTCCTTAGAATTTAAGAACATTTTACACGGTAGGTAGATAATCCATGTCCAGTCCATACTAAAGTATAATATCTATCTGTCTGGCTGTTATTTTATAAACTGTATACAACGACAAAACACGACCGCTTTTTTAACTGAAAGTGGGGACCTGCCGACAGAAGTGAAAACTTAGAACTATAAAAAATAACGATAGTCTAGGTATTTGAATTTTCAAATTAATTTTATTATCAAAAATTTTCATATTTTGAAAATATAAGCATTAACATTAGCTTAGTTTTGCATCTGTTGGCACTCCGATGCGACCTTGAAGTTTTAACCCATTCCTAAATCGCCCAACGCGCCTAAAAAAAATTTCACTAAAAAAAATAATGTTTGTGAGTTATGAAAACACAAATGAACGTCCTAATAAATAGATATCCACAGAAATATAGACTTAACTTCATACCTAACTATTTCACTAGCCTGGCAAAATAAAACACACAACAGCCAATCCAAGACAGCCCGACAATCGCGCTCCCGCGAACATTGGCGCTTGGAGCAATCATAATGAATATTTTATTTTATCATAGCGCCCCCCGGCCCCGCGCACCCCCGCGCGCCCGCCCGCAGCCATGAACTTGACACCGAGCGAAAAATTAGTTCACAAGGCGAAAGTGAACTTTGTACAGAGTTTGCACTTTTTGAACGAACCTAGTCTCAGATAAAAGAACTTCGCGAACAGCGTCTTTTACTTTCAAGACTTCACTCAACTCAACATTGACTCAACTACTTGGAAATATTAACGCCTTTTTTACAACCTAAGTCGATTGTTTTTAGCTTAGACACTGTAATATGTGACTTTTGTAAAAAAAAGGTTCTGCCAATTCTTCATTTAATACCTACTGAGAAAATCTTTTTTCATAGCGTACCACCAAAAAAATACTAAACGGTTTGGTATATTAGTGACAAAAGTTTTGCTGTATCAACAAAGTTATCATTATTCATCTAATTAGATCCACACGCCACGGTATTGCACCGCCTGCATCTAGCGGCTCCATACGACCGTTCGATGTGGTCGGTTCACCTAAAACTACTACGAAGGTAGTAGAACTATACCTATATTAGTATTGGTACATAATTATTACAAGGCATTTGTTGTTCTCGGATTTACTACTGTTTTCATCATAATCATCATCATTATCGACCGATAGACGTCCACTGCTGGACATAGATCACTTCTTAGGACTTCTACACGCATGAATACAGCGGCTCCTTGCGACTCGTCTGATGTCGTCCATCGATCTAGTGGTCTTCTAACGCTGCGCCTTCCGGTGCGAGGTCGGTCCATTACTTAGAGAGTTAGAGACCCCCAACGTCTAAGTATCGGTTCTCCGAACTATGTGCCCTACCCATTGCCACTTCAGCTTCGCAACCCGTTTAGCCATGTTGGTTACTCTAGTTCTCCTACGGATCTCCTCATTTCTGATTTGATCACGTAGAGAAACTCCGAGCATAGCTCTCTTCATCGCCCGCTGAGTGACAACTATTTTAGTAATAATAATTAATTAATACTTTTTGTTAAAAACTATCCATCTTCAAAGTCGTTTCTGAAGGATGTCTGCAGTAGGTACATAGGTAGGTATATACATTTAGCTCTCTTGGAGAGATATCCGCTCTAGCTACGGTTCTGAAACACTTGGGACCCCAACGTCTACGGTCTAACGGCCTTCCGAGCTGTGTTCCCCGCCCAGGCCACTTCAGCTTTGCAACCTATTGAGCTATCTCGCTAACTCTTCCTTTCTATTTCTTCTCTGAAACTTCTCATTTCTGATTTAAACACGTGGAGATACAACAAGCATGGCCCTCTCCATCACTGGGATGCTGAGTGAGATGAACTCTCTTAACAAGCTAAATTATTGCCTTAATTTATTTGATTCTTTATAGATTTGGATTCAATCACACTTATCATTGATTGATAATACAGCGCTTATCATAATAATTTATTGTTTCATTTTATTCAAGTTTATTTTTGTTTTTATTCCTTTTAAAAAATCGTTTTTATAACTTAGTTGTAAGATCAATAAATACCTACTAAGAATTTTGGAGTGTTGAAAAATACAAGATATTCTGCATTATTAGGTAATAGGTACCTACACTCTCTGTTTTTACTATATTCTTTTATCATACTATACAACGTGATTTCACATAATACTAGCAAAACAGGGATTATAACTTTAAAATTATAGCGAGTGATTTCTTGAAAGCATACGTCAATATTGTTACCGCTTCACATTATTAGTAATTCGCTGCTAATTAAGCTCTCTGTGGCACAAAGTTGTGCGCTCCCGCTGCAAAAATCCCCTAACAGTTCAAAAAACACGAGAGGCCGGCACTCGTGAATTAACATACTTTACTCAAAGCAACCAAACTAACCGCATATGAGAGAGAAAAAAATCTAACGTATTTCACGCATTCATTCTGTGTATGAGGCTAATTAAAAAAGTACAGAGGTTGGTTCCGCGAGTGGTGTAGTTTCGCTACTCACCGCTAGGTAGCGCTTTTCGCTTTGACAAGTTGCGTTTTGTAGCATGTAGATTGTAGGTACATGCAGGGGTTTCATTTTTAATGAGGTCGCGTATTCGGGAGCGCTGGATGCGGGCGGGCTGGCTTTGTGCTGTACGCCGGTTAGGCGTGAGATACGCAAGGGGTATGTGTGCGGGTATGAAAGGGTTACGTTTAGGTCGCATTCGTTTATTAATAGCTGCTTTGATGCAAGTTTATCGGGCCCCTTTTTAGTATACCTACATTTTAGCTGGTTTGAAAGCCTGCGGCGAGAATGACCTCGAGGTGGAAAATTTTCTTACGTAGTTAAATACCTATTACCTATAATATGTATGGTCCGTTACTTAATCATATTATATGAAAATAGAGTTCCAGATTTTCATTGAAATCAAGAATAAAAAACAGAATATAAGTATACAATGCCGATGATGCAGTCAAAATACTTCACCTACCTGGCAGGGCCTAATTATAACCACCAAGAGAAATTTTGCTTCTCAAAATTAAGCATGGCTGTATGTAGAAGGAAACCTGTATATTATTAACACCCCAACACCGCTGTTGGAAGAAGAAACTTGAGATTTTACAAGTAGAAAAGATATCAGAAATTGCAGCCGAGTAAAGCCGGGGGTCAGCTAGTTGTTGGTTAAAATAATTCTGTACAATCTTCTAACAATGATAGCCTTCCTATTAGTTTATGCTTTTATTTACGCTTAAAATGAGATTCAATTTAAATTATTTTTGGGATTGAGTGTTAAATAATTAAGTAAGAATATGAAAGTAAACTTGACATAAAGTTAGACTGATTCTGTATTTTAATTAAACACTAAAAGGCCAGACCAGACTGGGCATGGGCTAGCACGCTGAATCTTTGTTTCTTCAGTTGCTACAACCATTTTATTCATTTTTTCCAATAATATTTGCAGACAATCTCTGAACTACTCCTATTGGATTTGTACAATTTTCTTGCTAGAATTTTTCGTCAGTGCGTGAGAACTGAGAACAAGTATAAAATATATAGGCATCTTCTAAGTAAGAGTGCTCCAAGCACATCACCACTTTGGCACCATGCATAATTATCGTCAATTGTTAGCCAATCTTTCAATTTCAACTATCGTAAATTAATTACCTACACCAAACCTTTCTTCTAGTTCAGTAACCATTTTAAAATCTTATTGGATTTAACGATTGACCGAACAAAATACTCAGGTGTGGTTTAGCTGTAAGCTTGGGTTGGTCAAATCTTTGATAAAATCAGTGAATTCATCCATTTTGTCTTCAGTCTTGGTCATGACATCTACAAAGCTATGTTTCAATATTATTTAGTGTAAGTAGGTGTGCCTGGTTATAATATTTCCCGAACAGATATATTAGCTTTTGTGGAAATTTTGTCACTTCTTTGAGTCACTTGCGGCCAATGGCAGTCTGCGACTCGTTTGATCTTAGACATTGTTGACTACACGATCACACATTTGGTGCACATGACGTCATCCCTCATGACAGTTTTGAAGAACTCTACACGATGGAATGACTTTATAACGACTTTATCACTACTTGTGAAGTGTTACATGAAACATTGTTGCGTTTCAATACCTAATGAAAAGAAGTAAAGATGTAAAAAATAAATAACAAAAACCAAATAAGTTTTCGGACGAAATATCTTATCAGAAGTAGGTAGAACCAAAAATCGAATAAGATTTCAAAGAAAATATCTGTTACATTTAAGTAGATCCTCTAGAATGTATGAAAATTTTACGGCAACCCTTTTTTTACATAAATTTGACATTTACGTTTCAATTTAGCTATGGAGTGAAATTATGGTACCTAATGAAACAACAACAAAATCCCATAGGTCCTAATACCTACTTACTAGGTAACTAAAAGTGGGAAAGTATTTACATATAAAGTTTACTTATATTAAAGAGATAATTATTAATATTTAGAATAATTATTAATGAATTAAATTTAAAAAAAAATATATATATTGGAACAGCTTTAAAACATCGTTTGCACGCCATCTATACGCGAGTAGCTAAATTTCAAACTCGTCAACAGATGTCACTTGTTGTTTTTGCTAGAGGTTAAAATTCTTTCTTCGAGTTTAAGAAAAAAGATCGTATTCGAAAAAGTAACTGCCAGAAGAAAACGAAAAAGAAATTCTAAAAAACGAAAACTAATCAAAAGCAATGTCAAAAGTAAAATTTTAACTTTGGTTACCTACACTGAATGTAAATTAATTGTATTTTGGTATTAAAATGACAAATTTACAGAGTAAAAGGAGGTAGTTTAAGGAGTAGGAACTCCCAGAATCTGGTGCAATGGTCAAGTGGAGGTACTGTTTAATTCTGGCAGTACTGCTGCTCCTTCCGTCCAGGACTGGATCTAAAAGAGAGGAAGATTACGATGAGGAGTAAGATTGTCCCTTAATTTAAAAGAGTAGCTTAATTCAGATTAGACGATGATGACTGGAATTGTAGAGATTTTTAAATAGAAAAGTTTTATATCTAACCAGATCTAACCAGATCCTACTTCTTGTTCTCGACTTTGTCCACTGGATTTAATATTTTTGAAAATCCCGTGAGTTTTTTTTTAATTTCTAGGATAAAAAGCAGTTTCTGTCCGCACAAAATATTGTCCGTCTCCAGGATGCAAGCTATCCCTGTACGAAATAGATGATGCCGCAATTTCTTCCAAGTGGATTTAGATTTTTAAAAAGCTCATGGGAACTCTTTGATTTTCCGGGACAAAAAGTAGCCATTGCCATCCCCAGGATATAAGCTATCTCTGTACCAAATATCGTCAAAATCGATTAAACGGAGGGGCCCGGAAAAGCTGCCAAAAAGAAAGACACATTTTTGCAATTTTTCTCGGCCTTAGATAATATTTTTGACTTTGCATTTTTGACCGCTTATTTTATTTGGCAAATTTTTACTCAAGGTATCTCATCATCGGCTCACTATAGAGCACGGGTCTCCTCTAAGAATGAGAAGGGGTTTGCTACCACGCTGGCCAAGTGCGGATTGGCAGACTTCACACACCTTTGAGAACATTGGAGAACTCTCAGGTATGCAGGTTTCCTCACGATGTTTTTCGTCACCGATAATGCAAGTGATATTTAATTGCTTAAAACACACAGGACTCCGAAAAGTTGGAGGTGGAACCCCCGACCTCCCAAATAGGAGGCGGATGTCTTAACCACTAGGCTATCACCGCTCATCAAAGTACTTACCTATAGTATACGACAGGTCGAGATGGGGGATTAGGCGGGGGGACGCCCCGCACACCCGCACGTCACACGCGCTGTCCCACACCGGGTTACCGTAGGGACTGTGCGGGATCCCCACTCCGATTGCCATCTCGACATGTTGCATACTATAACGTTACATTGCAGGAGAAACGAGGAAGACGACGACGAAGACGATAATGAAGACGACGACGAGGAAGAAGATTCAAGTTTAGACAAAACTAGGCAGGGAGTAGGGAGAAGAGCTCCTGCTGTGTTGTTACAAACAACTCGTCACCCCGTCGTTACCAGGCAATGAAATAAAAAAACTAATTAACAATAATAATGTAATCATCACCATCAAAGCTTTATAGCTTTAGGTGGGTCAAGCAAAGTTTATTAAAGGCGATCAGGGGAGTAGGCAGGTATATTTCATACGTATATTTCTCGGCCTCTAAAACCCTCCGTCAAGAAAGTTTTTCGGGACTCTTGTGCTGTCTATGCGCCATCGCAAGCTTCATAGTTTAATGGTTTTGATAAAATTCTGCTCTTTATTAAATTCTAGAAAAATACCTTTTTGAAGAAATACTGGTAAAATACCTTTTTGATTCACTGGTGGTGGAGACGATACCCTGCTAGGGCGAGGAGGCGAAGAGTTTTGTGCGCGACATGGTCGTGGTCTAAGGGCCTAAGGGCGCAGCTCTGGGGCTTACCTGGCCCAAAGGTTTTTCATCGCCATTTAGCGTAGCAATGCTACTGACTTGGGCCACTTTTCGTTCTAGGATGTTTTGCCCAAACTAGAATCTCCAAAGCTCCTTTTAACCTTTCCGATGCCTGTATTTAATATATTTGATAATTTGTCGCCAGGACTATCAAGAAGCGCCCACTTGAGTGTTATGTGTGTGCTTATAAATCGGATACACCTTTAAGAGCATGCCTGGATCCTACAAAGTATAGGTAAGAGAGTAAAAATCCTGCTGTTCTCCTTTGATGGATGGCGATTATGAAACCATCACTGTCACCAAAAGATAGCTGGTCAAAAAATCTTAGCACATGTCGTATTCTTACACCAGTTCAGTGGTGGCGCAACCCGGTCGCGCTACCAACAAAAAAAAATTAGAACTTTGATTTTTTTTACGTCAACTGGCACTTCTTAGAACCGGCGCGGCGCGGCGGCTCGATTGCCGGAAAACTCTACCTATCAATCATTATTACAACCGCAATCGATGTGATTGACTGAATTTATGCGATTCTTGTTGCAACAATGCATTGTAGCTAATAGTGAGCGAGCATCAACCAATCAGAGGTGATTGCGATAGTGACATTGTAGCTGTCATTCAACCGCAATCGAGCAGCCGGGCCCTACCAGTTCACCTATCAGTTTAATGGTATAGGTAATAATGTCAATATTTTTACAGAGTGCACACAATAACATGCCACAGCGTGGACGACAAGTGTTTCACGTCTGTCACAACGAACAACAGCACGTATGAAGCAGTTGTTCGAGGCTGTCGGTCAGCGTGCGTTGGTACTCCTGAGATTACGTGTTGTGAGGTAAACTACTCCATTTACGCATTCATTTAAACATGACGAAAATCCTTGTTGATTAGTCTGCAAGCCTATTCCGTATCTCACTGACTATATTTAGTTGTTAATACACTCATACAAATAACTGATCACGGTGTCCAGACCTTTATCGGTGTCTAACACCAAGATCGTAGTTCTCCCTATACTTACAGTACGCGGCAGAAAGTAATGTACATCGACCTTTAAAAGGAGATCGCAGATTTGTAGAGCATTGTCTCTGTCGTTGAGTCCGACAAAACGTCATACCTATAGGTATGAGTGACAGAGACAACGCTCTACAAAGCCGAAATGTCATTCTAAAGGCCGATGTACATTACTTTCTGCCGCGTACTGTATGTCTTATTCCTCTTTGCTGAGGGTTATGGCCCCTTTTCAGTAATTATTTAATAGAGGCACAGTTCACGACAGTTAGGGAACTTGTAACAAAACGTCGAGGCTTCGACGTCACTGGCAAGCGTCAAATGCTGCGTCTATTTGACGCTGTGTAGGCTATGAAACGAATATTTTTCTTTGATTTCACGGCACTCATATCCTAATATTTGACTGATCGTCGATTCAGGATGAAACCGAGAGTTCCCTCACTCCAGTTCACTCTGATGGAGTGTTTTATTGGAGTAATAATGCAGTAGGCAGTTATTTTAATGTTACAACCCGTTCCCATTTGTCTGTCGGGCCCGGATTTATCCAGTGGCAGAACATTTTGACACAAAATCAGTTTGAGACAAGTGTGAATAGCTTCATATAAAATGTTCTGCCACTGGAACATTCGATTAAACTTCAAGCCCAACAGACGACAAGTGGAAACGGGCTCTTAGTAATAATAACTGGGACTGACACGCAACGGCTAAACATGTCGGAGGTAAGGGAGAAACGAAAAGGAAATATTTGGATCTTCAACTTGGTTACCCCTGCCTTGGGTTAACGTTGCTTAACCAGTGAGTACTGTTATAATCAGGCCACCCGTCTCTCAGATCATTTTTTTTTCAGCTAAACCGTTGCAACCAGCAAGCATTTGCAATGCCTACAGTTGTGACTCCCCGAGCGCTCGCTTATGAGAGCAAGGCCACGAAACCTCTCCATCCAACCGTCCTCTTCTTTGTCACAATATTACTGGTCTTGCAGACAGTGGTTAAGGTGTCTATTGTATAAGGAACCTGAACTTAAGCCAGCAGTACAAGCACAATAGGTGCGATACATGTCAAAGCTTTTACAACGCTTTCTCGATTAAGAAACCATGTAAAAGTGTAGTCGCAGTATGGAAAGCCATCTGATAAAAGCTTTTCTTTACCATTAAAATTTTTGAGTAGTAATTTTTTGGATCTTGCAAAATCATCTACAATATTATTGTAGCGTTCAGAAGTTCTTGTAAAATGTGTGATTAGTGATGATTGAATGAATGAATGAACGAATGAATGATGATGATGATGATTGTGTTTTTATTTAATTTTGAGTCTGTATTTGTTGTTTATAATAAATTGTACGAGTTATTTGAAGGCTATTTTTATTTTTTATTCAGTCTCCTGGCGCTTAACTACCATTGATCTGAAAAGTGTTTAAACCAATGAAAGATTTTGGGCACAGGAGGTACAATTTATTTCATACCATGATGGCCCAGTCAAAATCGAGTTCGAACATGGTGTTTTGGTACATTTTCAAAACTGGGAAAGCATTAGGTAAGTACCAACACACATTTTTAGATGGTTTAGGAACATCATGTTCGCGTTTCGATTTTGATTTGACCAATATCGTTATGAACATTTTTTTAGCCCAAAAGTTTATATCAAGAACCTAGCCCCTATATCAAGAACCACGGTAAAAATATAATAGTTTGTAACTTTAATGACCTTGATACGGACCTTTTCAAAGTTTTTCATAAAACGCCACCAAGCAAAATATCTCCTCGCAGTAAACAAGTGATTCTCACACTTGCCGGAAGTGGGATCAATTGGGCGGAAGACTTGACCGGGGTCGAGTGACCCTTCCCTTGTCCCTTCAATCATATTGAGCCGATAAGCCCTTTACAAGGGTGGCTTTTCAGATTTAGTCAAGGTTATGACACTTTCCTTTAGAAGAGGCATTTTGAGGTGCGAAATATTTTTTACTTATAATTTTATTTAGGACTAGCTTATTCATCCGTGTGGACTACACAAATTTCAAACCCTTATTTTATCCCCCTAGGGGTTGGATTTTCAAAAACCCTTTCTTAGCGGATGTAGTACGTCATAATAGCTATCTGCATACAAAATTTTAGCCCGATCCGCCCAGTAGTTTGAGCTGTTCGTTGATAGATCAGTTAGTCAGTTAGTCAGTCAGTCAGAAAAAGTCTTTTTATAAAAGGAAAAGCTGACTGACTGACTGTCTGACTGGCTAACTGACTCACTGATCTATCAACGCACAGGTATGTAGATCATCAAACGTGATCCATTGACCAAATAAATAATAATAATTATGACACGATGTACCTATCTACCTACACAAGTAACGTGATGCAGGAATTTTAAAAATCCCCCACTCAACAAAACTTCGCGAGTCAACTAGTGTCTTAGAAAGAAGATGATTATTAGATACGTAAGTTAAGCTTCACGCATTATATTATTATGGATTTGCATACAAAAACGATATAGAAGGCCTGTATTTAGTAGGCTATCAAACTATTCCAAAACACCCGAACAGATAATCGCATTCGCCCATAGGAAATTCCAATAAACCACGTTTCCTCCCTCGTGCACTCAATTTAGGGTGTCCAGTTAAGAAGCCAGTCACTTGTTCTAACATATGGACCAAATTTACTGAAAGGGAAAGCTCTATCGACAACTTTATTTATTCATCTTAGATGTAGTTTGTTTTAAAGGACACAAGGTCTATTGTTGGTTGATTGAAAAGAGTTTGGTAGTTTGTGTCGAGGAATTTTAAGAGGGTGAGAAAATTCCTGATATCCGGGCCGGACTTGTTGGTGATTTTTATTGGGCAACAAGGGTTTTCGGTGTTAACTGACGTGTGAGAAGTTTGGTCAAACAGGGGAGCAAATATTGGCCGGTTTATGTTTGATTTGAAAGCCGGGAAGTTTTGTTTTTATTGCCTCATATTCGCTGACATGTAGTGTGAAAGTTAGTAAAAGTTGGTAAAGTTATTTTTTTACTTTTGGTAAGAATTTTTATGAAGCTGCGGTGGTTTGGTGGTTAGCACATAGACTCTATGAAGGATATGAATCCTATACACCTATGAGCATATAATATAATTATCGTACTTACTTTAGTTGAGACCTAATCTATCTCTTAGGCCTTCTGCCCCACAGGTATTTTTATACCTAGGTACTTGTAAAAATATAGTTTAGACTAAACTACATGAGATGGACTTAGAGGAAGTATATGTGTATAAAAAATAGTAGCACGTGCTTGTACTAAAAATATTATACTACGAACTTATTTTCCCTGATTTTTGTATAGGTAGGTAAGTAAGCGATTCTGATTCGAATAGATTCGGTCCACACCTGGACGAGATGTAAGCTATGATCGATCATGTCATTTGGCACGCACCGACGGCCAGCGGATTTGCACAAACCGGTATAGAGTTGGTATACCGAGAATCGATTAATTTTATCATTTATCGATGTCGATGATGATAAACAAAAGTAATAAAAATCTTTAGAAAAAGTAGGAAACGAAGTCCTCAGAAGTGCTTTTGTACACGCCGTTTCCAATGCTGGAATGCTATTTCACTTTCCGTTTTCCCGGCCACCAGCTGGAGAGGACAAGCATAATTATTATATAGACGATAAAAATCTTTAGGTACAACATCATACCTAATCATAATCCTAATCCTTCTATCACATGAAAGGTAGAAGGATTTAGACGACGAATCGTTTCTTTTTTATATGGTGTATAATAAAATATAACGTTTCATTCATTATAATATTAAATATTAGGCTTTTATCGATATCGATACGTAAAAATAACTCGTACAGCTCTACCAAATTGTGACAAGTTTAATACGTATTATTGACCCAATGATCAATGATCCACGGCTATTTAGATCAATAAAATTATGCAAAATCATCGTAGTATTGTACTCCCACAGTATTGACCGTTTTACTTTTATCCGTTTATTGCGTGTTATATTGATTTTATAGTTGATATCGGTAAATCATTCAATGCATGGCAAATGTGTTGCGGTGATTTGCTAAGTCATTGCATAAACGGTTGCTTTATAAAAATACTGTTAAAAGAAGTAGTAGCCCAGCTCTTTTATTGATGTTTTGCTTCACCGTTAAAGTAAGTGATATTCACACAAAACTTTGAAAAGCTAGATGCGCGTGCCCGGGATCGAACCCCCGACCCACGGAATAGGTAGGCGTGTTAACCACTAGGCTTTCACTGTTCTTCATCTCATTACTGAAAGGAAGGGTTCCAAAAACCGCACTTATTTTTAAAATGCATCATAATAAACAACGGGTCAGTGTGCCATTTCACTTTTCGCGAAACGATTTTGCGGACACTTTCTAAATAAACACAAGCAGCGGTCACCTGGCCGAGAGCCAACAAAAAATATAAATAAACATTGTCCGTCCGTCCGTCGGTCATCGCAGCGGGGCAATAAACGGGCAAGCATGTGTGATGTGTTACTCATTGCTGATTTGCATGTTTATTAGTATTCCGGTAAAGAGCTCATTTTTGGGGTTTCGTATTGAAATCAATAAAATTCAAAATTCAAAAGACTTCAGGGAATAGGTATAGCTATTCGTTTTCATCTTATTTCAGCCCTAACGTTAGCTGATTTGTTATTTTTTAATCACGTGAGAACTGTTTGTTTTTCGTGGTATAAAGTAGGTGTCCGTGAACTTAGCAGAGCATGTGCCAGCAGTGAGCAGATCAAAAATAAAAAGGAGTTTTCCACGCATGCAGAAGAGTGCTATAGTTCCTGATAAGTTAAAAAATAGTTTTGGCGAATTCACCAAAAAAATTACAGTAGAAAATATAGGCTATGCTCGTTTCCAGGATGCAAGCTATCTCTAGACCAGAACCAAGTAGATGACGCTTGGACTTCGTCCACATGGATTTAGGTTTTTTTTAATCCTGTGGGAGCTCTTAGATTTTCCGGGACAACAGTAGCCTACGTCCGTCCTCGGATTGCAAGCTATTTCTGCACCAAATTTCGCCAAAATCGGTTAAACGGATGGGCCGTGAAAAGTTTGCTCGAAAAGCAACAAACCACGTCGATCCGTTGCTCCGTTGTGACGTGTTTGAAGGACAAACCAACAAACAAACCCACTTTATAATATGGGTACTGATGTACCTAGTAGGTAAGTACCAAAATTTTCATAAATTAACATTTAAACGTCAACATTTAACGAAAATTTCTTTCAAACATTCTGTAAAACTGGTATAATTAGGGCACATTCATACGAGCATGCTGACAGTACCCAGATGAAGTGCATTTAACTCGCTTATTTCTGGAAACGGGACATGAATAGCCGGAATTTGGCGTGGTCTCGTTGTAATTTGGACATATTTTCTGCTCTTTGTTTGGACGTCCACGCCCAATTGGATTTTATTTGGTTTCCCATAATTATGGGTAAGAATAATTCCGATTAAACGGGACTAAAATCCAACTAAAATCAAGGATGTGTCAATCACCTAGTTATACCTAAGTGAAACGTTCTGAAGAACTATATAAAGAAAAATTCTTATGCTTAGGTGAGAGTATTAACGTTGGACGAAAGCCTATAAAAATTGGTGATAGCCTAGTGGTAAGATATCGGCCTCCTAGTTGGGGATCTGACTCTGGGGTTCGATCCCGGGTGCGTACCTTTAACTTTTCGGAGTTACGTGTGTTTTAAAAATCAATTACTCAACCTCACTGCGTGAAGCCTTTGGCAGACTGAGCAGTCTACTCGGCTTCTGGAGCGAACTTGGATGACTGGAGTGAAGACTTCGGCGAGGTGGGGCAATGCACGCACAATATAGCCTCAATGGAAAAGATTGTATTCCGAAAGGTCGGAGGTTCAAAACCCAACGTTGCTCTATTGTCGTATCAGTAGATACTTCTAGCACAAGCGTAAAGCTTTTGCTAGAAGTATCTAGCATATTAAGCTTTACGCTTAGTTGGAGGGGAAAGGGGAATATAGGTCATGATTAACATGGCTAATATTTTTTTTTAAACAAAAACATAAACAAAACAGAAACCAGCCCAGAAAGAAGAAAGAAAAGAAGATGACAAAGTACCTAAAGCCAATAATTTTGAAACTTTTAAATGACAAAGTTCTCTATATCTATTAGCATAGAAGGGGGCATCAGCGATGCTTGCGGAAAGTGTAGATAGTAAATTCACTTATCTCGCGAGGTCGACCCGCTACCAGACGAATAAGTTTTTCGACTTGCGGCCGCGTTTGTGGAGAGATATAAGTTTGGCTCCAATCTTTGTTACATGGCAAGGTATAGAATGGGATGGTGAAATCTATTTGAATAAAAGCTAATGATAAAATAATTTGGTCTGGTTCGAATTCACTTATATTATATTGAGTCCAGGTATATTATTTATGCTGCAAGTCTAGGTCTTGGGATCGCAATCATATAACATTGAGCTGTAATTCTGTCTGCAAAAACTTGTAAATTACCTAGGTATATCTACTTTTCTTCTGTACCTATTTATTTTCTATTCCTTGAAATTAGCTGCAGTTTTCCTTTCAAATAAAAGTAGAACACCATACTTAAACTAGCTTTTTCATGCATCTCCATTGGCGTAGATAGAGCTTGTTCTCAAATTCCGGAATAAAAATGTCTGTTTTCGGATGCAATATATAAAGAGTTGTCTCCATACCAAGAGAGCCTATTTTAAGGGACAGCGTGGTGCCCTTTAATTTCCTCCTCGCACGGCCATAGGGGTCTGATTGAAAAGTTTCGCACAACTTTAAAGTTTTCCTACCTCGGGACTCGGGTTACAGTCGTAATTTGACGAGTTCCCAACTTTAGGATTTCGTTTGTACTTCGGAATTGAGGGTCGTGTGTTTTATCTTGTGGTTTTCATTTGGATCGCACTTAAGAGGAGTTTATTTGTAGTGCGCTCCAAAGAAACGTAGTTTGGCTCTTATTTGAATCTTAACTAATCAAACTCAATGAAATATAGTAGGCACATTTTAGGAACTAATCTATGTCTGTAGTTTTCCAAATTTCCATTAAAATGAACTTACAAACAAATCTTGAAACCCGTGTTACTTTAAAACTAAGCCTAAACAGCATTTTAATAATATTAATAGGACAAAGAATGATCACAAGACTGTTGGAAAACACCAGTTATTTTATTTGCTTTTAAAAAGTTTTTGTAACACTTGTTATTTAAACATTAAAAAAAATTACAACCCTAGTTAGGTACCTACCCTATAAACAGTGGCGTGCAGGTCATAGAGGCATAAATGGACTGCTTACCCCAGTTGTATATTTTTCATTATGACCTGCCAGTAAACAGGTTTCCTACCTAACTAATACCTACCCTGGCTTCAAATCCTGTGCACGCCACTGCCTATAAAGATATCTGATACCTACCACTCGACATTCTAATTCCAAGTATGAGTTGTACCTACCTAAGTCTAATTTGTGACGAACTTATGGTAGATTTTGACGGTCTCATGACGTTCGCAACCTTGGTCCAAATGAGATTGATGATTACAGTTGTGTGTTGCAATCTTTAGTGACTAGTCTCAGGAATTACGTTTACGACACAGTGCTTATGATATAATGGATGTCCTTATTTTGCGTCCATGCAATGTACCTATAGACAAGCAGTAGTAAACTAAGTGCCCGTGAGGGCCCGACCTTAGTCTAAATATATAAAAGGAAAAGGTGACTGATGACTGACAACGCACAGCTCAAACTACTGGACGAATCAGGCTGAAATTTGGCATGCGGATAGCTTTTATGACGTGGGCATCCGCTAAGAAAGGATTTTTGAAAATTGAACCCCTAAGGGGTTTAAAATTTGTATAGTCCACGTGGACGAAATCGCGAGCATAAGCTAGTTATTTTGTAAAAGCTGAAAGTTTCTATGCGTATTGTCAAATGTGTTGGGTGTTGCCACGACACTAAGGGCCTAGCAATGCATGACATGATTTCAAATACTATTCCGAAGAAAAAAAATAGACTTTATACTTTGACGAAAGATTTTATACGTCTTTGTTACCTGTTATCTGCCAAAGCCACCCTGATCAAAACTTCATAGTCAATGATCGTTCCTCCCTGTGTCGGCGATTGCACAGATAACCTTTCAGCTTTTATAAAATAACGAAGATCTGGTCCTCTCAGGCTGTCCATCAGTACCTTATTATAAATGCGAAAGTGTGTTTGTTTATTGGTTTATTGGTTTGTTGGTTTGTTGATTTGTTGGTTTGTTGGTTTGTTGGTTTGTTGGTTTGTTGGTTTGTCCTTCAATCACGTCGCAACGGTGCAACGGATTGACGTGATTTTTTGCATGGGTATAGATAAAGACCTGGAGAGTGACATAGGCTACTTTTTATCCCGGAAAATCAAAGAGTTCCCACGGGATTTTCAAAAACCGAATTCCACGCGGACGAAGTCGCGGGCATCAGCTAGTTATACACATAATATTATGAAGTGTTTGGGAAACTTATTCCATAACCATACTAATATTTGTATTATAAATGCGAAAGTTTATTTCTCTGTTTGTCTGTTACCGTTTCACATATTTTGACTAGATTTTGCACCCTAGAGCCTTTTTCTCTTATTTTTTAAATGAATTGTACAATTCATGACTAATACTATGCTTTGCCGTCCATTGACGAAATTGTAAAGGTTTGACGTTGTATAAGTCCCACAAATTGCTAATGCGCGTGGCGTACTAGACTAAAGTTTCGAGCTGATGGTATATTTTTACTTAAATATACATCAAATGACGTCATTTCGATGCTAATGAAACATGGTTCCAGCGCAATAGCAATTTGCGGGACTTATAAGTAATATGTCTTCCAATTTTCAGTCCACTTCTGTACCGTTGAGCTGTTAACGGTTTAGGTATCTACCTTATAGATATTATGCTGATTAATAAAACACTGATTGCTATTTCGTGAGCTTTGGTTCCGTATACTCCATGACCTCGTATGATAACGTTAGACGTTACTTATGTCTTTAATCACGAAGATACACATCTATGTATGATTGAGTCGGTGAGCTATAATAGGTATTATGTTTCTTCTAAATATCTATATAATATAGACTAATCGTCTAGACTAGTGGAACATTAAAAAAAAAAAAAAAACAATTTCACAAAAAAGGTTATAACGGTGTCACTTACTAGTGGTCTCCATACTAAGTAAGACAGATAAGAATAGATATAAGATTCATAATCTAAATGTATGTCTGTTACTGGTAAATTTCGGGATTTACCTGTAAACCTATGATTTACCAAGTCTTAATTGGAGCTTGCTCATCCTAGGTTTTAGGTTCCTCAGAGACTCGCAAGTCCGAATAATAACTAAAATAAGTTTGCTTCGACAAAGTTTTATACTAACTGTTTTTTAGGGTTCCATATTTACAGAGAAAAAAGGGACCCTTGACAGCAATTTCAAAATAATTTCCGATTTATTGCGGAATTTCCTTTATGTGTCAGTAAAACAATTTTTTTATTGTGAGATAATCGAAGCGAAGATAATCATGCTAATAAAAAGCAATGATGAGCTAGTCTAGGTTGGAGCGCACTTGCCTAGAAGATGGCTTATTCACTTGCTTTCAAGGTATTTTATTTATACCTACTTGGCAGGGAACAGGGAAGCCCGAATAGCATTCAACACCCTGTCAGCGTCTGAATTGCGTTTGAAGCGCGAGCGCGCGCCATCTGCGCGTCCGCGTCGTAGGCGCCTAAAAAAAAAGGCCGTTGCACACGGCCTTATAGCGATTCGTATCAGAAATTTTGAGCAAGAATATTTAGTACGAGTAGATTGGATGTAGACCATCGTATTTAATGATGCCAACGTTCATGGTTTCTCGCTGTTCTGTGGAAGAAAAGCGACATTTTTAAAAACACCAAGAAATTGTAAAGTTCTAAGTTCCATTAGGCCATTGCCGTTCAACAGTAAGCAAACCTTGAAGGCAAATGTTAGGTAGGTACATCTCAGCTGAAGAGGTCTCATGGTGATCTTTGGTTACCCTTTCCGTTGTTGCGGATACGCGCCTAATTACCATAATAAATGTTAATAAAGTCACCACACATGCCATTAGCGAGATATAAATTACACGAGCTATTGGTTCTGTATGTCCTGCATCAATTATTATAGCGAGCTCGTGGACTGGCGATTATTGTTGTGATACACCTTATAGGTTGCTCTACATAATAGCGTTGATTCTAATATTTTCACTAAACTAAAAGAGATTGCCCATTTTCTTAGGAGCTTTGGGCCCCCCCTAATATAATTGTTATGTCACCATGGTTTTAATTTTATTTTGTAGACAAATAATTAACTCTTTATATTCTGCAAACGATTTCTATTTATTCACCCTGGTTATAAAGAAATCTTATTTTTTATATTGCTGATATTGAGGTTATATTTAATTAATACTTCTTCTAAATAAATGCATGTTTACGATTCTAACTGTAATTGTGGATATTTTCAATAATAGAGTGAAAAAAGTCGTTATAAAACATACCTAATCGTAAAAAAATAACACATTTAAAAAAAATTTAATATATGTTTTGACACGACGACGCCACAAAAGAGGGCCCGTTCACGGGCGATCTCCTTTAGTTTTTTTTATATTGCTAAAAAAGGACGAAAGACGAATTTTAAATTAAAGACTGACACCTAAAGTGGGTTTGACCGTTCTAAATTAAATTAAGTTTGTCTGTCCGTTTCTTAATGCAAATACCAGTTGCAGTCAGAATCAGTACTGTGCTACCTGGTTAATTCTGCTTTCATCATCATCATCATGATCTTGTTGGCAAACAAAAACATACACTTATACTTACTTTACTACTTAATTACGTTTCGAGTAAGTCTTAAGTAATTAGATGTATGACAGAGTCTAAAAATCGTTAAACTATAAGAAACTTGTAAAACAGTGACACAATCAACATACAGTAGAGTTTTCCCGCAACTCAAAAATGAAGCATCGCACGTGAGGCGGTGCAGTTCGGAAGCATTGAAAGTCATATAAGTACATAATAAATAAAATCTGAGGCCGAATGTGTTGAACTCCAGGATGATATCGATGCTGTCATCAAATGGAGTGACGAAAACAGAATGGAGTTCAACACCAATAAATGTTCGGTCATGACTTTTGGACGCGGAAGGTGTCCAGTTTTCTTCCCGTATAAAATGAGCGGAGTTCAATTGCCCAGACAAACTAATGTAAAAGACCTGGGAGTAATATTTGACCATAAACTGACATTCCATGACCATATTTCTACACTCGCCTCCGAATCATTCCAGCGGTTGGGGTTTGTTTTGCGTAATACTCAAGATTTTCAAAATTGTTACACGATAAAACTGCTATTTGACGCTTTGGTTCGTGCCAAGCTAGAAACCAGCGCTTGTATTTGGAATCCATATGAAAGCACTTACACCTTGCTACTTGAAAAGGTTCAAAAAGCCTTTCTAAGGTATTTATATAAAAAATTGCACGGGTATTACCCATTTATGTATCCCACAAAATTTCTCCAAGGGCACTTGGGTTTCCACTCGCTCAAAACCCGAAGAGACTGCGACCAAATTGGTACAATTTGCAAGATTCTTAGGGGTGTGATTGACTGCTCTGAACTACACAACAAGCTCTGCTGCGTTTATGCACCCTCTAATTACAGCTATCTCCGCCACCGCTCCAAATTTTTCGTAAGTCCGTTTAGTCGCACGGTAGCGCGTTCCAGGTCACCCATACCGCGCACTTTGGCTGCGCTCAACGCACTGCTGAAGGAGTCCCCTCGCTGTGACATATTTGCTGACAAATGGGCTGACCTCATGGGTCAGATCTTGCACT
Organism: Maniola hyperantus; assembly: GCF_902806685.2. Classification (NCBI taxonomy): domain Eukaryota; kingdom Metazoa; phylum Arthropoda; class Insecta; order Lepidoptera; family Nymphalidae; genus Maniola; species Maniola hyperantus. The sequence goes on along the minus strand of NC_048551.1, from coordinate 4,315,781 downwards.
TTTGTGAAAATTTATAATTTTGCTTTTTAAAATTTATAATTTTAAGTTGTTAATTTTTGTAAGTATGTTTATGTTAGTTTGTACTCGTATTTTAATTAGTGTAATTGGCTTTATGGCCGTTCTGATTAAATAATAAATAAATAATAATAATAATAATAATAATAATAATAATATTATAGCATCCTTTGATACTGAGAAGACAATTAACAGAGTAGAGCATATCTCCCGTTGGATAATATAGGCGTGCATAATCTCGGGGTCTGGAGACGCCACCCACGTCCGATTGTCCCGCGGGTCTCGTGTCCCACACACGACAGTATAACACCGATGTTACCATTAAATACCACCTCTGTTGTGCCGGCTATACTCGCCTGCAAACATGAGAATAATAATGAGTTCAATTTTTGGTTGAGTAAACTGCCCTAATTAATCGTTATTGTCAGAACCACAGTGGATCAGCACCGGAACTCTGTAAGAGATGTAAACGTAAAGTTCCACAACACAAAATCTATGTACTAATGACTGCGAATGCGAAAGTGTATTTGTTTTTTGGTTTGTCCTTCAATCACGTCACAACGGAACAACGGATCGACGTAATTTTTTGCATGGGTCTATAGTTAAAGAATAGGCCATTTTTTATCCCGGAAAATTATAAAGTTCCCACGGGATTTTCAGAAACCTAAATATACGCGGGTTGCAAACGAAGTCATGGGCATCAGCTTGTAATGCAATCATCATCATCATGAGCAACCTATCGCCGGCGCCGGCTCACTACAGAGGACGAGTCAGAGTGAGAAGGGTTGGATGGATATCTGGCTGGTGAGATGGATTTGTAATCCAATATAAGTACATACCTAATCAGTAAAATTAAAGGAAGCCTACCTTTGTGGTTTTTCTATTCTAAGAATTTGTGAAAATTTCATATGGAAAGCTAGCAGACAAACAGACAAGCACACTTTCCCGTCCTGTGTTAGTATGGATATGGATATAGAATCCAGTTAATATAGTTGTTGTAGACTTGATGTTTTTTTTGCAATTATAATTGCAGCAAACGAATTATTAGTAGATACCTTTATTGTTGATGGGAGTGTACGTACTCGCAGTTAGTAGGACGGCCTCACGGAGCAGATTCGGGGCGCAGAAGGCCGACGTCGTTATCGGTCAGGCGGCGACCTTTGAGGATGGGCAAACCGCAGTGTTGCGCGCAAAAATGTTCGCGGCATTCCTTCTAAAGCGATTTTAGGTTGTACCACGCAGTTACAGAATATATATATGACTGGTATTAAATGGTAAGTATATAAAATGCATTAGGTAAGTACAATATGAAAATTCTTTTCAAAAACTCACTTCCAAAGCCACTAAGTAAAAAAAAAAATTGTTTCAAGTCGGGCGAGCGTCACGCGTCGATTTTTAGTTTCTTTTTTATAGAACATAGATAGATAGGTAATGCTTTTATTACTTCAGTGATTCCGAACATTAGCTTTTTTCAATAGGTTTTTTTCTAATTATTTGTACCTACTATCTTATGCAGTATCTGCTTGTAATTATTATGATATCTATATGATAGTTTTCTTATGATTAGTTTGGCAGTTACAAGGAAGCAGATGAACATGTAGACAAATGAAATAGACTAGTAAAATAATATCCCTCCCGCAGTCGGTTATTTAAATCTATTAATTGTTTATACAAAACAGTAAGTATAACGAAACCAGATTGTATCGTTTAAGAAAATAGGCTTTCAATGGTCAGTAAGTAGCGCATCTTTCATTGTGTTAATATAAAAGGCTATCTTATGCAATACTGCCGGTGGAATAAATTGCTAAATTTGAATTCAATACACTTATTTGTAACAATAAATTCCATAGGCTTAATGGTCTGAGTGCTGGCGGGAAAATTAAAAGAGGCATTTGCGAAAATTTTAATTTTATAATATCAAATAAACTCGACAGAATAAGTAGGTTACGATTAGAGGGAAAAATTACTGGTTTGTTCCTGGCGGCAATAAGTATTAGACGGGAATTGAACGTACGGGTGATCACAATAGAACGGTAATGGTCAACGTGACCCAGGGTCTGGAAAACCATGCACAACGTTAAGAAGGAGAAAGATGATTGACGTGACCATGTAAACTCAATATGAAAGGCATGAAAAGCAGAATGTCCGTGATGGAATTTTATTACCTAAATACATACAAAGGCAAACAAATCAATAGCGATTACCTAAAAGCTTAATAAAAATATTGAGTTTAAATCGTCCATCCACCTCACACTGGTGGGTGCTAGTTACGATACTCTAGTGAGGTAGAGTTACTATGAAGAATTCAGCGTTTATTAATTATCACCAATATCAACATCTACCGGCGTCATCTGTTGAACGTAGATTTCTTGTAGTTCATCCACACATCACGGTCTTGCGCCACCTGAATCCAACGGCTTTTATTACGAGTAAGTAACTCATCAAAACTTTCCACCATCTCTCCGACTTAATCGTAATGTATTGGAATTACATTTCCGAATGTTGTACCTACAGTCGCTGACATTTTGTAAGTGACCCGTGATTTACAGTCACTTCAAATCGTTGATCGGGGATCAAAATATGAATAAGGCTGCGAACTCTTGACCTTTAATGCGTTCCCACTAATGATCCCATAGAATTTTTACAAGGTACCTACTGTAGGAAGTTTATTTTATGCTAACTGATGGCTAACTGGATCCTAGTCTTTCAGGTCGTACTTACTTCGAAGTCAATGATTAACTTAACTGAACCTTCGTTTAATCGTATTGTTGGTTCGATAGTAATTAGCAGCGCCATGTTTAGCATTAAAACAAAACACATCTACTTATACTAAAATCACTATCGGCCTATTTCTTTAGTGGTTTATTTAGATTTTAGAATCGAAACTGTACCTACCTAACTAAATCTGATTTTTTTTTATTGAAAACAAAAAAAAAACATTTTTGTACAATTTTTTTTCTCTCATTTATTTTGTTTCATTTATATACTTACATTTTAACAATACATAGAAAAATATTACAAAAATAACTGTAATATTAAATTATTTATTTAGTAAGTAGGAGTAATCGTAGAAGGAAACTTTAAAACAAAATATTAAATTGAAATTATCAAGAAAGCACCAAGTCTTTGGTACTATCGACGTGGGCGAAACCTCGGATATCATTTTGTAAGTTATAAATCTTCATAGAAGGCTATCTAAGGAGGAATAATCTATCTGATCCAGAGCGGCCCTGCCATTGTACTGGTATTTAAATACATGCCCATAGCCGGCCGTCGGCAATTTGTGCTCAACAGAATGTTTTGACACCTTCATACATAAACATTTCACTATTTAAAAATTGGGGACCGGTTTTATTTATTTACACTTACCATAACTTTAAACACTAAACTTAATGCTATTGGTCAATTTTTTAAGTTTTTAGGGTTCCGTACCTCAAAAGGAAAAACGGAACCCTTATAGGATCACTTTGTTGTCTGTCTGTCGGTCTGTCAAGAAACCTACAGGGTACTTCCCGTTGACCTAGAGTCATGAAATTTGGCAGGTAGATAGGTCTTATAGCAGACATTCGGGGAAAAATCTGAAAACCGTAAATTTGTGGTTACATCACACAAAAAAATTAAATTGTGGTCATGAACTAAAAATTAGTATTTTAAATTTTCGAAATAAGATAACCATATCAAGTGGGGTATCATATGGAAGGTCTTCACCTGTGCATTCTAAAACAGATTTTATTTATTTTTATGCGTCATAGTTTTTGAATTATCGTGCAAAATGTCGAAAAAATACGACTGTACTACGGAACCCTTATTGCGCGAGCCTGACTCGCACTTGGCTGGTTTTTTATTTCAAAATATAAATTGAAGGAAAAATATAGTTTTCTCAATACGAAACTGTATTTTTTCGTCAATGTATTTTAAAAGGTTATATTATTATTGAAACAATTATTCTATACTTATCGATGAACGTTTGACATATTAGCTAAGATAATTAAGATTGGCGCTTTTCTACAGACAAACAAGCATTACTTACTTTAAAAAAAATTGTCAAACAATGTCAGCAAAAGATTGATATTATTTTTACGTACTAACGTCAGTTTTACTTTTTTACCTTAACTCACCAAATCACGAAAGTTAAAACAGAAGTTGTACTTATTATCTTTAATCCAAAAGCAATTTAAACACAGTTTAAGTCATGGTGAGTTTGGTCCTGGGATGACATAATGCATTTCTACTCACCATTGTGTGCAAGGTGAATGCTGTTATTATTCGAACTGTTGCGGTCAAACGCGCTTATTATTGTAATATAATAATTCTGTAATGGCTATTCTGGTTTCGTAATATTTAGTCAGGTTTTGCTTAACGCCGAGTTTCTTGCTGGTTCTTCTCGTTAGAAAAATGCATTCCAAACCAGCAGTGGTACATTCACAAATTACTTGACGGCTTATAAGCTGTCTATAAAAGTTTCTGAATTTTTTTTATTCCAAAATGACACTGTTATGAAGATTTTATCAATATTTTATACCTATTTAACAGCTTGTGGTCTGGATTTATACATAAAATAGGGTCTAACTGTAGGTAACTAGGTACTCATATATCTAGAGTAAGTTTGATCACTGTATGTTAACACTTTCGATCTGGGAAAGATTCATCTCAATCGGTCAGTGAATTTAGCGTAAAGCTAATAGCGAAATAAATAGACTAGGTTAGCACTGACTTTTTAATTAGGTTTAATATTACGCTGCCTCAATATCACAATAAGTCCAACGATTTTTAACACTTACATGTCTATAGTCGAATGGTTTATTTGAAAATCGGAATAGAATATTCACATGATTCTTTTTTGTTTGGAATAGAATTTTGTATACCTACTTAAGTATTCTACTTAATCATAAATCTTTGTATGGAAACGTATCCATAAAAAGAATAACATAATATATAAATCTTTGAGCCTGTGTAACTTTGAAACTAAGTAAGTAGTTACCTACTCATTTTAACGAAAATTTTATAAATCACAAACAAATATATTATGTATAAGTATTGGTTTCTATAACATAATATCTACAAACATTATATTTAAATATGAATCAAACTACATTTGTACGAAAAGTGAGCCTGCAAGAGTTACTTCTTAGTCAGGACTTGTTGGAATCACGAATTCTAAAACTACGTACCTACCATCAGAGAATAAGCGATGTAAACTTCATTTATGGCTTATTGTAGAACTTGACAATCCCTCCACTCTGCACACAGACAATTTGATCGTACGAACAGGTGTAGAGGTGTATCTACTCGAATAAGGAAACGGATTGAGGATTGCCTTTTAGATTTATAGGCGCGCGGTTAGTTTGCGGTTTTTTATGCCTCCTACTAACTTTCTTCCATAACTAATTTGCCAAGATTGTTCATTATTGTGATTGCGTGTTTGCTTTGTGGATACGGGTATTTGAAAGCTGTGGAAGTATCATTCGGTTGACCTGACTTCGTCCGTGAAGCATTCAGGCCGTGAAGCAATTTAGGCCATAAAGTTGATGTTGATTATATTTTGTTAGTGCCTCGGCGGTCTAGTGCTTGCTCCTTTTTTGTCTAGCTAGTAGACCAAAACGTGTTTTCTGTCAATAAATTCTCAGTCGTCATCGTCATCAACAGATAGACGTCCACTGTTGGACTTAGGTATCTCTCTAACGGTTGGTCCTGCGCCTGTTCTCTCTGCGGTCGTACCATATTGCCGTCCTATCGGTGAGACTCATGTGAGGCTGAATAACTAGAGAGTACAGTGCGCGGCGCAGTAATGTGTATCGGCCTTTAGAATGACATTTCGGCTTTGTAGAGCGTTGTCTCTATATTACTATATCTGTTCACTATATCTGTGCACTATAATATTATTACCTGTATAGTTAGCCAGTCTCATTAGAAATTAGGTACCTACCTACCGTAGGCGAAGTATGGACAGTAGAACATAGTAGGTAGGGTGACATGGTAAACAGTGAACCACTAAAATTTCAAACATTTATAGATCCACCGTACGTGAATGTAGTTAAGAACTATTGGCATTAGACGAAAGGTAATTTATTAAACTTGTGTTTTGCATATCAATTTCAGCACTAATTGTAATAGTTTATAGGTAATATTGTTTTATTTAAAAGATGGCGAATGGTTCAGTGTGTACCAGTATATGTACACAGTGAATCAGGGGGTGAGTCGACAGTGAACCAATGTGTACACAGTGAATCATCATTTTAATTACCTACATTTGTCACATATTTAAAAATATTTATTGATATAAATGTCGTTAAATAAAACTACAGTAAAGTAATATTTAATCATTTCTTTATATATTTGTATTCTTTAGCAAAAATCACATAAAATCAGTACAAAAAACAACCTAGTTGATATTAGATACTAATTTAACTTACAAATCTAATTAGGAATACTGACTATATAAATTAAAGCCTGGATTTTCACATAAATCTTCTCATAGTTGAATATTTTAAATTACATTCATGTGCTGCTTTGTGTATACTCATTCCGTTCTTTATAAGATCTACAGCTTTTTTCATGTCTTTTGCATCATGTCCGCCAATTTTTCGATTTTTTACTGTAGTTCGACACATTCTAAAACAAAAAGATTACTATTATTATATTAAGTATTAGATCTTCTATTAACGCCTTTTTTTGTTCATAACAATCACAGTTGAAAGTTAATGCATAAATTGTATCGGACATAATGGACAAAGTGATTGGTACACAGTGAACCATGGTTCACTGTGTACCCTACGATTTTGAGCCACTGTGTGCACGTGCAGACACCACTTTCTAACCTATAAGGTTACATAACTATTAAACATACCAAATTCAAAGGATATTTATATATCTAAGTTATTAAGGAACAATTACTTTACACATGGAAACAGTGCAATATAATGTTACTAAATATACAACGATTCTAGAAAGAAAATAAATGAAAACACGTGTACTTACTTTTTTTGGCTCCAAGGACAAAACCATACACTGTGCCACCGTTACGGGCGGGAGAGCGCCGTCGACTGGGGAGTGCGGGAGGTGGTAGAAGGCAAATTGTTTCGCGTTTGCAGTACGGTTTAGAAACGTCGCGTTTTTGAGATATGAGTGGTGGTGCACTGTGTACTACTGGGCCACTGTTTACCACCTGACCCTACTATTATTATTTATTTCGGGCACTGACTTCTACTAAATTCAAGTACACTGGACTTACTATTGCCGACCTGTTTTTTAAGCAACTTGATTATCGCCTTTTTGGCATGATAGTAGCACTGAGCGTCATGGGTGTGAACAAGTGTAATTTTATTTCCCGGTATGCTCGGTGATTGTCATTTTGTATGGCACAACTTATCTAGTGTACTTGTATATGTCCATATCGGTGATTTCGAGCTTTATTTAGGTATGTATTTAGGTATAAAAAAGCCATTACAATGACATAACACTGAACACAAAAACATTTTTACAAGCATATGTCATCGATACAAGGACAGAGTTGACAAAAAACACAGCGATTGTTATACAAATAGGCATGACAATGTAGCATTGACCCCCGTCTCGTGGTGCCCCTTAGACCTAACCCTCACCTGTGATCTATCGAGTCTGTTTAGGACGTGTGCGGGTACAGGTGACCTTAAACGGTATAGGCCAGGAGCTAGCGGCTAGGATACTCGTCGATGTTTAGAGAGTTGACAAAAACCCAGCAATTGTCATACAAATAGGCATGACAATGAAACATTGCCCCCGTCTCGTTGTGCCCCTTAAACCTAACCCTCACCTGTGATCTATCGAGTCTGTTTAGATATTAATGACATACCGCATACATATCGCTATTTTGATTAAAACTAAAGGTTTCAAAATTTGAGATAGTGCTTTTAACCTTAGAACTGCTCATAGAACGTTCCATACATAATGTCAAATTTTCGTATTTGATAAAAACCTAACCTAAACCTAACCCTCACCTGTGATCTATCGAGTCTGTTTAGATATTAATGACATACCGCATACATATCGCTATTTTGATTAAAACTAAAGGTTTCAAAATTTGAGATAGTGCTTTTAACCTTAGAACTGCTCATAGAACGTTCCATACATAATGTCAAATTTTCGTATTTGATAAAAATACCTAATAAAGTCATAAAACTTCATTTAATGTATTTTTAACAACTTAAATGTTTTTGTGATGTAACCACAAAGTCACGGTTTTTGGATTTATACCTTTACTTGTGCTATAAGACCTACCTATCTACCAAATTTCATGATTCTAGGTCAACGGGAAGTACCCTATAGATTTTTTTGATAGACACGATGGACAGACGGACAGACGGACAGACAGAGAGACATATAACAAAGTGATTCTATAAGGGTTCCTTTTTCCTTGCACTCTTTACTGCGCCACGGACGTCGTCAAAAAACCACCGACTCTTACACTACTGGACCACATACATACCATCGGAAAACGAGTATGCACAGTTAGTATACTGCATATATTGACATATTGGTGTAGGAAGTTCCCTACTCTGTGGCAGTCGGAATATATTATTTGCGTTCGCAGATGAGTTATGGATCGCACTTGCCCCCTGCCCCCAGATTTGCGTCAGTCTGTGGAACAATTATGCCGTACGTTACCGTCGCACCATTTTGTTGTTCATTAGGTAGGTACCATAGATATGAAATTATTGTGAGCCTAGATATAAGAAAAGCTAGAACTACAGAGTCCTCTCATAAGCGTCATCATCGTCAACCGATCGACACCCACTGTTGGACAGAGGTCTCTTGTAGGGATTTCCACACACCACGGTCTTGCGCCGCTTGAATACAGCAACACAATGCTATTAGTTTGATGTCGACTGTCCAACTCGTACAGTACCCACAGTATGGGTGTCTTCAAGACACCCATACTGTCTTACACGTTGCGCTTTCCGGTACCTTGTCCTCTTTACTCTTCTAATATGTATCTTCCTAGCCGTGGTTGCCTGGAAGATATACTTACCTAGCTTACCCATAAAACCGCCTTATTTTATCTACTACCAAAAAATAATAAGTTCAAATCTGTGCTGTGCTTAGTCCAACAAAGTAGGTAAGTACATATTTAGTTTCCTTTAGAAACATCCATGCAAAGAGTCTCGCTTCAAAAATTGTTTGAAAATACTTAAGAGTGCTAAATATGATCAAGCACTTATTTCGCTAATGTTTGAGGCTTGAGCATTTAAGCATGACATGTGTTTATTTTTGACAAATTGTATAAAATTATGCTTATCATACATTTTTTTTACTTGACTAAGCTACGGCTCTTAAAGGAACTTTAGAGCTAAGAACATAATTAATTATATCTACAACGGAGTAGGTAAATACTATTTCTATATAACTGGGTATCGCTGATTTGTGTAGTATATCAACGGTTATAAGGTTTAGGTTTATTGGTAGGTAACGGTACCTAAATTAAATATTGTATGCAGTGTTTTGGGGTTAAGGGTCATGTGTGCGGGTAATAATTATGTCAATTTGTAACCAAGGTCAAGGCTCACTTCGTTTTGTGGAAGCGTATCGTAATTATCAGCATTAATGCGTTTTCAATCTTTGGATTATCTTGAATATTCAATACGCCGCGAAAATCTGTCCAGTTCCTTAATAGCTGATTTCTAAATTCTAGATATCTTAGTATTAAAATATTTGTCATTTGGTGCGAGGGGCGAATAAAACGCAAAGTTATTTACAGGTCTGCAAAAAACTTGGGTCGAAAATGTTGAAGAGTATTGTAATAATTAGAGCCTCGATAGCTCAACGGTTAAAGGAGCGGACTGAAAACCGAAAGGTCGCCGGTTCAAATCCCCCCGTTGCGCTATTGTCGTACCTACTCCTAGCACAAGCTTTACGCTTAATTGGAGGGGAAAGGGGAATATTAGTCAGCAAATTGGCTAATATTCTTTAAAAAAAAATATAGGTAGATACTACTATTTACTAAAGTAGGCACTTACATTAAAATAACTTTATATCATGTAAGAGAACTTATGCCACTTTACGTCACTCCACCACTACATTGCTGCACTGGAAAGTTAAGTAAGCTATTAGTAAAATGATAGGTACCTACCTACTTACTTATTTTTTGTGCGGGACTAGAAACATGTACTTAGGTACTCGTTCTCTAATTAAAACTCATTACTTGATAAAACTCTTTAAGTTGTAATAATCTTTAAACAGCTAAATAATTGCAGTCTACATCCATGAAATTCAGCATAAATGTTGCTAGTTAAAGCTGTTATTCTAAGACGAACTTGGCGAAAAATATCACTACTTACCTATCCTACATCCAAACAGAAACCATTTCCTTTCGGACAAATTCCCGGGCAACAGCTAGGTAAAAAATAAATAGTTAAGTACTAACATGTAAGAACTAAGTGGGTAATTTGTAAGTAAATCAGGCTTTCTATTCGAAATAATTACTTCTCCGTTGTTGAACTGATGAAAAAGTTCACGTGTATCTTAATTGCGGGCAAAAACGTTCCCGTTCTAATCAGGCAGTACGTGCGATAGCGTATCTCTGAGTTCCCATGGCCGTGTTTATAAATGACCGTCGCGGGGTCGCCGATGGTCCCGCTGATGGTCATCGCTGTCTCAACGGGACGCTCGCGGCGACAAGCGGGAACTTCTATGATAGAGATTTTATGATGTCGTCTTCTGGGCTGAGTAGATTTAATGGAGTTTTCTAGGCAATGCGCTATTATTTACACGCTTTATTTATTTATTTAAATAACTTTATTGCGTAAAGAAGAACACAACTTCGTCATCATTATTATCAACCGATAGATGTCCACTGCTGGACATAGGTCTCTTGTAAGGACTTCTACACGGTACGGTCATATGTAGATGCAGTGCAGAAAAGAAGTTTACAGAATGAAAAACAGATCACAGCGATATTTAAGCATAATAATGTTTAAAATAAAAATACATAGAATATAAAAAAAACATTTGATATTTTATGTTAATTAAATCACATTTTAGGTATATTTGTTCAAAATAATACGTTCATACAATAAATACATTAACTGGCTACTAGTTAAACAAATTGCCTTCCGTCTGACCCCTGGCTCATCTAACTCGTTAAGATAATCGAGCAGCACTTTAGATTAGATTAATTTACTACCTACAGTGCTACAGATTAGCATCAGGTGTTTGGTATTAGGAGTGGGTCAATTATAACTGTTGTGTTTAATTTGCAGAGAGCTTTTCTTAGTCTCTACTCTTTACGAGTATATTGTATGCTGTGTAACTAATTACGCTATTATTTATTTTTCTTATTTTAGGCAAATTCTCTCACGACTTTATACAATATAAGTACCTTTAGCTGACCACTCCGGCTTTTCTCTTAGCGAAGGAATGAAATTTCCAAATATTCTGAAATATATTATTAGGTATTTCATATGCCCAAATATTTCATGGATGTAACTTGAAAAATGACAGACTTTGATACAAATATTCAACACCTATTGGGGTGGTTTTTCTAAAAATCATAAAACACATATTAATTCTTCATTTTAACCTAAACCCCGAATATAAATTTTCGTGGATAAAACTTTCAAAAATGCCGAAATTTCATACAAACTTTCAACTTCTACTTAGGGGTGGAAATGCCAAAAAATCTTTCTGTGGAGACCTAAATCCCATATTTCTAGACTCAGCGGTTTAAGCTTTACGTAGATATGTTAGTCAGTCAGTTTATCCTTTTAAAAAGGAAGTGAATATTCATAATTCTAGACGAAACGGAGAAAATTGTAAAATAATGATAGAAAAGTTATACTTTAAAGAACAAAAAGAAGTTAGAAGGTAAAAATAAAACTTATCCGTCGGGAGTTTTTGACTCGATTGTACCAAGATGGAACTGTTGCAGGTTTTTAGCGATATTTCGAGGGAACTTAGCGTCAGATAAAACTACTTTGTATGCTCAGTTAGTAATTTAGCACAATCTCGAGTCATTTGTTAGTTCAACGAAATATTCACTGTACAGGAAGTCGAAAAACAAAACACATAGGTAATTTTTAGAAAAATAGTTAAGTACATCAGTTTTGTCTACCATTTGTCTTTTCGGTGGACTCGCTCTCGTTCTCGTTTTAGATTAGATTTTTTGACTTCATTTGACTAGCCGTTGCCCTGTGCCTACATGGCAAATTAGATAGCTAAGCACGATCTCCTTGATAACTTTTTCAATTCAATTCATTTGTTTTTCGATTTAGGATTGTGTAAACCCGAACGTCAATATACAACATTACAAGATTTAGAGAAATTAAAAGAAAACTAACAATTTTTGAAACAAAATCGTTACCCATACTATAAATGCGAAAGTGTGTGTTGGTTTGTCATTTAATCACACCACAACAGGGCAACGGCTTAACGTAATTGTTTGCATGGCTATAGTTCAAGACGAGACGGAGAGTAACAGACTACTTTTACCCTGAAAAATCAAATAGTTCCCAAGGGGTTTTTCAAAAGCTTCAGCCACGGGCATCAAAAAATAATATAGTAATTTGAAAATGTACTTGAGTTTTTAAATTACAATGTTATTATAAAAGAAGCTGGATAGCTCATTTTATGCGAAATGTAGCGAGTATTCTGGCATCATTCCACGCGGGCATGATTTGTACAGTAATTAGATACCTACCTACGAACTTTATGTTTTATTGTAACATTTTCAGTAAAATAAAGAAGCTTGAAGTACCTATACATAGATTCAGTCCTCCTGCTAGCAAAGTGGCACTCCGTAAATTTTATTTAGGTAGTTCTACCAAGTTACATACCGCAAAGTTACTTGTGTTTCCAAGTAACTTCTGCTAATATTAGTGGCATTAAAACTACTTAAAAGGTAAAAAAGTATAAGGAAAAGACAAAGTTAGTTTTATCCCTATACATGTGCAGCTGTGTAAAAATATCATTACGTTCCGTACCTACACAATCACGTGGATCTGTGACGTGCGCGCAGATAGCATCGGTTCTCATACACGAGACGTGCACTTCCGAATCTCTTGCTGGCTGTGTTGACTGGAAAGATGACTTTGTAGGGGGGGGGGGGGGGGCTGTAACCATTAAAACTTGTACGAGTTCATCGCAAGTATTGCTTCATCTAGTAAAACCTATTATGAAAAAAGAGAGGTCTAAGTGTTAAAAGTGTAATAACACGCCACCAATAACACACCCAGAGTGAAGAAGAAGAAGTGTTATAAACGTAATAGGAATAATGTCCCCTCCTACACATGAAACCCATACAATCACTTTGTTTTCAATTTTTTCATTTTTTATTCAGATACAAGTGATGATGCAGTCTAAGATGGGATGGGCTAACCTGGAAGGGGTAAGTATGACAGTTTTTATTAAACCAATGCCCCTTTCTTTGGTTTCTATTATGGTATGGTATAGAATTTGGAGAAAATGTATGGTCTTATTTGTGGTTTCAGTAATTTTCGGACTCTTTTCAGGTATACGTTAGTTATCTCAGTTTCACAGTATCCTATATCCTAATCATTTTTTTTTTTTTTTTTTTAAAGAATATTAGCCATATTAAATGACTAATATTCCCCTTTCCTCTCCAATTAAGCGTCAGGCTTGTGCTAGGAGTAGGTACGACAATAGTGCAACGGGCGGGGTTTGAACCGTCGACCTTTCAGTTTTCAGTCCACTCCTATACCGGTTGAGCTATTGAGGCTCTAATCATTACGGTCAGAGCTTTACAATGATATTCACCAAGCCCTTGTATAGGGAAGCTTTATGCGTTTATGTCCGTCTTAAATTAATACAGAACATTAGACGTAATCTCATCTCGGTAAATATGGAGTCGTGATGCGTCGGCCACTGCTACAGTGCTCACGAGATTAGATCCCACGAGTCGAGTCCAAGGTTTTGTTAATGTAACTAATTATTTTTCAGTGGTCCTTTCTTTTTCTTAGCCACTAACCAACTGTTAACATAACCACGGAAATATGAACCTACTTTCAAAAATTAGGTAGGTATTCACAAACTGTATCTTACTGCTATTTTTTACGGATCATAGTAATACATAGTTTTTTAAATCTCAACAATTCAAGGTTAAAGGTCAACTCAACTCTTGCCTACGGTGGTCTGAAGGTGGATTTTAAATATATTATGTATTGGATTTAATAGACGTGACGACACTCGTCGTGTTGTGACATGGTGGCTAGTTTTCACATTTATGTCGTGTTCTGACGATATTAACAAACTACCGACTCTGACGCACCAGAACACAGCACGGGTCAATCTATGCTCGACGATTACCCGATGAAAAAGCCGCGAGAAAGTCCTGCTATGTCACTTAGGAACCTATTTTAATTTTAATGTCGCTATCACGTCGCGTTACATTAATTGAGATTCTAATGTAGGAAGGCGGCTATACATGTCAATCAATCAATCAGCCTGTTTGCTGGACATACGCCTTCCCGAGAGCGCTCCACCTCAGACAGTCCTGCGCTTTTCTCATCCATCAACTACAATTTTCATTGAGTGATACCTACACTGCGCTTGCTTTACTCCAGAATAAATACGTCTTTCCAGCCCAGATGTATTCTTCTGTCAGCTTCCTTGTCGAAGTTGTTCGAGTATGATGAGAAATACCCATTTATCATTTACCGTGCGAAATATGTATCCAGTTGGCCATTGCTCTTAATTAACACATCTTTAAATCAATACCCCGTGCGAACCAGCTACAGGGTGTTAGGATTCCGCAGCGGGGAACAGAGATAATGACCTGCGGCGTGTAGCGCAGCCGCCTGCAATGAATTAATACTGCCATTGCTATCTTCATACTAGCTACACACATTGGCCGGCTTCAGTCACGAATATAATCATATTCATGTAGAGTAGAAAGAGTGTGTCTCATGTCATTTAAGTGTGTTTAGAAATAAATGAATGAAAAAAACAGGCCAAATTGAGAACCTTCGCTTTTAGTGGAACTCGGTTAAAAAGAAAAGGGAATGTAAGTTATTTATTTAGTTATTCATAGTTGTAGAAAAGAATTGAGTATAATTGAGTTCCAAACTTACCTGATGTAGTTAATGATAGGTCTAAATGTATTTCTATCTCTTTTACAATGCTCTCTATGAAAAAGGATAGCACTAAATTTAGACCTATCAATTCAGTATAGAAGAATATAATTTATTTGCTGAATATAAATACACAGGACGTTTACAATAAATTATAACAATGTATAAGCGATCTTCATAGTCTACTACATATCTAGCATGCAAATATTCAATACTCATCATTTGTCACTTGCCTAAATAAGGATGGTAATAGCAGCTCCATAGAGTTGAACTATCATACTATCCTTTAGCTTGCATAGTACAATCCATGATTGTCGATGAAATGTGTGCGCGAGCAATTTTCGAGTTATAAATAAAATACCCACAATTATAACGCTCAAGTGCCGGCAAATTAAATTATTCTCTTGCGTAATTAAATGCGTAAAATAAGTACTTTCAATGCTTGATATTGCAATGTGGATAATTTTATTTACAGTTGTGTTGAAAAATGGTTGCAATATTCATATGCAAGTTCTAGGAAAATATCTTCTTGGATTTTTGATTTAAAAAAGTATAAAATATCACTTGATGATGTTCGCTACTTCGCATAAAGACCGATTAAGCTATTTTAAAAATCTCGTGTGTTCACAGAGTTTACAGAGTCGTTGCTTTCATGATAGTAGACCTGGTTAGAGTATAGCCAAGTAAATCGTTCTGGTTTCAGCACATCGTAGGCGTTCTGGCCACGAACTGATTTCTATTACCAGTTACCACAAACCTGAACCACTTTACGTATGAATGGCCGAAACTTCCGTTACATACACATCTGTTAGAACACAAAGGCAATTACAAGTACGGCCCACTCTTACAAGTTAATCTTTAGCTAATAGATTCAGCTGCGTGGGCGCATCTTGGCGAATGTACCGCCATTGTACCGCGCCCATCGTGTTTACACGTCTCAAGTCTGGATGTTATGTGACCTATTTTTACCTGACTGCTTCGGCGAAGCCCAACAAAAGCGTTATATATGTTTGTGACCTGTATGTATGTAACTATATTCCTTTCTAATGTCCGCTCGCAACTACTCAACGATTCAATCGATTTTAATAATGATATGTCATTAAATTTGTCTAAAGGGTGCGAGTGTCACTGGGTAGGTACATAAAATTCTTAAAAAATTAAAAAATGTGTGGGCTGAAAATGATGCGTGCAAACTGCAGTCGAAGGTTGTATGAAAGCTTTGTAAATTACTTGTTTATAGTGCACTACCTGTTAATTTTTTTGGCTGTACCTATATATTATTTCGATTCATCGATACATCGACATTTCACGTAAGCAAAATTTATCAAAAACTACATTTTCTGAAATCAGGTCGATCCATGCTCCGTGCGGCGTGATTGAAGGACAAACCATCAAACAATCTTTCACATTTATAATATTGGTAGTTATGGATAGTGTATTCCTACTAAAACCGTGATGAGGGACCTAAGACTTGAATAAAATAGATGTAAATATAAATACAATACGAATCCAGTTAGCTGTAAGTTGGAAGACATCATTACCTTGTTACCACGTCTCGCAGACAGACAGACTTTCACGTTGTCAACCCGTGTCTGAGCCAACGTGACAATGCCACAGGCGAACTATCTAATATTATCGTAATATCACAATAAAAATATCGTGTACAGATTTATCTTCTTTATTTAAAAAATTCAAAGTCCTGACTGCCTGACTTATATATATCAACGCACACCCTAGATCGCTGGTCCTAGAGACATGAAATGTTGAGGGTGTGTTCTTTGTAAAGAGTGGGTATCCACTAAGAAAGGATTTTTCGAAATTCCACCCCTAAGTCGGTTAAATGGGGGATGGAAATTTGTATCAAAGTCCGTCATTTTTGAAGTTACATCGATGAAAGTTGGTAAGTAAGTATACCTACGTATTTCACGATTTTTGAAAATTCTACTACCAAGAGGGTTAAAATAATAGGGAATGAAAGTTTGTATGAATGTCCGTCATTTTTCAACTTATTTGCATGAAAATTGGTATTTGAGTTTTCGGTCATAAATGAAGAAATACGTGTTTCAGGATTTTTGGAAACTCCTCGATTCTTTAAATTCCACCCAAGCGAAGCCGGGGCGGGTTAGCTAGTACTATAATTATATAATTCCGAAAAGTTAGGGGTGCGTGCCCGGGATAGACCCCCTGACTTCCGATTAGAAGGCGGACGTCCTAACCACTAGGCTATCACAGCTACCTATCCCTTTTTTTCGTGAGGAAAATCCATCATGGATACCACTGACCACGGGGGAGCACAGTGGTTCTGAACCTTACCTAACCTGCCTAACCTGGCTGACTTTATAGCACCTTATAATAACAATAGATTTTATAAACATGTCACAATACTTAGTCTGTTGTCTTGCTCGTAGGTGTCCTAACCATTTGTTGTAGTCATTAGGCAAGTGATGCGCTGATATTTAGACGTCCGTTTGCGCCATTCGCGGATGACACGACCGCTAAGTTCAGGACGATTCTTACCACAGCCGGTTAAACTGAAATTAATTTTAACCAAAATTTGTAATTATATTACATTTCATATCAATACTAATATTATAAATACGAAAGTATGTTTGTTTGTTAGTTTATTGGTTTGTCCTTAAATCACGTCACAACGTAGCAACTGGGTTTTGGGATCAATGGGGTTTTTTGCATGAGTATAGTTAAAGACCTCGAGAATGACATAGGCTAGTTTTAATCTCGGAAAATAAAAATGTTCCCACGGGATTTTTAGAAATCTAAATCCACGCAGAGGAAGCCGCGGGTATTGGTGTAATATGATTCCTTTTTGTGAAAAATATCCATGCAAAACCAGGAAATAAGATTGCTAAATCTAACCATAGGTAGTTTCAATGAGACGACATAAATTTCAAACCCTATTTTGCCCCCTTAGGGATTCAATTTTCATGTCTACGTTATAATAGCTAACTGTATGCCAAATTTCAGCCCGATCCGTCCAGTAGTTTGAGCTGTGCATTGATAGATCAGTCAGTCAGTCAGTCATCTTTTCCTTTTATATATTTAGATTACACAAAAAAGTATAGTGCAATTAGCGTTGATTTAGCATATAATTTACAGATATAGATAAAGAAACACACATTCATAATCTTCCTGTCACCACTGGATGTAGTATTTACAAACAATGAACTGCACTGTTTTCTCTAGTTTGCTAATCCAAAAAAAAGTCTGTTTGGTTAAAGGCTACTTAGCTTAACTTACAACAGTGCAACCGGTCCCGCAAGGTCTCACCGGGCGGCAAGTTCGTGTGGTCGTGCCCGAACCTAGATTAAACTATTGCACCTCAGACATTTCGCTCCCAGTCGCCATGGCAACCTGAAACACGACTTACAAACATTACTCTCTTTACCAACCATATTGCAAACTCCATAAAGTCTGAAATAAGTTGAGACCATTTTGCTCCAATAGTTTCGTAATCATAATGCATAAAGAAGTGATCCTAAAATTCCTAAATGTTCCTTCGTATAATATTAACTTTCAGATTTAATATTATAAATATTATGAAAGTGTCTGTCGGTTACCTTTTCACGGCTCAGCCGGCGTACTGTTGATGTGCACATAAACTTCATACTGTTCATAGTCGCTGATCGTTCCTGATTCCTCCCTGTTTTGGGGACAATATGCAGAGAATCTTTTAGCTTTTATAAAATAACAAAACGTCTGACACGCGCTTTTTCTAACAGCTTTTAACCTAGAGAAAAAAGAAGCTTCCTTACCCGAAGGGTGCCAACTTGACCCCTCGAGTAGGTATTTTCCCTTCGGATTGACCATTGCTGGAGAAGCTTTACAAAATTTTGTCATATTCACATTCTTCAAAATATATAATTTTCAATTTAGTCGTAGTGTGCCGTGACTCTTACAAAATAACTAAGTATGGCCCTTAGCCTAATGCAGTAATACAAGCTGCATCGGTATTTCGAGTAAATTGGCTTACATTTGCAAACGCTAACAAATCAATTGCCAAGCGTTGAGGTTTAAGGAGATCGCACATGACCCCAAAATTCGCAAAACCCGCGGAATGTGCAAGAGATACTAGTGCCGCAAGCTGTGCATTTTTAGTACTAAAAAAATTGAGTGCTGTTATTAAGAGAAATGTATCCGTACCCATACAGACTTAGTTTGAGTCTCATTTAGATGTTAACCAATCAAAATCAATGAAATTTTACAAACTCATAAGTAATATTTATATGTGATTTGCAAGATTTTCGTTACGCATATTTATTTTCTAAGTCAAACTCAAAGGCTCAAATTTAAAGAACCCGTGTAACTTAAACACTAGATATTTTCACGAAAATCTTGCAAATCAGGGACACATTGATTGGTTGATTTTCAAATCAGAACCAAACTGTTTTTATGTGCAGCACTTGGAAGCGCACGAGCAAAAAAAGCGAGCTCAAGTTTCGACTCTTCTGATATCATAATATGCTTCTTCGATGCGGCCAAATGCAGCTGAATCTTGTGTTGAAAAAATTGCCTCTTGCAGCTTTTGTAGCTTTGTGCGTCGTTTTGTGGTATGCGATCACCTTTAAAATGAATTTGCTGGCCGATGGACACCAATTAAAGGGATTTTTCCGATTTAACAGATGTTCTCACGTCTTTTCCATTTGATGTTCAATGCTTATTGAATGTAAATCAGTTCGTAATCGCGATCTAATACGACTTTCTAGGAAGTTTATGATAATTTATAGGTATCTTTGACAGAGAAGGTATACTTATTACTTGTCTATTAGGACCATTTTGTAACGGAGTCTATGTTGATAAAATAGTAAGGGTCTTACTCCAAAGTTATGCTTAATTAGTTTCGTAATGGTTAGACTAGATGATGTCTTCATCCGTGTAGATTAAGGTTTTAAAAATCCCATTTGAATTTCTCAAAATTTTTTCTTAGGTCTATGAAAGAAACTACGTAAGGAAAATACCATACGTAGTTTTCAACATTCTATTAAATAATTTAGTGAATTTACTATCAGACCGGTTACTTTATAGTTAAGGCCTGAATTCATAAACGTTCTAAGAAAATCTTCTTGAAAAAGACTTCAACGCGTGACATCTTAAAATACCTGCTTGTACTTCCAGATTAGGAAGAAAACTTTACTTATTTTTAATTGTTTAGCAAAAACATTTAAAAAAATGTAACACTGTTTTAATTGAAGACCTATCTTGCTTAAATTTAATGAGATTATACGTAATACACAATAAGCAATAAAGATAACAAAGTGTAACATTCAGGAAAAACACTACTCTATGAACATTTTTAGTTTAGATTAACTTAGCAGTTGATAATTTTTAATCAGCGTTAGCTCAGTAATTCATCATCATCATCATGATCAACCCATCACCGGCTCACTACAGAGCACCGGGTCTCCTCTCAGAGTGAGGGTTTTGGCCATAGTCTACCACGCTGGCCATGTGCGGATTGGCAGACTTCTCACACCTTTGAGAACATTATGGAGAACTCTCAGGCATGCAGGTTTCCTCACGATGTTTTCCTTCACCGTTAAAGCAACTGATATTTTAATTACTTAAATACGCACATAACTCCGAAAAGTTAGAGGTACGTGCCCGGGATCGAACCCCCGAACTCCGATTAGAAGGCAGACGTCCTAACCACTACACTAACACTCAGTAATTAAAGACAATAAAAAGGTTAAGCTTCTATAATAACAAAGGTACAGTTAGGTGCAAAGACTGTCCCACGTCCTTTTCCTGCGAAGGTCGAAACAAAGAAAACTAATCGCCATTTCAATTCACAATTAACCGACGTGGAATGAGGAAGGCCCCATTATCGGTGGGATCACCACAATGGTGCGATCATACTTCTACAATAACTGTCCGGTCCACGATGGGTAGGTTTCACATCTTCTTGTAGCGGGCATTGTTTGCACTTTTCCTCGTGAAAAACTTATGGGGGCGACCGGTGGAACCATCGTTGATAAACATGACTTAACGCTTGTTAATTTATTTATAACCAATGTTAGATATCAAAAGTAGTTTATTTTTGTAGATGCGTACTTATGTAGTAATAGGATGTTGTCAATACATAATATTTTGTGATGATGATTGACTGGTGGTTAGAAATCATTATATTTTTAGGGATGGAAAAACATGACGACAAGATTATAGTATAGGTAAGCATAAGCACTTTTGTATGACACACACGAGCATGTTACAATGTTAACAAATACATTTTCCCCTTGTTTACTCCTAGCTCCTTTCTTGCTGGTTCTTCTCGGTAGGAAAGGCATTCCGAACCAGTGGTAGATGCATTTGACGATTCAAAAGTACTTGTGAAAGTTTAATTGAATAAAAATGTACTTATTTATTTAGCTATAAAGAAAATATTAGGTACTTACCTAAATGTTTGATTGAGTAAAATATGGTGAATCAAAGAGGTCGCTGATTTTTTTTAAAATTTAAAACTAAAGATTTATTGACAAAAAAGTACTATTGTAAAACATAATAATAAAAAAATCTTTGATTATCATAGGTGCATGGTACCACCGGGCCATTTCATATCGCATAGGTATGAGTTGCGCGTATAATTGCCTTCAACGAGCGCTCTTTCAACCGAAAAAAACCTACCATCTCTCCCATTGTTCCTGTCGATTTTCCCACATTTCGCCTTTTACAGTTACATTTAGCTTCCTGACTGACGGGCAAAAACGATTAATTGCATTCCGTAAGCCTATAGCTCAGACCGTTTTTGTTCTATGCAGGAAAACATGCATCTATCTCTACGCAGTGGTTAGGTAATTCTTTTGTGTGACTTGTGTCGCCTTTTGGTGGCGTGTATGTTAAGTGCTACCTGCTACCTGATGTTAAGTGATTACCGCCGCCCATAAACATTTATAGTACCAGAGGAACCACCAATGCGTTGGCAGCCTTTCAGGAATTTATTGGTCTGCCCCTTGAATAACTCCAAGTTGTAATCTAATGGAAACACTGCCGAAGGGAGTTGATTCCACAGTTTGCGTGTGCGTGGAAAAAGGATCCGGCACAACAGGCGATCGAAGTGCACCAGGCATCCAGGTGGTGGGGGTGGTAGGGGTGGTGGGGGATCATAAATATAATATAGGATATAAAAGTCTGCAAATAATATCTTTTCGATTCGATAATATATATTTTTCTAGCCATAGCTATGTCCATTTTGGAAATGCAAGTTATCTCTATGTCTTCAAAATTAGGCCGTAAAAAAGATAGAGAAACAAAAAGATTTAAATTCGAATAAATATACAGTGCTTTTGAATCGTCAAGAGAATCTACCACTGATTCGGAATACCTTATCTTACCGAAAAGAACCAATAAAGACTTGGTGGTTGTTTTTTTTCAAAAATTTCTTTTTTATAAGTTAAAGTACAGTATTAGTGCTCAGACAAGCCGCCAAGCGCTTACGAGCACGAAGAAACTAATATTGTAAGTGTTTTTTTTGTCGAAATAAATAAAATAAAATAAATTTACTAAATGAAATTGCCCTGTATAAGAAATTGTAGTCCCGCGCGGTTAGGAATAGCTGTGAGGCAAATCTACGCATTTAATCATGCATAATCTTCGATTGTGTAATGTGCTTGTTTCAGGAGCATACTTTTAATTAAAGCAATTTTTTTTTTAAAACAGGCAGAAAAACTTTAATAAAATATAAATTATATTAGTATTTAGGAGTGAATTTATTCAGCATAGCAGTTCGTGTAACATAACAAACTTACGCAATACGCTGTTGGGAAAACTATTCGCAATCCGTTTGGTGTTTATGATTGCCCGTCTATTCTAAACGCTGAATACGGTCATAGCCGAGACTTTCCAACTAATTTCCACATGGAATCGTGCGGGGAAGATTCACATGAGAACGACACGAGTTAGACCACTGCATACACGTGAAACTATCAGTCAAACCACTACTTAAACATCTGCATAAGTCACGTTTCACGACTCAAGAAGAGTAACAGTTTAATAATGTCCGCGCGGGTAACCCTGGCTGACCCCGGTGAAATACGGTTGTGCGGACTTAGGGCCATATTTTCTCCATGCATCGTACTAAAGTCGTGTCTTCCTTGGTGGAAATAAAACGCGAGGTCCATCTTTGGGGCCATCTGTGCCTTAGATGCGCCATTTTGGCAATCCTTACCAAACATCCTAACTAAATTTACAACCCAAACTAAATTGCACCCTTACCTTTTCGTAATAGAGTACAATTTCGTGTATATGGCGGATGATAATAAGTCAGGTGCAAATTGGTGCTGTGGATAATGTCATGGGAAGAGCTCAATGAACGAGCGGACAGCGAGAGGACTGCTGGCCGGTAACTCTACAAACTTATCAATCCAATTAAGCACAGAAATTACAACTTTATTGTTTTGTATATAAAGGTGGTTCAGCATGAAAGGAAAGTCGGATTAAAGATTTTAGTAACACTGACAGCTATCGAAGCTTTCCGAAGTGCATATCTAGGGTTTATCGCGAAACGTGGTAAAACAAATTACGTTTTAACGAGGGTTTGTTTCAACTGGTAATTATCTCTGTAAACATTATAGATAATGGAATTGTGTGGTGAATGCAACTTTAAAGCTTTAAATTAACTAAAAACTCTATTATTTGTGACAGACAGACTGACACACAGACAACGAAGTAATCCTATAAGGGTTCCTTCTTTCCATTTGGGGAACGGAACCCTAAAAATAGGTTCTTAGCAATACATCTTTCTGCTTCGACGATGCCGTATCGAATCGAAGTCATGTGAAGAAAGTGACGTGAAATGTTTTTTTCTATTTGATAAAGAAGACATACCAACTTCGAGGAATTCCTTTCGCTCCACAATATCATAGTCAAGACGGCAACTTTACAATTACTAATGTTTCTCCCAATCGGCGATTTTGGCGGCCAAAGTTAACTGCGCGAGAAATAATATTAGTGCAAGTTAAAACGTCACTCTCTATTTCCTAACTATAGTCCAATTTGGACGATAATCCAACACAAAAACGAGAAAACTCTACCATAAAGCTCTCCACGGAGACTCAATGAAGTCTTCTTCTAAACATGACTTTATTTTTTATTATTAAACTTATAAAAATTACATATTATTCCTGCTACATTAAGTGCCACAAAAACCATCACAATCGAACTTATGCATCAATCACAATCGCAATAAGTAGTTGTGATTGAGTGAAGTTCTTGTTGAGCAATGCATTGCAGCCAATAGTTAGCGAGCGTCAACCAATCAGAGGTGATTGCAATCGTCACACTGTACTCTGTCATTTTACCGTAACCGAGCCCCTGTTTTACAGTCTACTGGATTAATTCTCCTGGACTATAAATAGTTGAAGAGTTAAAGCGGTATAGAGTTGCATGCACGCGTATGACCTTTCCCGTAGGAAGCAGCCTGGCTCAGTGACCCAGTGCGATGCGCCGAGTCGTTGACCGGACCACGGGACCACGCAAGGCAAAGGGTTAAATGCTAAGTTCTTCCATACTGATATTATTATAAATGCAATAATGTGTATATCCGACTGTTCTGTCTGTCTTTCTGTTGCTTTTCAAAGAGTTTGACGAAATTTGGTATAATACAGCTTGCATCCCGGAGACGTACATTTATGCTAATTTACTTTGTTACTTGGTGGGGCTCAATTACTGCCATGGTAGGTACCTATACCGAATTATTTTTATTTGGCCTTTTTCCACTTATGTTAATAATTTATTGAAACTCAAACTCTAAAACACCCTTTGAAAAAAAATGTAAGTAGGTTTAGTACGCGACAGGTCGACATTGCAATCAGGGAGGTAACGCCCCGCACAGTGCAGAGTGCGCACCCGCACCGCCCCCTCGCTAACCCGGTGCGTTCGAGCGTGGGTAACGTGCGGGTGTGCGGGGCGTCCCCCCGCCTCATACCCCGATTACCATCTCAACCTGTCGCGGACCATACCTGCAGATACCAATCAACGGTCTTATAAATCTAAATCAATATTGCATTTATTTTTCGTAAGTAAAGTAAAGGTCTATACCCGCATGTGCAAGCGACTGACCTTTCCCTCAGGAACGAAGAGGTCCGACTCATTGACCCAATGTTGACCTGTTAAGGCCTGGACAGATACTTTCCAAGCGCGGTGGCAATAGTTCTAAAATAGTTCCTAAAATTTGTAATGCAAGGAACTGAATACATTATTACGGAACTGCAGGAACACGTTGCTTAAAATTGTTATGCCAACGAGATTTTTTTGTTTTAGTTTGAATCAAATTCATCGTAAGTTACCTACCCTTACGGCGGTTACGCACTCATCCGATCCAAGTCCGTGAAAATACGTTCCTTTTTGTTTTGTATGAGAGCTTATGACATACCTAATTATGTCGTAGATAGCTGCTATTAGCTGGTATTCTCACGGATGACGGATAAAACTTGGATGCCGGAAGTGCAGTGCGTAATCGCCGTTATAGCACGGTTACAGGACATGCATTGAAGTATAAAGGACAATTAATAAAAACTCCTGAAAATTACGAGTAGAATAATATCCAAATTAAGTAGACTGGAAAAAGAAAGCGGAATTAAAAAATCTAGATCGTAATTTTATTTATTTTATAAGCTAAATGGAAGCGAAATGGAACAGCACAAAAAATTAGAAGAAGTACAGTAGGTACGCGACAAGTCGAGATGGCAATCGGAATATGAGGCGAAGGGACACCCCGCACACCCGCACGTCAATCGTGCTATCCCGCATCGGCTTAGCGCGGGACCTGTGCGGGTGTGCGGGGCGTCCTCACCCCGATTGCCAGATCGACCTGTTGCAAACTATAGGTACCTACTAGACATGTGTCCGCTATAGCTTAACTTAGCTGAAAACCGCTGCCATGCCTATAGCGTACCGTAGCGTTATTTTCGTAGCTAGCAACGGTTATCAGCTAACATCTATCACGAACCACCTGACAACGCAATGCTGCCAACTGGCAACTGACATTAATGCATTGTTTGGTTTTTTGGTAACTAAAAACGCAATAATTATGCCTTCTCTTTCTTTCTTTCACTGAAAGCTGAGAAGGAGCGGTTATTGGCTACCGGCTTAGTAACTAAGAACTTGATAAACCAAAGCCGACCTTATCTCTTTTACGCTAAGGCTTAACTGTACAAGTACTTGTCCATTACACTTTGATCTATCAATTTTATTACAGTTAGCCTTAGAGTAATAGAGATTCTAGAGGTCCTCTTTGGTTTTTCAATCGTCGTGAAATGTTTTTGATTAACTGGACTGTGGCAAACTATCCGTGCAGGCGTCCACTATAGTTTGACCTATGTCAATGATCATTATAATTAAACTTTGCTGCTATGAACTTAAGGTTGTGATTACTTCACGATATTCATGAAAGTAAAATTGGTTTTATTTTAGTGAAATATGCGCACGCTAGCTATACAGACGGTATTGATACGGCAGCTAGCTTAGTTACTACAACGGAAACCTCTGATACCAATATTCGGCAACTGTTATCAATATCGGTATTGAAACTAAATAACTGTTGGATAACCGTAGCCAGAAATAACCAATAACGCCCATCTCTAGTAGGTACCTACCTACTCAGTGGAAAACGATTTCAAACTTTAACTGATACAATGCGGTAGCAAATATTACAGCTGTTTTTATTATCTCAATATAATCTACCTATGTATAAAAACGGTTGATCATCCATACAGTATTGTTCTCGCTATGTCGACAATAGCAATTATCATATTATTATCATCGTCGGGCATTCCTGCATAAATCAATCGGTTCGGGACATTTAATACCTATATAAAGCCAAAGGTACATGTTTCATAGACATGTTATAATTTTTGAAGTGTAAAACACTTTAGACGATTTTTGGATGGGTAAAAACTTCAAGGTCACGTCAGCAACATGGTGTAGTTAATAGGGTCTTGGATTGTAGTAATAAAATTATGTGATGTTTTGTATAGCGGTAGTTTATGTGGCAAGAATTCGTTATTGAAGAGAATAATTTTAAAAAATCATGATTTTTTATTTTTTTTAACATAATTAATTATTAACGTCATGCTGTACGGAAAGCGAATAATGACGTCACAATTCGTAAACGATAAACATTTTCAATTTTTAACATAAAAATAGAGTAATTTCTGCTGGAAAATATTATTAAAAAAAATTTAAATATAGTATTTGTTGTTGCTGTCTTACATGCTTTTTTCCCAATATTTTTTTTTCCAAGTTCAAATCAAATATTAAATTATCAAAAAATACAAATATTATATTAGTAAAGAATAATTTTAGATGAGTGTTTTAAGCGGTAAAGTAAAGCCAAGCCATAGGAAGCCAATTACTCATCGGTTTTAGGCAATAATAAATGCCAATTTTCAAGTTGTGCACTTATTTTTTACAGACGCCTTTTCACGCGAAACTGTATATCTAGGTTATCATAGATTAGCGGTTCGGGAATCTTTGGCCAAACAATTATTACCTTTAACCTTATTTTGGCATTTGGCGATGTCGCAACGACCCTGAGGCGCGGGCTATCATCTGTGGCATCGGCATCCTCTTGGCGCAGGGATGTACCGAGGATCAGAGATAATCCAAGGTCAGTGGGCGCCAACCTTTAATAAATTCCTGTACAGTTTTAAAGATAAATAAAGTCATATATAAAGCTACCGCAATATATATATCAGTACCATTATTATACATGCGAAAGTGTGTTTGTTTGTTGGTTAGTTGGTTTGTTGGTTCCTTCAATCATGTCGCAACGGTGCAACGGATTGACGGTTTTTTTTTTCATGGGTATAGATAAAGACCTGGAGAGTGACATAGGCTACTTTTTATCCCGGAAAATCAAAGAGTCCCCACGGGATTTTTAAAAACCTAATTCCACGGGGACGAAGTCGCGGGCATCAGCTAGTTATTAATGTTTTATGTATAGTCCGCGACAGGTTGAAATGGCAATCGGGGTATGAGGCGGGGAGACGCCCTGCACGCCCACACGTCACTCGCGCTCGCCCGCACTGGGTTAGCACGGGGGGCTGTGCGGGTGTCCCCGATTACCATTACAACCTATCGCGTACTATACTTGACTTATTGTTTGGTATTGTTTTATAGATAAGGAAGTGATAAGATTGTTAATGAAAAATCATAAAGCTCTTAAATACTTTGACCTGACTTTGACAATAGTCAGCACTTGATTAGTTTGTTGGTCTGATTTAAAACGAAAACGAATAAGAATGAGTAGGTACCTAGCGAAAGTTTTTTTTTTTATAAGAATATTAGCCATATTAAATGACTAATATTCCCCTTTCCTCTCCAATTAAGCGTCAGGCTTGTGCTAGGAGTAGGTACGACAATAGTGCAACGGGCGGGATTTGAACCGTCGACCTTTCGGTTTTCAGTCGACTCCTATACCGGTTGAGCTATTGAGGCTCGTTTATAAGTAGGTTTGTACCTTACTTGTTATTGGGAATTCATCTTAAAATTATGGACCCTTATAGGTTTATTCGATTTTGACGTTAGTTAGTAGACATAGGTTGCATCCCAGCGATGGATGTAGGCTACTTTTTGTCTCGGAAAATCAATGAGTTCCCATGGGATTTAAAAAAAATGTGAACCCCCTTGGTCATCATCAGTGCTCGATACAGAAATAGGCAACTTTATACCCCGGAAAATCAAAGAGTTCCCACGGGATTTTTGAAAAACCTAAATCTACGCGTACGTAGTCACAGTCGTCATCTAGTAGTGGCACCTACTATAATTGTGTAACTTCTATCGATATAACAGATATATTATTTTATAGATATTTTACTGCTTTCTGAGATCGTGGCCTATAATTTCAATACACCATGTTATTTCAATAGCCTAACCTAAGTGCTAAGTGACGCAAGTACTAATTCATCGCCGCACAATAGTTTTTATCTCACAATGGCATCAAAACAAAGTCAATAGTTTGCGACCTTTGGTTTAAATTTATTCAATATTGCGCGATCCGTCGAATATAGCAATAATTCGAGAATAATTGTTTACCACTCTTATTGTTGTGGCTGGCTGTCAATCAATTTACTTTCGAACATTGTGATCTACATAGCCTATACAGTGTCGGTGTTATGCAATAGCGCATCAGCGTAAAAAATGATATATATCTTAGCTAATTGAACTTAACTTATCCGTAACAGGTAAGTAAATGTTACTGATTTATTATATCGGATCTGCTTGGTGATTTTTCCGTTCTACATTTTACTTTTATTTTCATTTACAAAATGTAGTTTTCCTAACACTAATAAATACTTTCCTATGGTTTGGTGACTCTTCTATGGTTTTTTTACTAAAGGCTCAGTCAGTATCTGCGGTATTTTTCAATGGCTATGGACCAAACGCATGATGGGCTACTTTTGCGCAATTAGAGCTCAACGCCCTGTTTAGTGTGCCTTAATTCAAACAAATACTTAAGTTACCTTTGCACGACTCGGT
Source organism: Maniola hyperantus (assembly GCF_902806685.2). Lineage (NCBI taxonomy): Eukaryota > Metazoa > Arthropoda > Insecta > Lepidoptera > Nymphalidae > Maniola > Maniola hyperantus. The sequence continues at coordinate 4,286,220 of NC_048551.1, read as the reverse complement.
TATCCTACCTATGGTTCTGTACTAACGTGTCCCCGGTATTTTTCAATAGTCAGGGAGGGATCAGACGCGTGATCGATGGGATGGACGCTTGCTTGCTCGGTGCCTTGCTAAGTGTGTTTGACAAATCTTGGTCCGCCTTTGCCTAACTCAGTTATCCTATGATCCTCTTGGTAACAGTGTGTCCCCGGTATTTGTCAATGGGCCAGGGAGGGACCAGCCGCGTGATCGATAGGATGGACTGCTCGGCGCCCTGCTGACTGTGCTTGATAAATCTTGGTCACCTTTTGCATAACCCAGTTTTCCTATGGTCCTCTTGCTAACGGCGTGTCCCCGGTATTTGTCAATGGGCCAGGGAGGGACCAGACGCGTGATCTATGGGATGGACTCTTGCGCAACCATATCTCGGCGCCCTGCTAAGTGTGAATGTAGACGGAACTAATGTAGAACAAGGCTTTGGCATATAAATGTGACGCTAAATAATAAATATGTTTCACAAATAATATTTAAAACGACTTCTTATTTTGTACGGACTATAGGTACCTACATAGTATTCGTAGCCGCATGTGGGCAAAAGTGTAGGAAAAGGTAAGGAAATTACAAAGTATGGAAAATTGATGATCCCATTGTATATCGTGGGTACTTCTAGAAGCCTCCTCTACATTTCGGCTATTCGTTTGAAGTTCGTGTGCTGTAGTCGTGACGTCGCTCGTCCACTACGCCGCTCCCACGGACCGCTAACTTTATTATGAAACGCTCTTTACGGATGAACGTGGTAATGTTAAGGAGTTATGATAATTAATTTTGGCTTGCAAGATGAGCTTTTATTACAAAACGTTTGACTATAATTATTACTGTGGACTGTAACCTAAATCCTTCTTATTTTGAACTAGCTTGTGCTCGCGACTTCGTCAGCGTGGACTATACAAATTTCGAACCCCTATTTCACCCCCTTAGGCGTTGAATTTTCTAAAATCTTTTTATAGCGGATGCCTACGTCATAATAGCTATCTGCATGCCAAATTTCAGGCTGATCCATCCAGTAGTTTGAGCTGTGCGGTGACGTTGATATATCAGTCAGTCAGTCAGTCACCTTTTCCTTTTATATATTTAAGAAGATTTCTTTCTTTCCGTACTCAGTAGTGGGCCGCCCGCCGGTGATGTGTTGATAATGTTTCATGCATGATGATTATGTTTTTTTAATAGTTAGGCCTTGTTGTCTATCCTAGATGATTAAAGCATTGTTTCAAACCTGTTCTAGTAACGTGGTGGGTAAATTAGAGGTTAACATATCCATACTCAAGGCCTTATAGGGGGGGGGGGGAGAGAGGAGGGGGGAGAGAGGAGGGGGGAGAGAGGAGGGGGGGAGAGGAGGGGGGAGAGAGGAGGGGGGGGGGAGGAGGGGGGAGAGAGGAGGGGGGAAATTGGGTAATATTGATTGTTCCCTGTCCCCGTTCCAACGCTACATCACCTACCCGCACTAGAGCCAGGTCCAGCACAGGTCCATAAGTCATATAGGTAGGACCTCGTTTTTTTTTTGTGGGTAATCTTGGAAACTGACAAATCAGTCCCCGTTCCATCTAGGCTCCATCACCTAGGACCGCAGACGTCCACACGCGGCGTGAGAGCGGGCGGACCGTCCGGCACGATCTTCATACACGAAGCGTTGCATTGTTGTGTCATTGCATACAGCTCGCGAAATTTATCATAATGCGATGTTGCGGTTCATTAGACTGACTCATTTGAGCTACGTTTTGAAATCTTGGTACTTTTACAGTGTTCGATAATAATTATAGGCAGGCACTATTGAAGCAAACTGTAAAGAATATCCAAACCTGCGCGACCAAAACAACTGCAAAGCGGGATCGTCAGCCGCACGGCCGTCGCCTCGCACAAGACTACAACAGTCGCGTAGGTGTGGACCATAGATTATTGGTGTGGACGTATAGATAGATCCGCGTCATGGACGCTCTCGCATCGCTTCCCGCATCCCGCGTTCATGGCGCGTAGGTGTGGTTATAGCTTTAGTTTTTACTTTTGACACGTATGTAACATTTATCTGCTTCTTTTTATATATAATATATAACTAGCTTATCTTTTCAGCTGGAATTTGATAGAGCTATATAATAGCTTATGTTACTTCTGGATAAAGTAGCTTTCTAATGGTTACGGAATTATTATTAAAATCAGTTCAGTAGTTTCAGCGTTTATCGAATACACACTAAGAAACAAATCTTTACTCTTTACAATATTATTAGTAAGTATAGATTGGTAACCGCGAAATTTCTAAGGCTATTTTCAGATGTGATGTAATCGCAAATACAATGCCAAACAACGCGCTATAAACGCGAATGCGGTGGTTTAGTGCGTTTTCGCTTTCGCCATTAGCAATAAATCAGCGACGCCATCCAGTGGGCAATGGTCTATGCGCCGCGCAATACTTATTCACACACGCATTGTGTGAGTGTCGGTACAAACCAGCGTTTTTTAATGAACAACGCCTGAAAAAATGGACAGGGCACATAGTTCGAAAAACCGATAGACGTAGACGGCTGGTGGATGTGAAAACGCAGTGTTAGAAGGTGGACGGACGACATCAGGCAATGGTCTGTGCCACTGCCGTGTAATATTCACACACGCATTGTGCGAGCATCAACACAAACTAGCGTTTTATGCCCGTCGTTTGAGAGAAAAATGTCTGAAAAAATTTGAATGTAACAAGTTTCTTGGCATCAAATTGCAAATACTTAATAACACAAAAAAAATTGTGTTTATGAATTAAAAATTTGTATTTTCAATTTTCGAAGTAAGATAACTATATTAAGTGAGATATCATGTGAAAGGGACTTTTATTTATTTTTACGCATCATAGTTTTTGAATTATCGTGCAAAATGTCGAAATAAACAACTGTAGTACGGAAACCTCGTTGCGCGAGCCTGACTCGCACTTAACCGGTTTTTTTTAATCTAGAGTAACAGCAACTGCTGCGTGTTAGACGTAGCGTTTGAACCGCTATGTTGCAAATCATCCTAACGGGAAATTTTCACTCCGGCGCCGTCCATCATCTGTCGATTTCCCATTTTACTGTCAATACATGTAAACGTCTCAATTTTGTTGAGGCTCGGGGATATACAGCCAATATCATTATGTTTACAATAGTTCTATTATCATGTCAGTAACATAAAAACTACTAGCTGACCCGCCCCGGCTCCGCTTGAACGGAATTTTGAAAATCAGCAATCAGAATTTCCACAATAACTGAATGCGTGGAATGGTGAACCAATGGTTAGTCGTCTAAAAACAAGATAACTCGAATTTATTGTTTTCAGCGACTTATCTAACGAGCTGTTACACCATTGGTGCCTTACACTTACACTATAAATATGACGATTTCATCACTACATTTAACAATGCTAAATAATTTCACAAAACACCGAAACGGACCGAATAGTTGTAAATAAGAGGTCTCCAAGCCAATTTGCGGAGACGAAGGGTCCCGTACCACCATAATAGATTATCAAAGAGTCGTACGTTTTCATTAGTCGCAGTTGGTTATGCGACTTTTAAGGTAAAACTGCGTGGCTTTGAAATTAAGCTTACGTTTTGGATGTTTTGTTTGCTCTGATTATAATGCCTCCACAGATTTATATGGGACTTGTACTCATATATCTATCTATTAGTAGCATACTATATTATAGAATCGCATGGCCTGCTGTTGTGCTATTACGAATGTTTTATAGGTCTTTCTTCTAAGTAAGGATAATCGAATGGACCATCATAGCTATTTAGCAAACCAGCTCAGCCCAATGTACCGCTTGTTGGATGATAGGAGCATAGACTTGCCACCGGTTGCCAGGTCTTACAAGACTTGCAGAAGACCTGTGTGACGTGAAGCGGCGTAGAACAGGCATGCAAGAGTGGCAGCTCCTATAGTAGTAGTGTAGTAAGCCAAGTCTTTGATTCTCTATTTAGTCTTATTAGTCTTTTGAGCTACCAGAGTATCTAAGTAAATTAGCAAACAAGCATAGTTTCTGTTTTGATACAGTGAATGATTTGTATATTGGAGGTAGGTATTTGCAAATATCTGCTAAACTAAAACTATAACTAGGTATACTAAAATTAATATGAATATTATTTGGATATTTTCATCGAATACTCCAATCCAATGCATCAGTCCAGTCCAGTGGTGGCCAAGTTGAGGTCGTATGATAAGCGCAGTGTAAGACGACCTGCCGCCGCGCTGGACCAACGAATTGTAGAAAGCGGCAGGAATCGGTTGGATGAGGAAGGCGGAGGACTGTGTTTGATTTCGTACCCTTGGAAACGCTTATTTAATTACGAGCAGATGCCCGCGACTTCGTCCGCGTACTGGTCCTTACCTACTCACTCAGTCTCACCTTAAGACACGGAACCCAGAATACCTAAATGCCAATTTTCATATCTCTAACTTCAAAAACATTGGATTTTCATATAAACCTTCCACCCCCATTTTACTCCCTTAGGGGGGGAATTTAGTTAGATCCTTTCTTGTCTGATACCTATCCCCTAGAAATAGCCTACATTTCAAATTTCAAGTAAAAATAACAATTGTTAAAACTTTTCTATGAAAACATTGCCCCCCTATTTTACCACCCTTAAGGGGGGAATTTCCCAAATTGAACTATACAGATTTTTATTATTTAAAACTAATAACCTAAATGTCGATTTTCACGTCTCTAACACCAAAAACATAGGACTTTTATACAACATTCGACCCCCCCTTTCGCACCCTTAGGGGGGGAATTTCATTTCAAATTTCAAGTTTGTAGGCTTTATAGTTTCTGAGATTTTGTGATTAGTCAGTCAGTCCGTCAGTGAGTGAGTGGTATTTCTCTTTTATATATTTAGAAGATAATCATACTAGATTCCAATAGGATTTTTTATGGGTAGGTGGGTATTGGACGGATTGGGCTGTTTGGCATGCAGATTAATGACGTAGGCATCCGCTAAGAAAGAATTTTTGAAAATTCAATCCCTAAGGCGGTGAAATAGAGGTTTGAAATTTGTGTAGTCCACGCGGACACAGTCGCGAGCATAACTAGTCTTTTATAATTCGATACGTATGAGATGGTTTTTTCATTATGACCGATTACTGGACAACCGATATTAGTGTTATCGAGTGGTTTGCACATGGTTGAGCTTTGTTAATTAAACTGTGTATCTGTTGTTGACCGATTAGCTTTTTATCAGATTATTTAATAACAAATTACGTAGATATCTATACGGAAGATTTCAATTAAAATTATACGAAAATTGTATCTAACCAAGTGAAATGCGTACCTACCTATTTTGGTACGGCTAAGTTACATAATTAATTAAAGCAAAGCTTATTAATTATGGGCGATTGAACCAAAATATGCCAAAAATTTAAACCATATTTAAAGACATATACCTACCTACCTATTTTGCGACAGCTTCATTTCTGTCAAGCAAAGTTACTCCTCGATGCTGTCAAGTGACCCACTTATAGTACGCGACAGATCGAGATGGCAATCGGGATAGGGGTATGAAGCGAGAGGACGCCCCGCACATCCGCACGTCACTCGCGTATCCCGCACCAGCATAGCGCAGGGATGTACGGGGCGTCCCCACCCTGGTTGTCATATCGACCTGCCAAACAAGTAGATAAATGGACAGATATGTAGGTAGATACCTACTTAGAAAGATATCTATAATACCTAATGAACTCCCAATAAATAGGCAGTCCTTTGGTCATTCAGAAGAGCTCAAATAAAAGGTAAAAATATATTTTGTGTTATGTTTATGAAGTAACAGATCAGCTCATCATAATATGCAGGAGCTCATGACACGGTTCCAGGTTGTCGTTCCGACGGGACATCCTGATAACACTGCGTGCCCGCGTCCACGTTACACCACCGGCCATGTTTATTGGTCACTGATTTTTTTTTTTCAAAAAAATAGGAACCGACTTCAATAACCACAAACACTAAAAAGTAAAAAATAATTTAATTTATTACCTAATATATTATGTACACAAGAGTTATTGTAGTTCTATAGTAATATTTTTTATATGTCAAAATATATAATGTAAATACAGTGTAGGTATAATGTAAATACAGTGTGGCAAATTCTATTGTACTAAATTTCTAATTAAACTAAAATGACCAGTCCAAATCTAGTGATATTCTTTTCTGCAGTGAGCATTATGAAAGGGATAGCGATACAGTACGCGGCAGAAAGTAATGTACATCGACCTTTAGAAGGAGAACATTGTCTCTGTCGTTGAGACCGACAAAACGTCATATAGGTATGAGTGACAGAGCCAACGCTCTACAAAGTCGAAATGTCGTTATAAGTATCTAATTTCAGTTGTTACAAACTAAACAAAAATTTAATTGAAAAAAGATGAATATAATTCACAATAGTTTATATGTCATAATCATTTTTTAAAGAATAGGTATGTTAAATGGCTAATTTTCCCTTTTCCTCTCCAACTAAGCGTCAAACTTGTGCTAGGAGTAGGTACGACAATAGTGCAACGGGCGGGGTTTGAACCGTCGACCTTTCGGTTTTCAGTCCACTCCTTTACCCGTTGAGCTATTGAGGCTCTGAAATTATTTATTCTGTGTGTGCAATGTTTCTGCCCTGCAGTGTAAGAGTATAATGGTGCGACCATTGGCGCGCGGTCGCCAGCAATTACCCTATTGGCAACAATTGTTGTGCGACGCTGCCCGCTCGCCGGCGAGCGCGGCGTCCTGCTTATCAATTTCAGCGCTTGTTATTGCGGTGTCATCTGTCATCCGCAAAACTGCATAGATATATACCTAAGTACGCGACAGGTCGAGATGACAATCGGGGTTGGGATGCCCCCGCACAGCCGCACAGCCCCCGTGCTAACCCGGTACTAGACAGCGCAGGTGACGTGCGAGTGTACGAGGCGTCTCCCCGCCTCATACCCCGATTGTCATCTCGACCTGTCGCATACTATATCTACCACTAACAATATACAATCTTATTAGAACATTTTTACTTATTGGAATTAATTGATTTGATGGTACCTATTGTCCCATAAATAATTTGGATTCTAGCTCTTCAATCCTGATTCCTGATGATGTACGGGGCCTGACCACCAAAACTGATGGGATTTAGAAACAATCGTAGTGATCCCACGGGATTTTTAAAGAATCACGCGTTTAAATGTCTTTTTACCAAATTTGGTACTTAGTAAGTATACTTGCATCCCGGGGACGGGCTATTACGGATGGGAGGGGACGATTTAACTCCGAAAAATGAGAGGTGCTTGCCCGGGATCGAACCCCCGACCTTCATCATCCCTCATCGCTCCAGCCAGTATAGTAAATTAGTAGAAGTCAAAGATTATTCAGAGGTAGGTTAGGAACGTGCATACAGAGCGTCCAGATAGCTTACCGAACCCCAAACCATTTGTACTCTTTCACCCTTGACTTAGCTCATACATCACATATCCAATCGCCTAATATTCTTAATGATTATTAATAGTTACTAGTACTAATATTATTTTGTTTTGTTCTGTTTTCCCAGTAGAAGTAGATCATTGATTTAGTTAATAAATCAATGAAGTAGATACCTAAAAGATTTTATCGAAAAATATATTCTTTCGTTAAGTTTCTATTACATACATACAAATGAAAATTAGGTAGGCATAGTACGCGATAGTTTGAGATGGCAATCGGGGTGGGAACCCAGTGCAGGCGATTGCGGGTGACGTGCGGGTGAGCGGAGTGTTCCCCCGCCTTATACCCCGATTGTCATCTTAACCTGTCGCCGACTTATATCTACTTAATTTAAACATGAAAGCACATTAATATAGTTAAACTAGATGATGCCCGCGCCTTCGTCCGCGTGGATTTAGGTTTTTTAAAAATCCCGTAAGAACTCTGTAATTTTCCGGGATAAAAAGTAGCCATTTCCTTCCTTGGGATGTAAGCTAACTCTGTACCACATCAAAATCGGTTGAGCTGTAGGGCCGTGAAAAACTAGCAGATAGGCAGACAGAAAGACACACTTTCGCATTCATAATATTAGTATGGATTAGGTTACATAAACAGAACCGTGGGAAAAGTGATGTGTAGGACACGAGCTATCCTGAGCGGAATTGCAGTAAGCATTTCGTACGTAAAATTCATCTTATTGTTCCCACAACCTTTACAAACCACTCAACATGGATATCGGTCAAGGCGCGAGTCCAGGCGATGTTTAACTATAATGAGTTAATACAACCCACGCCTATTATTGTTCTAAGTACGTCTGTCCATCCGTCTCGAACATTTGCATAATAATATGAATATTATTACCAAGTTATCACTCCACCCATCAAAATGACAGTCATTCAATTTTCACCTTTATAGTGTTTGTAATAAAAGAGATGTTACAGAGTTTCAGAGGTAAATAAAGGTTGTAGTAAATCACAAATGGGCTCATTGTCAGTTGGACGAATTAGCATGAGATACGAAAGTAAAGGCGTTACACGAGATGGGATTATTAATTTGTTATTGTTTTGTATTTTGTCTTAATACCTAGTGATTGAGAGAGTTTAATTCTAATAAGAATTTTGAGTTTGAAAGTAAAATAAAGTTAGCAGCAAAAGCAGTGAAAAGTTGTCATAATAGGTACATTGTTTTAAAGCCAATAAAGCTAGAAAGTGTGGAAAAACCGGCCATGTGCGAGTCAGGCTCGCGCACGGCGGGTTCCGCAATGAGGGTTCCATACTACAGTCGTACTTTTCGACATTTTGCACGATAATTCAAAAACTATGATGCATAAAAATAGATAAAAATCTGTTTTAGAATGCACAGGTAAAGACCTTTCATATGATACCCCATTTGAAATAGTTATTTTACTTCGAGAATTGAAAATACTAATTATTAGTTCATGAGTACAATTTAATTTGTTTTGTGTGATGTAACCACAAATTCACAGTTGTCAGATTTTTCCCCGAATGTCTGCTATAAGACCTTTATAAGACCTACCTATCAGACAAATTTCATGATTCTAGGTCAACGGGAAATACCCTGCAGGTTTCTTGACAGACCGACAGACAGACAAAAAAGTGATCCTATACCTAAGGGTTCCGTTTTTCCTTTTGAGGTACGGAACCCTAAAAAGCACGAAATCTTTTCTTTGTTCAAATTAATACTACGTACGACCAGTGGTGGATTTGCAGTCGTGGCTGCCATAAGCCCCAGGCCATGTATTTAGTAAGTGCAAAGTAGGTACCAGCCAGCAGGGCGATTGTTTAAAACCTGCATCAATCATTATTACAATCTCAATTGTTCTGATTGGCTGAATTTGTGCGATTCTTGTTGCAACAATGCATTGTGGCCAATAGTGAGCGAGCATTAACCAATCAGAGATGATTGCGATCGTGACATTGTAGCTGTCAAACAACCGCGGTAGGGCCACAGGTACTTTTATCACAACATCAGTGAATTTTGGTCACGATTTGACCGCCCCTAATATCTGTTTGCCCTAGGCCCGGGCCTACTGGGTCTAAGGGCGAATCCCCCCTTAGGTCCAGTAGGCCCGATTAGAAATGGGTGAAAAGTATGTTGCTAAATTACAGTAACTATTACAAGCTAAATAGGTGTGTAAAAAAGCACAACAAATCTGTTCATAGAACAGGGACGACGCTACGACTCCTACGCATTTCGTTTTGCAATGCATCTATTATAATTTGATAGACCGATGACTCAAAGCGCCCGCGCTGTGCTCGGGTCGATGCTGATGGTACATAGGTTGCGATCATAATTAATTTCATACTTCTCAGTCATACTCAAGAGTGGGCTAAGCTGACTTGAAAGGTTTGAGCTTTTTAGCGAAGCCGTTTAGTGATTGTGGGAATATTTTACTTGTCATTAAAACTGAGCCGAAGTCTATTAAGGCTTTATAAATCTTCAGTTCAATGTTTACACAGCGCAATCAAATTGAAACGGTCAGATTCAAACTTTATACAGTTATTTTATTAAAGTTTCATTTTGGAACGTTCGGGCGATGGAGAGAGCTATGCTTGGAGTTTCTCTACGTGATCAAATCAGAAAAGAGGAGATCCGTAGGAGAATTAGAGTAACCGACATAGCTCATACGGGTTGTGAAGCTGAAGTGGCAATAGTCAGGGCACGTAGTTCGAAAAACCGATAGACGTTGGGGTCCCAAGGTGCTGGAATGGCGACCTCGCACCGGAAAGCACAGCCTAGGTTGACGGACGACATCAGACGAGTCGCAGGGAGCCGCTGGATTCACGCAGCCCAAGACCGTGGCGTGTGGAAGTCCCTACAAGAGATCTATGTCCTACAGTGGACGTCTATCGGTTGGTGATGATGATGATGATGATGATAACGGTACGGACTGATTGCACAAAGGTTTTGATTTTCCGGGATAAAATGTAGCCTATGTCACTCTCCAGGTCTAACCATACCCATGCAAAAATCACGTCAATCGGTTGCTCCGTTGCGACGTGATTGAAGGGAAAACCAACAAATCAACAAACCAACAAACAAACACTCACTTATAATATGAGTACTGATATAATATGGGTACCTACTGATTAAAATTTGTTGGTTTGTAGTTTTTCACCGAACAGTTAGAGATGCGTTGGTACACAGGATTGAAAATACTTAACCTTTATCAAAAACGTTTGCAACAACGTTTAGCATTCAGAAAATACTTTTTTTGATGATAGTATAAATTCTAACTACTTATCGATGGTCATCAATAACGTAATATTTTTGCACTCAATAGCAGCGCATCTGTCAACAAATTGATATATCACGTAAAAATATAACGGAGCGTTTCAATAAAACGCATAAAAAGTATAAAGAGCGGACAAAGCATCTGCGTACACGTTTATACTGAGAGAAATCTTTTATTTTCTACCATAATGAACGGTAATTTGACTACGCGCGATCAAATGACGATGTCCTTTCATTGATTCAGCCACTATTATGTAAAAATGGTAAAAATATTGGAGTCACTAAACAAAAACTGGCCTTTTCATGCTACGGTTATGCCGCTCCAACATTTGCAGTCACATTTTTGATGAGCTATTGTGAAAATATTTTAAAGATTTGTCGAACTTTTTTGGTCACCAATATTTTTTTAAAATTACTTATTGATCCGTGCAACTTAATTAGCTTTTTTGATTAATTAAAGTTTTGTTTGTAGCTTCTCTAGGAACTTAATTAAATTTTTCATTTTCGGGAAAAGATCATTATCATTATCAACGACCCATTGCCAACTACTGGGCGTGGGGTTCAGACTAGGTCCACCACATTGGTCAAGTGCGGATTGGCATACTTCACATACCTTTGATAACATTATGGAGAACTCTCAGGCATATAGGTTTTATCACAATTCCTTTACAGTTATTAAACCTAGTGACATAGTACATAAGTTAGAGGTGCGTGCTTAAGATCACCAACCCCGACGTCTTAACCACCGCTTTAAAGAAAAGATAATTTCAAATCAAATCAAATCAAATCAAATCAAATATTCTTTATTGCACATGTGGGTATGTATGTATATACAGATGTTACACTTATTATAGTTTCACCACAAATAGCCATATTATGGCATGCAAAAAAATAAAACTAACTCCTAAAAACTAAAACCAACTTACTGACTTAAATTACAATTGAATTATCTATTATTACTATTATTTAATACAGTTAATAATTATATTTTATACATACCTACTAGATTTAACAATATAATACAATACAATTTAAAGACTGCTAATAAAATAAATAAAAAATGCTACAACTTATTATAAATTTGTGTCTGTTAAATACTCTTTAATGGAATAGTATCTTTTATGTAGTAAAAATTCTTTAATTTTATATTTAAAAGTTTTAATGTTTAGCTTTCGGTCAGCCAATGATGCTGGTAGTTTATTGTACAACTGAGGTGCCATATTAAAGATACTATTACCAAAAAGTGCGGTTGTATGTTGCATAGGACACAGTTTATTCTGTCTACGCTCATTCTCAGAATATTTAAACAATTTAACATTTGTTTTAATGAATACAAGTACTTCATAAATGTATAAACTTGGACATGTAAGTAACTTAAATTTATCAAAATATGGTTTACACGAATCTGTGGAGCTCAAATGACATATGGCTCTTATACACTTCTTTTGACTTTTAAAAACCCTATCTTTGTCAGTCGAGTTTCCCCAAAATATGATACCGTATCGAATATTTGCTGTTACGTATGCATTGAAAGCTATTAACACTGCTGTCTGGTTTACAACTTTAGAGAGCATGTGTAGTGCAAAAGAAAACCTATTTAACTTCATACACAAATTATCAATATGGATTTTCCAATTTAAACCGTCGTCGATATGTAACCCTAAAAATTTTGTGTGTGTTATTTCTGATATTTTTTTACCTAAATAATTGATGTCCAATGATATTTTATTACGTCTATTTACAAAAGTCATTATTTTAGTTTTGTCCAGATTTATGATTAAATTGTTACATGTTAATTTCCTTTATTAACTGAATAGAAGGAAATAGAGAAGTATGACCTCGAGTGACATGAATTCATCATAAAGACTAAGAGCGATCACGCACTCATCTGATCCAAAACCGTGACAATACTGATATAAAAAATATCTACGTCTTATTATGTTATTAAGCTACCATACAAATAAGTAGTTTTTATGACAACTGCGGAACGTATTTTAACGGACTCGGATCGGATGAGTGCGTAACCGCCGTTAGTTTTATTAATCTTTAATATATAAAAGGAAAAGGTGACTGACTGACTGACTGATTGACTGACTGATTGACTGACTGATCTATCAACGCACAGCTCAAACTACTGGACGGATCGGGCTGAAATTTGGCATGCAGATAGCTATTATGACGTAGGCATCCGCTAAGAAAGGATTCTTGAAAATTCTACCCCTAAGGGGGTGAAATAGGGGTTTGAAATTTGTGTAGTCCACGCGGACGAAGTCGCGAGCATAGGCTAGTTAAGTACAAAAAGTAAAATGGTATGTAATCACACCGCACAGTCCATTTGGACCCGTATAGGTAACGTTCGTCACGTTGCTTGTTTGCCCGCATCGCACATTTCCTCGAATGTAAATAGGTGGCCGATAACAGATAACGCTGCCTGGTCGGCCGTCGAACATGGATCTCGTTTAGAAAACGATGCTATATTTACCTGCTGATTGACTAGTATCAGGGCAAGGTTGTATCTGCACTTAGTATTCTTGTCAGCTTCTTTGGTACAACATTTACCTTCTGCCATACTATAGGTAGCTACACTTAGAGCAAAGTTCTGCCGTGGTAATCAAGAGAGCAGTTAGTCGAATTTTTGACTTTGTAGGGTTGTTGCCAACGTCCATCCGTCTATCCGTCTGTCTGTCTGTCTGTCAGAGAGCTGTATCCGGTGAACTGTAATAGGTAGAGAGCTGCGATTTCCACAGAATAATATGTATTTCTATTGCCGCCATAACAAGAAATAATAAAATTTCAAAATGACCGCCATGAAATTAAGAAAAAGAAGTGTTATTCCTTGTACGATGTCGATGGTACGGAACTCTTCGTGTGCGAGTCCGACTCGCACTTGACCGATTTTTAAATGACAACCCTACCTATTCAGGAATATTCATGAAACATTCTATCTTCTTAGTCTGGATCTAGATTTCATACCTCTACAGGTAGGTAGGTCTAGGTACCTACTATACGAAAATCAAGCCTATCTATGTACAGTGTTTTCACAAACACAAAATAGGTAAGTAGGTATTAAGTATTAAACAACTTTGACCCATTTCGTTAACTGGATGGGTGACCGGCTTTGGAGATCCAAACTAGGCTTTTTCGATTGTTCCGTGCCTCCGAGAGCCTGTTTATGACCACTGCTAGACATAGGCCTAAGAAAATACAAAATAGCCTTTACCTAAATCAGATAACATCAAAGTGGACGTACCTACAGTTTTCAGAAACTGAATATACTTAGCACCTGAAACTATTTTGATTGTTCCATAGATACTTATTTTATCTTTTATTCTGAACTGATAAACATTCAATCGCAATTTTTACTATTCAATACCATGCAGATGTGACCGTGAGAATATTGACCAAAATTTGCAATATAGTTACTATGCATAAGCTTTTTAATGCCCTCGTCTTAAAAAATCACACACGGACCGTGGGGCAAAGGTATTGTTGCCTACCCCTCGATCGACGGTAAAAAACGCTTATTCAAATCGCAAGGTAACTTTACTCCTAGCTTTTTTACAACAAACAATAGTTAATAGTTTCTTTTCTTAGGGACTGTTATTTTTTTAACGGTCCAGGCAGTGCCCTGGGGTCATAGTTGAGGATTAGTGACGTTCTCAGGCAGTTTTTTTTTATAAGTTACGAGTAGAATCTTTTTATCTGTGGGTACATCTGCTAAGGTCTTGTTGTTTGTTAAAAAGTGGGTCCGTTCGTGAGAATGTTTTTGCAGATTTTTTTGGGTATTTATATGATACTAGCTTACGCTCGCGACTTCGTCTGCGTGGACTACAGAAATTTCAAACTCCTATTTCATCCCCTTAGTGGTTGAATTTTTAAAAATCCTTTGTTAGCGGATGCCTACGTCATAATAGCTATCTGCATGCCAAATTTCAGCCCGATCCGTCCAGTAGTTTGAAATGTGCGTTGATAGATCAGCCAGTCAACTTTTCCTTTTATATATTTAGACAAGATGATGCCCGCGACTTCATCCGCATGGATTTAGGTTTTTAATAATTCCATGGGAACTCTTTGATTTTCTGGGATAAAAATAAGCCTAAATCCTTCCCTGGGATGCAAGCTATCTCTGTACCAATTTCATCAAAATCGGTTAAACAGGTGGGCCGTGAAAAGCTAACAGACAGACATACAGACAGACACACACACTTTCGCATTTAAAATATTAATATGGAATATGGATAGAACAGAACTGGCAATTTTTAAAGCCTAAGATTTTTCGTGCAGAAATTTTCTCGTTTCTGATTCGAACTGCTAGAATATGGAACGCTCTTTGGATATCAGTTTTCCCCTTCACTTTTAATATAGGTGCATACTATCAAGTCAAGAGTGAATAGGCATCTTCTAGGCAAGCGCGCTCCATCTTAGGCTGCATCATTACTTGCCAGCCATAGACCTATAATGTTGCCAGCAGCTCGATTGCAGCCAAGCGCTAGTGTTATACTTCTTTGGGTAATTGAATGAATGAATGAATATTTATTTATTACCAAAATTTTTACATTGGACTTAAATGGAATCCTGACCTCTAAACTAGTCAGTTACAGTCAGTGTTATTATTATTATTACTAGCTTATGCTCGCGACTTCGTCCGCGTGGACTACAAAATTTCAAAACCCTATTTCACCCCCTTAGGAGTTGAATTTTCAAAAATCCTTTCTTAGCGGATGCCTACGTCATAATAGCTATCTGCATGCCAAATTTCAGCCCGATCCGTCCAGTAGTTTGAGCTGTGCGTTGATAGATCAGTCAGTCAGTCAGTCAGTCAGTCATTCAGTCAGTCAGTCAGTCAGTCACCTTTTCCTTTTATATATATAGATATATATAGATAAAGTGTATGGTAAAAATAAGTTAAGATGCTCTTAGTATTGAGAGGACTTCTTAGTATTGAGGGTTCTTCTTTAGGTAGTTACAGTCGGTGTTCTGTCTATGATAAAAATTAGTTAAGATGCCCCTAGTATTGAGAGAATGTTTCAGTATTCGCCGGTGATATGCCTGCATGAATTTTGAGCTCGACTGAGCTTTTTGTTTTAAATATTTAAATTGTTATCATACCTTGCGATAAAAAACAAAGGCCACACGTGTCCGCTTAGCTTTATCGATTGTCCTCATATTGTCCTCCATGCGGGCGGGTTATCGTGACGTCATGGGACACTGCGTTACGTTCCGCCCGATTACGGCCCACCGTTAGGACAGGGGTTAGCGTGTTAAAGGTGTACTCTCTTAATTAGGAGCATAACTGTCATGAAAAAGCCTGAAAAGAGTTTCCTTTTAAATTTCAGAAGATATCTTTTGAGGGTTCTGTAACCAAGGGTGCCAACAAGACTCTGTTACTAAGCCGTCTGTCTGTCTATCAGTGGGCTTTATCTCATGAACTCTAATAGGTAGGTAGAGTGTTGAAATTTTCACAGAGAGTGTAGGTAATTCTATTGGCGCTATAGCAACAAATAATAAACAACTTTAAACCGCCTTCTTGCAAATTAAAAACAATCAAAAGTGTTATTTGTTTACGATGCAATGGTTCGGAACCCTTCGATATGCGAATCCGACGCGCACTTGACTGGTTTTTATTATGTAAATTCACATTAAAATAGCGGTAATAGAAGCCGAGTGTTTAAAACGGCTTCTATTCGGGAGGTCAGGGGTTCGATCCCGAACTACCCGAACACTGTTTGGAGTTATGAGCACTTTTAACAAAAAATAAAGAAACACATCTTGAGGAAACCTGCATGCCTGAGAGTTCTCTATATGTTCTCATAGATGTGTGAAGTCTGCCAATCCGCACTGGTCCAGAGCGCGGTCGCCAAGCCCTTCTCATTCTGAGGGGAAACCCCGTGCTCATTAGTGAGCCGGCGATATGGGTTAATCATGATGATGATCATATGTACGTTATTAGTTAGGTACGCTTATATACGAGTGTGTAGACATTTTAATCCGATAAAAAAGCGCTGGTTTCATGACCTTTTTTATTTTTTACCAATTACTTCAAGCAACTGAATTCAAACACATTGAACTGATATAAAGTCCATCACAATGGCCAAGGAAGGATAACAGGCATCATCCTTTCGCGAAAAAACAACAAAGGATCGGTCCAAGCGTAACACATGTCAGAAGCGAATCGCGGATGCCCTTAAAGGATTACGCAACTATTGTCCCGCATGGGTACTATTCTTTAACAGACAATATCCTCATCTTTTTTTTAATTTTTTCAACCACCTGGTCGCAGATTTTTAGCCACGTCATGTGCACTGATAGTTTTCAGGGTTACGTAGGTAGGTACCCTTAACCTTATAATCATAAAATAACCCTTGCCCTCTGATTGCCTTAGCCACAAGTCACAGTACATTATTTTTTTTGCAATCTTTGCACGTAGAAATGTGGTAAAATTTATCCACGCAGAGTGAATAGGCATCTTCTGATGACTTGAAGGTACCCATATTATAATTAGAGGAGAAAACTGATGCTGGAAGGGTGTTCCAAATCTTAGTGGTTCGAATTAGAACGAAAAAATGAGGAGGCAAATCGTTTCGTACGTATCCGTGGAATTTCGCCTACGTACGGGTGCAGACCTTGGAGATGCCTTGCCTTGAGGATGAACCAAGGTCGAAAAGTTCTTCGGCACACTTTCCGAAATATATCCTGTAAAATACCGATAGCCATGCAACTTTGCGCCGATGTTCCAAACTTTGAAGTTCGGAATTGACCGGCGCTTCGTCACCAATGAGTCTTCTAGCGCGATGGTAAGTATATTCACATGACATAGGCCGAATAGGACCGTCCGGAGGAATTTAAGCCATAATATTGTATCTACTGTACAAAAACAGAACCCTCATCACACGAGTCCGACTCACTCTTAGCCGGTTATTTATAACTGATTCGCAGGCTGAATGAACGGGCTGCCCTGCGGTGGTTTTTTGGGGTGCTGATTTTAAATTTCAGTTTGATCGAGAGATCTTGGAGAGATGGGGTTTTTTGATTTGTGAGGTTTGAGATAAAACTATTGTAGCTTTTTTATGTATTTTTTATTGATAACCTTGGCGTATCTGCCCAAACCTTTTCTTGAAAATTTTTCAGTCTCTATTTAATTAAGCTAACGGGTTGTGAAGCTGAAGTGGCAATGAAAGTCTCTACTAGAGACCTATGTCCAGCAGTGGACGTCAAGAACAACGAAACTTGCCTTATTTTTTGCGCAACGGATCAGCCTGGCTGACGTGCGCGGAAATGCAGACAGTATTCTTGGCATCATTCCACGCGGGTGTAATATTACGACAAAATTGAGTATATAATTATTGTGCTAAAATTCATCTAATCACATATACTTGGAGTCTGAAATAAATATTTGTTGTAATATTTAAGACAGAATCGTTATTCTATTATATACATTTTATTACTCATCACTTAAAGCCCACTGTCTAACGCCCAGAATCTCGGACGGGCATGATTTATATTGTAATTAGATAAGGCTATAGCTTTAAGTTTTATTGTAATATTTTCATTTCTCTAGAACAACGACGATATATCTACCAGTGTTAAGTTTTTAAAATTAAAAACCTGATACTTTATGACGATAAATGTACAAACTTTCAGTTACTAACTTGCATCTTGTACGTGACATTAAAAGCTCAATGAGCGTGCGAAAAAAACAGCTTCAATATATTCAATACCCCGTTATTACCATAACGAATCACAAACAAGTTTCTAACCCTGACCCCTCGCGAATGCACAAAAAATGTCACCCCCCACATTTTTTCTAACCCTTTTATGCATATCCTGTGTCAGCCATACAGTATTACAAGTCAAATTTAAATAATTTATGTTCGGCCAGAGTTCGTTAGTGAGTTTGTTTTGCATCTGCCCCGTCATGCGCATGCGTGCTGTAGAGATTTATTTACTTTACAAATTTATTTTTTTACTTATCTAAACCTGGTAATATCATAAAACTGGTAATATGGCTAATTTGGCGTTAAAGAAAACTACATATATACCTACCTAGTCCATTCTGTCAAGTTCAACCTCATTATCATCATCATGATCAACCCGATGCCGGCCTACTACTGAGCAGAATGAAAGGGGCTTAAGGGTTTAGGGTTTCCTCAAAATGTTTTCCTTCACCGTAAGCAAAGCAAGTGATATTTATTTGCTTAAAACGCAAATACTTCGAAAAGTTAGAGGTGCGTGCCCGGGATCGAACCCCTTACCTCCTCAAAAAAAGCCCGACGTTTTAGCCGCCATTACCACCGCTTTTTTAGTCCAACCTATTTCTGATGGTTGATTTAGAAAAAAGAACTTTCCTAATAAAAATAATTTATCTACCCATGATTTAGGGTTACGCCTACACCTTCACATTAAATCTACCATCACAACATTTCATTTACTGCCTAGATTATTACACGAATTGTTCATAGAACAATGCAGCGATTATGATATTTGGACATCAATTGACACGTCGAAGTGAAAGGGATGAACATTGAAGGCGAGTCGGAGGCTGAGCTTGCAGCTAAAGATCGTGTCATTCTCAGTGGATGGCGAAATGTTGCCATGCTGTGGTGAAAATATCAAGGCGTTTTCTCAAGGACGTAAGGAATAACTTAACTGAAGTTAAAACATGCAGATACACAAATAGAATAAGCGTCATTGCGTCGTAGAAGGTTCTTATGCGATTCAGTGACTACATAGGTAGGATTTACATTTACACCATGCGGTGTAAAAGCGGTGAAAGTCTAGTGGTTAAGACGTCGAGGAGGTCGGGGGTTCGATCCCGGGCATGCACCTCTAACTTTTCAGTTATGTGTGTTTTAAAAATTAAATATCTCTTGCGGTGAAGGAGAACATCGTGAGAAAATCTGCGTGCCTGAGAGTTCTCCATAATGTTCTCAAAGATGTGTAAAGTGTGCCGACTCACACTGGGTTAGCGTGGCGAACAGTGACCTAAATTAACCCTTCTCATTCCGAGAGGTTACCTCTGCTCAGTAGTGCGCCGGCGATGAGTTGATCATGATGATTTACACCATGTAAATTTTACTATTTTGTAGTTAAGTATTTGTAACTTTTACAGTAAAGTTTTTTTTAATCAGAATGTAGAACAAACAAAAAGTTTCACACGAATTTCCTCTATAGTCAATACCTATTTGCCTTTTAGAGTTATACAAAATCCGTCATCATTGATTTACAGAAGAATCAGGAGCTCAGAGTATACCTACGTACAATAATAAGGTATGAGACAGTTAAATAAAAGCTAAAGTAGGTAAACTTTAGTTTTGCAATAGGGATAAATAGGGATGATATCATTTTTGTCATTATACTAGGGTAAAACTATACAAGATGCCCCAGCGGGCAAGACGCCTCACCACTCTCACACTCACACAAATTAAGATAGGCGATTTACGATGACACACCGACATAGCCGCTAGTGCTCTTTCAACTTGTATGGCGCAAACACGTGTTTCTTGCATTTATTTTTGAAGTTGTGGTCAAATCAGTGAATTATACCTTAGAACATATTGAGGTGAGTACTATACAATTTTCTCGATTTAAACTACTAATTTGTTATTCAAAATTATAGTTAGAAATACAAAATCTGTGATAAATAACCTACGATTTAGTACGTTTCTCACAGTTGTTACCGTTTAGTGGCGCCGGCATTTGAGGTGGGGCATCTTGTACTAAGGTATTTACAAGATGCCCCAGTTATCACGGTGTAAGACGCCCCATTTTTAGTGCCACAAAATAATACGTATGTTTTACATTTTTTCAGTAATGCCACGTAATTATGTAAGATCTACTTTGCGGGCATCTTGGTCTGAAACTGAACATATACAACAAAACAGAAAATATACAAAAACGGAAGTTGATTAAAGAAAAGTCTTGAAACCAACGAAAACATGTAAATTATCTAAAAAAATGATAAAAAGAATGTTGTTAAGAAGGATATAAAAGGAAAAAGACCAGCAAAGAAAAAAGCAAAGAAGATTAAACCTGTATTTCAATCATCGGACAGCGACAGTGAAGACGAAAACAAGCAAGAAAGTTCTGATGAAGAGATATCCGAAGAAGACAACGAAAACAGATGTGTAGAATGCACTGAAGACTATTATAAAACGACATCAACAGAAGACTGGATTAAGTGCTCTTCTTGCTCTTTTTGACTGCACGAGTTCTGTACAATGTACAAACCGTTGTGTAATAACTGTGGTAAAAAGCTAAGAGAGAGAAGCTATCACGAAGTAAAAAATAAAGAAAAAATAAAGTATACATTAAAGAGTATAAGTTACAATATGTGATTTAAAAGTCGATCTCTAACTAGACTGTTTTATTATAATTATTTTAAAATTTCTGAAGATTTGTTATTTCTATTTTACTGGGGCGTTTTGAAACTGAACTGAGGCATCTTGTCATGCAATGACCGCACAAAACGCCCCACCATAGGTTTTAAAAAAGCTAATATTATGTGTTATTGATAAGTCTGAACTACCAAATAAATATGCCAAAAGATTCTTAAATTATTGTTTTTTCATTAAGTACCAGTATATTTATCTAATACTTTAAAAGTAAGGTTTTAAAGAAGTCTATAAAAAAGTGGGGCATCTTGTATAGTTTTACCCTATACCTAATATTGTATGTTGTTAGCAAAACATCCTGAAGTTTGACCTGCATTTTATTGAATAAATAAATCATCATCATTCATTCATTTTTGTGTGAAAAACCAGCCATATTTAAATTCGAAAATATTTTCCCATTTTTTGAAAAACTAGATTCGACTTATTAAGTCAAACCATATAAATGAATAAATCTATGTTATCGAAATTTACCGCTTGTCGCGTCCCAGTTAGACTATAATGGGGTCATAATTTTTTCCACATTGTTTTTACAAACCCTTTTAATTTTTTTTCGACTTCCAGTAGCCCCCAGTTGTAGGTTTTTTTAAAGTTTTTATACAGCTACATTGGCCGGATTTTTGTCATCTCGTTTATATTAAATTACAGTTTTTATAACGTAATGAATATGCGGGAGCCATTTTTGTTAGATATGCAATTGTAAACGAAAATGAGTGACTATTATCGCTGCCCCTTTTTTTCTTTTTTGTTTAAGCAATAGCAGCTTTGTTTGTAGGTTAGTTTTTGTGTGAAATTGATTGATACATTACAATTTATTATTTGCCATAGGTACGTAATAATAGTTTTATTGCGTGATAAAAAATAAAATAAAATAAATGTTAAAGACAATGAGTTGTTTTGTATTGTCTTTAAGAATTTTTTGATTGGTTATATTTTTTTTTGTTAACCTCTGTAAAAAAAATTACAAATGTTAGAAAACTACGCTTATCATCAAACAAGTAACTTGAAATAACAATTCCAAAACACAATAGCCGTAATATCGATACATTTATATCCCAACAGGAATTAATTCCACTTCAATACGACTGACAATACAGTCGGATGTATCTACCCACAGATCTGAGTTCAATGCAACTCTGCGTGAGAAAACTTAAAAAACCTGCTCGCATACAAAAAAAACGCACTTAGACGAATTATTAAAAACCCCTCCAAGATGTCCCTTGAACAAAGCGCGTAGATGCACACCTTGACAGAGATGCGTCCTTAAAAAATGTGCATATATGTTTTTATAAACAATCTACGGTACTGGAGCCCGTAAAAAATATAGGGGTTGGTGAGATGCGATGTTGGACTGTGGCTCTCAAACTCGGTACATTTTTTCTGTATTTAGGACCTTAGTAATGAAAAATTTCGAGTCGATTATTTTTAGTTTAAGTATTTACTAATGCTATGTCTGATTTCCTATTTTACTGTTACTGTTATTTTCTATTTTAAAGCAAATATGTCATAGAACTTTATATCGGCAAAGCTTGTGAAATTGTACATTAAAAAGTGAACACAAAGTCGTAAGCTTAGATATGTGGGACATGTTACGTATGCGTAGCGACATAGACTAGGCACACACAATTTTTTTCGACAGTTTTGATGTAACTTTGAGAACTACTGTCTCGATCAAGTATATTATTAAATTTGATAGTTCCGGTACCTATTAGGACTCTCTTTTTAGAGGTTCTACAATATATTTCCGGTATTGACCGAACTTAGACATCTTTTGCTTGCCAAGCATTTTTATAAACATGCACTCGAGTGATTGTTGTTTTTATGCATTTTTCCGTAGACCGTCCGAGGTTGGTAGTTAAAGTTAAGGCCATTAATTTGTATTAATTTCAGATATTGATTTTATTAAAAACGATGATAGGTAGAGTAGACGAAGGTAAGTGGCGTGCACAGGGTTTGATGTGAGGGTAAACATTAGTTAGATTACCTATTAACTGAATGTCATAATGAAAAGTGAGCATTGAGCTATTTCAACTAGGGTAAGCAGAAGATAATAGAAAAAGGTATTCATTAATAGGTGCCCTTCTCATAAATTAATCTAAAATTTAGGTAGATGATTATAAAAACAGAGGGTCCTGCGATATAAATCTTTCAAATAAATATCCGTCATAAACTCTCAATGTCAACTGAGATATTTACACTTACCGTTCGCTTCCTGTGGAGGTTTTTTAAGATGCCCTGTTCCCACAGACATCCGCGAGTTTTTTAAAAGTTTTTTTTACATGTAGATTAGAATTAACGGTAAAATCTCCCCTAAGGATAGTTTAATTTATTTCTTTGGCACAAAAAGATGCGGTTGCCCTTTGTTTGTGAATGTGACGGTGCTCAAAAATAATAATGCACGTAGTTCTGTGATAGCTTCAGTTTCTACTTTCTAGAAGTTTCGACCTTTAGAATAAATTACCGATGCTAACTTTACTACAGACTATTAAATAAAACTCTCAAAAAAAGTCCTCAATAAAAAAATATGTAGTTAAACCGCCAAAACAAAACAATGTTTAATTTTTAAGCTTTATCATGCGCTAAAATTATTTTAAATTTAAAAACGTCAAATTTTAATTTTGAATTTGTTTGGTTAATATATAAAAAATTTAGAGCGATAAGGTTACTTTTTTGCAAAATTAACTTTTAAGCCTACATGCGAATAGGTAAGCATATGAAAAAAGTTTTCAAAGAAGGTAGAGCTACCCATTATTTATGATAGAAATTTATGCAAAGATAACGTGCATAAATCAACATAGTAATTATTTTTTGAGACAGCCGTGTTACGAGACGTTGTTTTCACAAACAATAAAACTAAGAAAAAAGTAAAGAAAAAAACAACCGAAAATCAAACCCCAAAGAGTTCTTCAAATTAAACCCTCATTAGAAATTTTCATTAAAAAATACGTTAACGTGAGAATATTAAACCCGCTCATTTTTTCTGTGCAAAAACTAGTTGCAACGTGCGGCTGAACAATATCAAGACCGTTGCATCTTATTTGCATAGATTTTTTTTTTCGAATTCGAAATTCGAATTTTTTTATTCCAGTTTTTAAATTACAGCCAGGAAGACCCTGACACCATATAATTAAGAAAAAAGTATAGCTGCCGCGGGTCTATTCTGTGAGTCCTTTTATCTATCGGTCAGGTAAAGTGCATAAGTGTCGGATACAACAATGCAGTCCGGATTTCCTCTCTCTAATACAAGGACCGACCTTTGGCTCACGTGCAGATTTTGAATACAATCCGATTTTCCGTGGGCGTGATTGATTTTGGAGATAGACTTGATGTATTCTTGTGAAATCGATTATAATGACTCATAGAATTGCTTCCGATATCTGGTCGCTCGATCGGATTGGCTGCTTAGCCTAAGCCGTGTGTCGGTATTATTTAAATGAATTACACATTCGATTGAAAATTATCACCAACAATTGCATCATGAGAGTTAAGGAGATCGCACACGACTGCAAGTTGTCATAGCTACAATAGCCGTATTTTTCAGCAAGTGTGAACGGTCATATCTACTTAGGTACCTAACATCAAAAAAAAATGAAGCCAGCAGAAGTTGGCGCTGACGTGACTTATGCTGACTTCACAAGTATTTCTTCAAAGCCATCAATGTACTTAGCTGAATTTGTAATATTATGTATTTTAGGTAGATAAGTATTGAAAAATACGAGGCGTGCGCGTTTTAAGGTCTGCTATATCTTTTGTCTTCTGTGGCTCTTGTAGGTTGTCTTTTGGAATGCGATCACCTTAAGGATCCTGCAATAAAAATTAGAAAAAGTTTTAATAAAACTGTAGGTGCTAAGTTACCTACAGATCTCTACAATATTTTTGTAATACTTATTAGTCATAGGGGTTTACGATAATTTAAATGTTAGTAAACAGTAGGTACTGGGTACTTCCGGTCACTATTTGAGAACTCAGTAGGTAGATATTTAAAACTTTAGAAATAGGTACGCCTTTGCTTGACCTCTATAAATAATTGAAACATGTCATCCAAACCATCATAATGTTTGATAATATGATAAGAGTTTAATCCTATATGAAAGATAGTAATATTATTATCACGTTAAATTAAGTAAATAGTCTTCTCTGAGATTTATTTGTGCTAAAACTGATACGTAAGTATAGTAAATATACATACATTGATATACATATTCGGTCTTAGGTTATTAATTAGGTATCCTCATCACGATCAACCTATCGGCGGCCCACTATTGAGCACAGGTCTCCTCTCCGAATGAGAAGAGTTTGGCCATGTCTATCACGCTGGCCAAGTGTGGATTGGCAGACTTCACTCACCTTTGAGAACATTATGGAGAACTCTCAGGCATGCAGTCTCCCTCATGGAAAACGAATAAAATTACAAAAAGTTAGAGGTCTGGAATCGAAACCCCAATACCCCGAATAAGAGGCAGATGTCTTAACACTAGGCTCTCAGTGCTATCACCGTTAATAAATTAATCATGATCATCATCATCATCATCATCAACCGATAGACGACCTGTGCTGGTCATAGATCTCCTGTAGAGACTTCCAGATACCACGGTTTTGCACAGCCTAAATCCAGCGGCTCTCGGAATAAAATAATGTTGATAGGTACTTACCTAATTATTGACTTTAGCGTATTAATATAAAAATGACAAAGTGCAATAAAGTCAACAAAAGCGACCATAAATTGTGGGGATTATGCAACGGCACGGCTTACATCCTCTTCCTTGCCTTAGAACCATAAATTTCATTTAGCTGCAAGGTGGTCTGACAAATTTGCGGTTGCTACTAACGACAGACTGCCACTTTTACCCTATTACCATCACAGACTAAAAAATCACCTTTATGAATTAAACTGCCACTTGCAGTATAAACAAAAATTTGTATTGTAATTTCTTACACTGTGGCTAAGAAGGCGGGCGTTTGACGTAAAAGGTATTAAAATTCCCATCTACAAGCCGTTTGTCCGAAACGGACAAAAAAGGACAATCGATTTGTGACATTTGTTTGGGTTTTGTCCCCTTTTTTGTTGACTCCCCGAGGAGCTTGTTTTAATGACTATGTAATTGTTTTCGATAGAGATAAGTTTCTTGTTGTTTCTGTTTTGACTGCTGCATAATTGTTGCTTATTGGTATTTGTATTTCGTAAGATTTATGGAGTTATTGACAATTGCTAGCAGTGATTTGACACTGTTTGGATATTCAAGTACCTAAGTAGTTGTGAGCAGCTTATTGTTATTGCGATATTTATGCTTTGTTTGGTGACTAATTCCATAGGTTTGTAGACAGTGAGACTACAACAGTAGGTAAGGTCCTCGTTTAAAGTTACGTGACGGATAAATTTTGACCATCAATAAAATCAGTATGGGGTTGTAACAGGCATAAGTCAGGATGTAGTGGACATTCACTTGAAAAAAAATTGCAACTGCCTATTTTTTTTTCATAATGAGGTGTTATAATATACAGTACATATAGAGCTTCGGGCGTGGTCCAATAGATTTGGCCCATCCAGAATATTCAATCGTCTATAAAGTCACTAGTAAGACTGGTGCGTAGCACTTGCATAGTGCATAGTGGTGGTAGCCGGTAGGTGTACAGTACGCAAACATCAGTCATCGATGGTAGGTTACCCGTCAGTAACAGTAGTGACTGTGGCAAAACGAGAAGCAAAACCTGTCTAAAGTTAGATTATAGCGGGGAGCGATCACACAATGCAAATTAATTTGTTAGGCGCTACGTAAGGTCGTACAGGCTAGACGGCATCATATAAAATTGTGTAAGTGTCGTATCATCCCACCACGACTTCAGCTCTTCCCTTCCGCTCCCGTTGTAGTCGTGGCCGCAGCCTCATTGACGTCTTACAAGAACTGTAAATAATCGAAACCTGACTGTTAATCCAGTAAGTACTTAGCGATACCGCAAACAAAAGCTAGTCATATTAGCGGGACCGATCGTACACGTCTCCCCGTTATTCGACGTGGATTTCCCGCTCGTGAGAACACCATCACGCCATGGCTTTGTGATAATAGCTGTCAAACGGCAGCCTATAATTGTGGTGTGCTGAAACGTGGTGGTAATAGAAACCTGGTGGTGAAAGATAATGGATGGTAATGGTCAATGGATATCTAGGGAGATCTACGAATATGACGAAGTAGCGTTCTACTAATATTATAAATGCGAAAGTGTGTCTGTCTGTGTCTGCTGGCTATTCGTTTCACCAATTTTGATGAAATTTGGTGCAGAGATAGCTTGCATCCTGGGGAAGGACATAGATTATAGGAAATATTATAACTTACAGCTTAACCCACCTTGGTTAACCCACCGGCAATATGATATCGAACATTAATTCCGTAGCGTCAAAACCTGAAAAGTACAAGAGTAATATAAAGCTGTAAATAAATATTTGTATCACAATGAGGTAGGTTACACTTTATTGGAAGGCTACAGTTAATTTATTACGTAGGTTGTTACGTAGAGACTCACAAGTTAATTTCCAACATAAAGCCTGGAATAAAACAATGAACGTTCTAGAACAAATAGCGAATGTATAACAGCGTTATGATGCCAATAAATAATGAGATACTCGCTATGATTGTGTGTGGTCTAAAGGTGACAGGCGCGACTAATATTTGTGCAGGTATTATAACACGGAAAATACCACAAGCCTGCGCACTGCCATAGGCGGAGCGGAATCATTGAAGACAAATACCAATTACTAATTTACTTGATAAAGTCAAAATCATTTATTCAAAGTGGGCACTGTTTTACTCTTTTTGATAGTCAGTTGTTGTTGGATTTGTAGGATGATACAGTCATCATCATCAACCGATAGACGTCCACAGCTGGACATAGGTTTCTTGTAGGGACTTCCACACGCCACGGTCTTGCTCCGCCTGAATTCAGCGGCTTTCTTCACGATGTTTTCCTAGCAAGTGATGTTTGTTTAAAATGCACATATTTAGTACGCCATAATCGCAAAAAAAAATAGCTAACATCTAAATATGCATGCAATCACACACTCCCACTTACACACGCACACACACACACACACACACAAGCACACAAGCATACACACACACTGTTGTAATTTTATTATTGTATATACATTTAGATTTAAATAATAATTAAGTAATTTCGCTGTTGATTACTTTCAAATAAACAAAATAAATAAATAAATAAAAAGAAATAAACCTCTTCTCCTATGTTCATATCACCACCCATATAATCAACTCAAGATAAATTTACAGCAGTGCTTTTCTGGCACAGAGATGCCCTCGCACCGCGGTCACCGTATCCTTAATTAAATACCACTATCTTCTGATTACATAGTCCGATGTGTATGATAATAACTTGTTTGCTCTTCAAATCTGTCACTTGTTCTGTTAAGTATTACCTAACGCGACAATTGTGGACACTACGTCATCTGAATGCGATTTACTTTTGTTTAATTTGTACTTTAATTTCATGGCAAGTTGTGTTCTATCTTATTTAGCGTAGAATTATTATTTATTATGCCTTGGAAACCATTAGTTATTTACATGGGAACATTTTATTAGTAGAAGCGTATAGCTTGTCTATTTTTATAATGATTTCAAAATACGTTTTCATGTCGAATACAGCTAATTTCTCATCAGGTGTAATTATCATTCCACTAGACATAATGCCCGCGACTTCGTCCGCGTGAAATTGGGTTTTTTTTAATAACCCCGTGGGCACTCTTTGATTTTCCGGGATAAAAAGTTACCTATGTCACTTTCCAGGTCTTTAACTATGCGCATGCAAAAAATCACGTCGATCCGTTGCGATTTGCTTGTGATTTTTTGCATGGGTACTATAGATAAAGACCTAGGGAGAGTGACATAGATTTTTATTCCAGAAAATCAAAGAGCTCCCACGGGGTTTTTAAAAAACCTAATTCCACGCGGACGAAGTCGCGGGCATCATCTAGTTTTTGATAAATCTGTGTTTTCTTACCCATTGTTAGACAAGATGGACTGATGAATTATTAATTTCATAAATAGAATATAGCTCTATCGGTTATTTGATTAGTGCCCGGTTTTCTTCAGCAGATGGGGGCTATGGGGCTACGGGGCTAATCGTCGCAATCATTAATACTCGTTGCTCACGGCCGAGTGAGCGCGACATTACCGTGACGTCCGATCATTAGCTGCTGATATATGGCGATTTTTTCTGTTTATATGACATTGTCTTAACCTCTAGAGTCTAGGCTGATTGACTAGTATTGACTGAGCGATCGTTACTCTAGCTGAGCGTTTTATTTTGAGCAGTTATTAGGGTACCATCGCATCGAGCTGATCAGCCCCCCCGATTGTGTGACACTTTCGAATTTATAATAGGTATTACTAGCTTATGCTCGCGACTTCATCCGCGTGGACTACACAAACTTCAACCCCCTATTTCACCCCCTTAGGGGTTGCATTTTCAAAAGTCCTTTCTTAGCGGATGCCTACGTCATAATAGCTATCTGCATGCCAAATTTCAGCCCGATCCGTCCAGTAATGAAAGCGGTGCGTTGATACTTAGATCAGTCAGTCAGTCAGTCAGTCAAGAAAGGATTTTTGAAAATTCAACCTCTAAGGGGTGAAATAGGGGTTCGAAATTTTTTGTAGGTCACGCGGACGAAGTCGCGAGCATAAGCTAGTTAGAAATAAAAGACAAGAGAACTGTGATCTAAGAAGAAATACAAGACGAAGATCTTTTTTATTCAACAGTACTTACCTACCTACAGTAAGTGTATAGAGTAGGTACTAGGTAGGTATAGTAAAGTCCACACAAAGGCAAAACTTCGTCATAATCGCACTGTCTCGGTGTAGTTTTAATTTCAATTTTTTCTGTCCAGACACGACCAGATGTAAAGAATATGTTACATTTAAGTTTCAGTTCAAATAATATGAAACTTTTTAAATTAAACCAAATCTACTTTTTTTTAACTAAACGGTTAGAAGTCATGTGACTTTATCCGCGTGGGTTTAGGTTTTTAAAAATCCCCGTGGCAATTCTTTGATTTTCTGAGAAAAAGTAGCGTCTCTATACCAAGTTTCGTCAAGGTCTGTTTAACGGATTGACCGGGAAAAGTTAGCAGACAGATGGACAGACACACTGTAACATCTATAATATTAGTAGGTATGGATTACAATTTTCTCTACCCAACATAATGTAAAGTCCATTTTATACCTTAATATCAAAAGTACAGATGGACGCAATTAGCTTGCGGTTGCAATTACAACACTGCGATAATGTGGCCTGCCCTTTACTATTTCGTCAAAACATTGCATGTAAATTAGTACCTACGTCCTACTTGGTTTCTAGTCAGCTTTTAAGGTATACATTTTAACGAATAATCTTCAGTGTCTAAATAGTGTGTAAATGGAAGAAATCCCGAAATGTTAGCAATTTCGATACATAATTATCTATTGTAGTAGCAAATTTTTGTTTGGCATCTTACCTTAGTTTATTTAATTATAGTATAGTGAGTAGTAACCTTTAATAATAATGAATGATGATAGTGTAGTAAGTATTTATAGGTCTACTAGCTGATGCCCGCGACTTTGTCCGCGTGGAATTAGGTTTTTAAAATTCCCGTGGGATTTTACGGGATAAAAAGTAGCCTATATCACTCCCCATGCCCCAGGTCTTTATCTATATCCATGCCAAAAATCACGTCAATCCTTTGCACCGTTGGGCCTTGATTGAAGGACAAACAAACAAACAAACACACTTTCGCATTTATAATAAGGGCACTGATGAGTGTAGTTTGTTGACATTAGGTATGCGTGTGAATTGTGGAAAGTGGTATTTTCTACAAAATAATAAAAATACGTTCAAATGTTTACTATTCAAATGATTTGACAAAATTTTATCTTGCCTGGAATATGCGTCATTGGTGTCAATTGTATTTTTACGACTGTAAATTTTCCATAGATCTTCAGGCAAATGGCTGAATTGAACGATAGCACTAATTTCTTAGTAGCCCTGCATGTTGTCAATAATGTATGCATCTAGCACAGGGCGAGCGAGCGAGCGTGACAGACTGCGCTTGTACTGAATGCGGACACATTTGTACCTGAGCTACGTACTGCCCGCCCTATCACGGGGACATTTCATATAGGACATAACTTTGCAACTGTAGTATGAATAAAGCTATTTTCTAAATAGCCCTGCATGTTGCAAAGGAACGATTTGTAGGACAAGTGAGCGAGCCTTTTTGTACCTGAGCTATGTACCTACTGTCCGCCCTATCACGGGGACATTAATTCATAGTACTCAATAGGGCTTTGTAACAGTAAAAAAAAAGATGCTTTCTTAGTAGCCCTGCATGTTATTAATAATGTATGCATCTGGCACAGAGCAAGCGAGCGAGCGTGACAGACTGCGCTTGTACTGAATGCGAACACATTTTTACCTGAGCTACGTACTGCCCGCCCTATCAAGGGGACATTGCATATAGGAGTTATAGGACTTTGCAATTACTGGAGTATTAATAAATTTATTTCCTAAATAGCCCTGTATGTTGCAAAGGGACGAATGCATTTGCCAACTTAGGATAAGCGAGCGAGCATTATACATATTATGTACCTGAGATATGGACTGCCCGCCCTATCACGGGGGTATTATTTTCATATAGGACACAACTTTGGAACTAATCTAAGAAAGAAGGTGATTTCTTAGTAGGCCTGCATGTTGTCAATAATGTAGGCATCTGGCAAAGGATAAGCGAGCGAGCGTTGCACTTTGCTTAGGAATAATGCGGAGTGCGGACACATCTGTAATGATGTATAGTGATAAACTAGCTTATGCTCGCGACTTCGTCCGCGTGGACCACACAAATTTCAAACCCCTATTTCACCCGCTTAGGGATTGAATTTTCAAAAATCCTTTCTTAGCGGATGCCTACGTCATAATAGCTATCTGCATGCCAAATTTCAGCCTGATCCGTCCAGTAGTTTGAGCTGTGCGTTAATAGATCAGTCAGTCAGTCAGTCAGTCACCTTTTCCTTTTATATATTTAGATTAATTACGTAAACTTATAATTTAAGTTACGAGGGTTCCAAACGTACCTAGATGTCTTTAAAACTGTTGTTTTTTTTACAACAACATAATCCAGTCATTGCGATAGGTCCTTATAGCTACAATTATGAGCACTAGCCCTAAAATTATTACAATGCTTATAATAATGTATTACGATTTATTATACCTACAACTTGTAACCTTAACGAATGGGCCACTGTACTGTAATTTGTACGAAATGTCTAACAATTAATCGTTTAGCAATGTCAACTATTTTATGTGCCTACATAATTAGGTAAGCTAAAATGACGGATAGACTACAGTCTAGTCTAGACCACTTCATAATTCAACCAAGTTCCAAGATTATAAATCATGCTGAGGGTTTTTTTAAATAAAATGTTACAATAAAACTTAAAGCTAGCCTATAATTACTATACCCGCGTGGAATAATGCCAAAAATACTGGCTGCATTTCCGCGCTGGACGGCCAGGCTGATCCGTTACGCAAAAAAATGAGCCAGCCCTTCTGTCACCAGATGAGGCTAATAATCACGGTGAAATGTCTCTGAGGGTCTGTCTGTAGGGGATTGTCTCAAGGTAGACTTTTAGGTAATAGTTGTTGTAAATTATATTTACAATTTGTTCAACCCTGTTCAAAAACTTTAAAGTATGATTCATTTACTATCTTTGGACAATTTCGTAATGTATAAAATTCAATTAGGTATACTTAAAATTTGAGAACTAGCATGTAGCATGCATTGCAATAGGTAAGACTTGCACGCCGCCGTATGTTGACAGTAGTTAGTACTAAAAATATTTTTTTATACCTAGGTATTGGGTACTGGCCACTGGGTAGGTATTACTATTTACTACACCTCAAGGTTTGTTATTAAGAAATTCTAAAATATTTTCTAAATTCTACGGATTCTCATATTATACCGAACAGACCTTTGACGATTCAAAAGGGTATGTCAAGCATGATATTTGAATGAAGGATATTTTGAATTTGAATAAGAAAGATGACTGCGCAGACGATGCCACTGATAAGCTAGTGTACTTTGTTTCGAATCATCATTTAGTTACTTTTTGTTTCATTTACTTCGAAATTACAGTACGCTGAACATAGGTATAGTAAGCGACAGGTTAAGATCGGAATCAGGGTATGAGACAGGGGGGACACCCCGCACACCCGCACGTCACCCGCACTCGCCCTCACTGGGTTAGTGCTGGGGCTGTGTGGGTGTGCGGGGTGTTCCCTCCCCGATTACCATCCAACCTCGATCTCGAACTTTTTGGGGTTTGGGTTTGGGGTTCGATCCTAATTTAGGATTTGTGTACAAATGAATAAGGACCATTGAACGAAGTTAAGACGTCATGTAAGAATAAAAAAACCTTTTTATCATGAAAAAAGTCTTTTATCATGCTCTACTTCACTTGAAAACCAAAAAATCACGCACGAGTCATTACATTCGCATCGAAAAGTGTTTCGCAAAAAAAAAACAACAGAATTGTATACGCGATCGTGTAGGTGGTCCCGATTTTATAGCGCTAAATAATAGCACCTATGTGTTCTGTTCTATATAATAAGGGCCCACAATTTCTGTGGGCATTATGGCCAATGTTCTGGGTGGTCGGATTACGGCGCAAAGCCGTGGATTATGGCACATCGACACGTGTGCTCTCTATGCCCTCGAGTGGCTTTAGCTGTGTACTTGATTGTACTGCCCATGATAAGGAGATGCGGGAATCGTATGGCTAAGAAGGTATAATAGGTAGTTAGGTATCGGAACGTTTTTCGTCGCTTTTAATTCATTGTGGGAGATTTTGTTAATTTTCTTTTTTCCTTAATCATACCTAACCTTTTTAAGAAAAATTACATTTTCCTCCTTGTGGTCGAGGGTCCGATTCTGGGCACCTCTAACTTTTCGAAGTTATATGTATTTTAAACATTAAATACTTATTACTTAAAATGCTTTAACGATGAAGGAAAACATCGCGAGGAAATCTGCATGCATGAGAGTTGTCCATAATGTTCTCAAAGGTGTGTGAAGTCTGCCAATATACACTTGGCCAGTGTGGTGGACAGGTATGGCCGAGGCATGGTTGATGATGATGTCACGATTGTCTTCAACGTTGTCTGTGTTAATTTTTATTATTAAAATTATCATTAAAAAATTTATAGCATGGTAGACGGATATAAGAAAATTATACGTGGGTTTTAGCACAGTATTATTTCTTTCAGCCAGGACAAAGCCCTACTTTCTTACGAGACTCAAAAGCATTTTATGCAAGAGGCCTTTGCCCCGGAGTAACTTTTTAAGTACAATAGGACGAAAATAATAACTTCAATAGGTACCTACTGTGTAAATATCATGCTTAAAATATAAAGGATCGCAAACCGCCCACAAATAATTCGCTACCGTTTGGATTTAACGTGATTACATTTTTTTTTTAATTCAACCTAATTTTTATTCACTCATGCAAGTTTCCAATCTTCCTTAAATTCATTTACATAAAGTTCAAAATTATATTTATAAAGTAAAATTTGTATGAAAGTGTAAGTTTGTATTCTTTGTAAAGGCTTTTTCAAAATGTCAAACCAACCGCGAAGAATTTCGCCCGGACTAGCACCCGTGTTTACTTAGCGGACAGTAGGTACCTTTATGTAGGATGACCATCAATATCGTGATTACAAGACTTATAATCACTTCATAGTCATTTATAGTACTTCATATCACCATAGTCCACTTCATCATTTTCAATAGCGCGAAAGAAAATGGTGAGTTCATTCATTCATCAGCAAAGAAGAATTGCTACAGTATTTATTAATACTTCAGTACCACAGCATTACTAATCGGAGGTCGGGGCTTCGATCCCGTGCACGCACCTCTAACTTTTCAGAGTTATGTGCGTTTTAAGTAAGTAATTAAATATCACATGCTTTAAAGGTGAAGGAAAACATCGTGACGAAATCTGCATGCTTGAGAGTTCTCCATATAATGTTCTCAGAGGTGTGTGAAGTCTGCCAATCCGCACTTGGCCAGCGTGGCCAAATGGCCAAAACCCTTCACGCTCTGAGAGGAGACTTGTGCTTTGTAATGCCGGCGTTTGGGTTGACCATAATTTATCAGCCCACCCCACGGCCCACAGCCGTTGAAATGACTGGAGGTCAAATAGCCGTCTGTATCATGCAATACATTCGCAAATATTGGTAGTTGCCACATCTGCATTGCATTATTTGTTTGAAAGCGAAGCAATGGCAAGTTTTAGTTTCAGCCAAGACATCTTTGACCTATGATTTTCGTAACCTTGGTCACACTACATGAATTTAAAATTTTTACCCAAATAATGGCATTAAATTTTGGCCAGATCGAGCCTGAATAATAGTGTTAAATTTCTTAAATCCATCGAAATATGATGAATCTGTCGGCGGCTTCTTTGGCGGTTTAATTTTTTACTTCTATTGGGTACGCCGCCGTCAAAGGAATACGGTAGCGTAATTTGGCGTGTTCTAGATTCCTATACGTGACTTGCAGATATTTAGCAGATGAGCACTTTTGTAAAGATTTGTTTACTCTCAAATATGAAATATGTACAATAGTCTCAAATTTATACTTACAAGATTTCGGCTTTTTCTTTGCTGTCTGACGTTGAGTTATTCCATCGTAATGATGGTATTCCATTATAGATCAATCAATCCATATTTTATATCCGTAGGCCTTAAAATTCTGAAATATATCTGTGGGTCTGTTTTGTCTCTTCTTAACATTTTACGGCTTGATCCAAGGCTTGACCGGTAAAAACCAATCTTGATGAAATTGGGGCAGAGATAGCTTGAATCCTGGAAAACTACAAAGGATACTTTTCTCCTGAAAAATTATAGAGTAGGTACTCATGGTATTTTTTGAAACCTGAAAAAATCAGATAAGCTTGCCTATACCTACTATAAGTAGGTAGGTAGAATGTAGATATTCGATAAGCATAGAATATTGTGTAAGCAAATGACCAAACAGCAGATTTTCTTGATTTCAAACTCTAAAAGTGTACTAAAATTAGTTTATTAAATCTGTCCAGAAAAATACTACACGTTTAGATACTAAACTAAATTCAAAATGTATAAAAAGACAGATTCCTAATGTCCGAGTCAAGAATTTTTTTCAAGCTCTCTAAGCTTACATTTATCAGCTTAGGTAATATTATAGAAATATCCCTAGATAGAGAAAAACATTGGACCACACTTGACACGTTTTTAAGCTAATGATAGGCTAGGTCATATGAACATGGCCGGTAAGATGGGACGTGGATTAAAGTAAAATAGTCTTTATGCTCTAGGTCATAAGATATTAATATTTATATGTGTCTGATATGTTATGATATGACACATTAGCGCTCAGCGTTGACAGCGCGAAGCAATTTGCAATTAGTTATGGAAATAGCACGAGAGTGTAGGGATGGGCAGCACTTGTACAAAATGTATCGTTGTAACTTGTAAGTTTGATATAGCCATTTTACATGCAATCTACATCTACCACAGCTACGTGTCAAAATTGCTTCATAGATACCTATGAGGTATCTTTTTAAAAAACTTTAGTTTTACGCATTGACATATTATTGTGATTTCAACAGTAGGTAGGTATTTAGTAAAGCGCATTGGTTTTGAATTAGACTGAAACCTATAGAGCGTACTCTAAAAACTTTGCTCATACCGTAATAGAACTAAAACAAGGCAGATTTATTTAGGAAGTCAAAGTACCGTCTATAAGATGTCGGTCTTAAAGTCCTTAGAAAATAACTCACCTGAAGTAGGTATATATTTTGTAAAAATTAAACGCAAAAAATAGGTGCTGTGATTTACTAAAACATTGACACATTTATTTAATCTTAACAATTATGTAAATATTGCAGTTGTCAAATTTATAAAAAGAGAAGAGAAGCTAAGACAGTGGGCTTTAATAGTGATGATAAATTAAATCCAATGATTACTAATGAAAGTTATCATCTATCAATTATTGAAATGTAGGTAGTTGTACTTTTGTCAGGTAAGGCCACATACTAAGTAATTAAAATTAAAGCAAAGCATCTGCTGTATTATTCACCATCTAAACTGGCTTATAAAATAATTAGAAGTTGATAACCTAATGTTTACGTTTATCTCAATAGATAAGATAATTAATTAGCAAAAGAGGGTAGGTTATAAATACAGAAGTAAAACCAACCAAGTCGAATAATAATTGAATTGTATTGTTCAGCATTGATCTATTTATATTAAAATGAATCTACCACCCATTTCGCTAAGGTGTTTAGTCATGGAGAAGAAAGGGCAAAGAAACTCCATAACACACATCTTTTAAAACATTAGAACGTTGAGTAAAGTAGTAGGTACATATTTAGTACACAGTTACAACAGGTAACCTATAAAAGGCAAATGATTACATTACATTATAATAAAATATAAGAATACTTAACTTCAGTAAGGTCCGCTGTGTTTGCTCTGGGCTGTCGATACCAGACTGTTCCCTCTCTGTCGAGGTAGGGTACTTTTATAACACTGCCATCGCAAACAAGGCGGATGTCGACTATCGCATGATCTTAATATTAATCATTATTTTATTTTAGGTTTGTTGACAAAAGGCATGTTGACACACCCAATTTACAATAATAAAATCAGTGACATTGATGGTCTACGTATTAATAATTTACCATAATAATAAGCGACTTAAATTGACAGTTTACACAACATTATTATTTCACATAATAGCTATTGCCAACTGTATGTTGACAATAGCTTAATATAATGTCACTCTTAGTATATTGACAATATTTAATTTACAATGAATAATTAGTGACATGTATTGATAATTTATATAATATTATTTTTCATATTTTCATATTCCTAGATACCAAATTAAACAAGAATAAACAATAATATTTTTACACTATTGTATTGTATGATGACAGTAAGAAACTAGGAACATTGACATTGTATCCGGAAACGGAATAACGATTCTGTTTTAAACATCACAACAAACATTTACTTCAGACTCCCAAGTTTATGATTAGATGAATTTTAGCATAATAATTATGTATCCAATTTTATCGTAATATAACACAGTCATAATATAAATTTGAGATGACCTTTCAGAAACCTTATCGATAGACGTAGCTAACATCACTAAAATCCTTTAAAGTGGAGGTATCCACGAAATAAGTGATCATTATGTAATCTTACGAGTTACGACCATGGCCTTTGGATCCTCGCGTCCCGTTCCCAGCACCTAAGGTTAGCATGTAGGAAGAAGACATCAAAATGTAGGATAATAGGGCTTTAACTTTTGACCGCAAGTCCGCAACATATTCCTCAGGCTAATATGCAACCTTTAGGATAATTTATTTTGCAAAGTTTTCGATCATGTTTGAGATAAAATCAATATTTTACAAGATTGTCTAGTCCACACTAATTGATATTTCCATACTAATACTATACCTAAAGCAAAAGTGTGTGTGTGTGTGTGTGAAGTCTGCTATCTTTTTTTAGGTCAACCATTGGTACAGAAATAGCTTTCATCCCGGGAAAGGACATAGCATTTAGTCCCCGAAAATCAAAGGAATCGCATGGTATTTTTAAAAAGCGTCATCACGTATCTTATAATTAGGTATGGCAAGTGATAGGAACATACTTCGAGACATGGTCGCTAACTATGGGACTCCTTGAGTCACTCAGCGGGCGATTGAAATATCTGTGCTCGAAGTTTCTCTACATGTATCAGAAATGAGAAGAACCAAAGTAAGCAAAATAACCTAACGGGCTGCGAAGTTGAAGGCAATAGTAGAAGAATTGATAGAATAGACGTTGGGGTCCCAACTCCCAAGCTGGACAGACCAAACGAGTCGCAAGGAATTGCTGGATCAAGAGACTGGTGTGGAAGTCAGCAGTGGACCTCTATTGTTTGACGACGACGATATAGTTAGGAGTTTCCTTGAGGGATCAGATTTGAAATAAGGAGATCCGCAGGAGAACCAAGGTTAATAACATAGCCTGAAATATCATTAGCAAGCTGAAGTTGCAAAGAAGGGGCCACGATTATTTTAGAGGTGATGCTTTGGTGGTTTAGTTAAAGATTTTCATTTAGGTATATTTTATAGCTTAAGTCTATGTGTCTCTTTATTTATACAGCATTGTATTTAGGGCTAATTATGTGCTTATATATTTTAATCAACACTAAATTTACATTAGCTATCTGTATAGGAATGATGACATATTGCGAAAAATTTGCGATCCGATAGTCGGCGTAGAAAGTTGTATGGTAGGCACTTAGTTGTTTTTATCAACAAATTAATTACCGGTCCGCGAACGTCTATCTGTATCATTAGCCGTGTATTGGTGTCGTTCTTTTATTTCACGGCCTTTATCTTATCTAAAGAGGACGTGCGGGCGTATATAGGCTACATCAATGTAACAAACCACCTTGACTCTCCAAATAAAATTTTACTCTATTCTTTACATGCTACAGTTTAATTTTGAGTGGTTATTTCATCTTTTTTTCCGACGCTTTTCTCCAAAAGTTCTACATTGAAATTTGAACGTTATAATTCAAGTTTAAAGTATGTTTTTGTTTGGTTGTAAGTGGTTTTTCCGGTAGCGCTGCTATGCGAGCGGTTTACAGCGACAATGGGCCACTTGTTTCACGATAGGTATGTAAATAAGTGGATGGATGGTTGGTCACCGACCAATTGTTTGTCGTGGAGGCGATAATGTGACGGGTTCTTGTAAAACCTGTATTAGACCATATCGCTATACGCTAACATGTCTTGCACTTTACATATTGATAGTGGTTCGTTGACTTATAAAGTTTTGCGGGGCAATGAGCTCGGCCATTTTTTTTAAATATTTATTACGAAACAATTAGTATAACAGGTGAATTTTGATGAAAGAAACTTCTGATTTCTATAAAATCAGTGTTTATTTGTTTTAGAGGAACGCTTAGATATCCAAATATTTGGACGAAAACTTTTGACTGTACCTAGGTAGTACCTACGCGAAACAAATTAAATGGTTTGATTAAAGATTTGATTGAATTTCGTACAATAGGATCTCGACCGCTTTGTGTTAGACTGGATGTTTTTAAAACAGCTAGGAACTAAAATCAACTATTTATTTGATGAAAATTCGAAACCAGCTAATTTTATTATGAGAAAACTTTCCCTTTCCTACGGAACCGAAATATAATCCACATAATACTATTATAGATATTATGCCCCGTTCTAATATTATCTACGTTTTAAATGTCCAGAACAAAAATCATTTAAAAAATCTTATACTTAGTGTATGAAACGGTAGGTTATGTATGGGATACTAACATTTGTTCGTAGATAATCAGAAACTAAGCCGACATGCATAGATCACCCTAAATATCTAATTACATTAAATATATTTTTCTACTTACCTATTTGCTGTACAAAAATAAACCTTTTTCAGTAGTTATTACAGTTATAAATTGTATAAAAAATAATGGGGCGAAAAACAATAACATTTTCGCTTCCATTGTGCGTCGATGTAGAAAAATATGTCGAAAACTTGCACAATCATCTCTTGTTTTAAACGGGTGTTAAATAACTGCTCACTAAATAAAGAAGTAATGGATAGAAAGAAATATTAAATGTCGTAGTTTTGCTATTGAACGATGGGTTCCAATTGGTACCATTCACGGCTGACCGTCGTGTGCCCTACGCGACCTTTCACCTTAGGGGACGGAATAGCGAGAACAACGGAGTATATTCGGGTAATAAATATTAAAACCGTAACTAATATTTTTATTTCAATACTTCTGAAGAAATTTCATTACCAAATAATTTAATTCAGACATGATAAAAGAGCTTACTCACTCTACTGTAAAGATAAAAGACTTTATGTACTGCAATTTAAAAAAATTCAACAAATAAATAACGATAACGAAAAAAATAAAAACTATACACAAGAAATAAACATCCTTAAAAATAAAATAATTATTATGATGGAACTAAGTAGGTATTTATTACTATTAGATTTGTAAGAGGGCGAGTAAAAACGAAAAACCGACCATATTTTATTCATGTTTTGTCTTTATGGTGTAGTCTAATGCACTAAAGACTATAAGTGCTATGCAAATAATAATCCCATATTTATTCATTTATCTGGATGACTGCAAACATTGCCATATTGCATCATTGTAAAATTTGAGCTTTCGACCAAATGTCACCATGTAAATTGTAATGTTATCATTTTCTGACTTTTATTTTTAACTAAAAATGACAACAAATAAGTTTATCATAAAAAAATATTGGTTCAACATCTGTTAAGTACTTGTTTAGTTTAGTAAAATGGTATTTCGAACAGCGTAAAATCATATCAAGTTGCGTCGTGCTCTACGGATTTAGTAATCAGTTTTTGCGGCTACATTGATATAAATTTAATTACCTACGAGTAATTATGTAGCTATGTAATCATTTGATACACATACATATTTTTATTATGACGAATTCTATGGCAACTTAGAATACTAGTTTTACTTTATTAGCTATGATTAAAAGATAAATGGCTGAAAATTTAACTTACTTACTTATAATACCTAAATTTGAATTACTGTGAATACTTAGGTAGGTACCGCAGGTATATTATCAACTTAACATCTTACCGATCAATAGAAACATTACTATTTTATTGGGCATTGTATTGGAAAAAAACCTGGTACCTACCTACATTCTGCTCCATGGATTTTGTGTGAAAAAAATCCTGGTTATGAGTAACTGTTGCAGATTATACCATTGATAAATGGTCGCACCAGCCGATCACAGGGTGGAAAAAAAGCATGAATAATAACTGTTTGGTTTTATGGCAAAAATCACGGTCGATTGCTAATGGTACTGACCATGGGGCCGATCTATTGCGTTTTTTCGATGAACATTAACGGAGCGGGCCTCCGATTTCCGTAGGACAATGGATCGCATAAATTTTACTGCGCAAACACAATGCATCCGTATATGATATGCATACACGTTGTAATTGCATTGATATTTTAGCTGTAATTTTTTTTTCGTGTGGGTGTCGTTTTTGCCATGCAGAACTAGAAGCATAGTCTTATGAAATCACTGAAAATTACTAAGTAGAAGTCGGCTAATAAAGAAAATAACAACGAATTCTCCATAATGTTCTCAAACTTGTGTGAAATGTGCACTTGGCCAGTGTGATGGACTACGGCCTAAACTTTTGAAATCCTGAAAAGAGACCCATGCCAGTAGTGCCGATAAAAACTGAGGACTGCCGACAAAAGTTAAAACTTAAAACTATGAAAATAACAGTAGTCTTTTGAAGATTTTTAAATTAATTGTACCTACCTGCCTGCCGAGTCGAAGTTTCCACGTCAAAAATATTTT
Organism: Maniola hyperantus; assembly: GCF_902806685.2. Lineage (NCBI taxonomy): Eukaryota > Metazoa > Arthropoda > Insecta > Lepidoptera > Nymphalidae > Maniola > Maniola hyperantus. The sequence continues at coordinate 4,243,634 of NC_048551.1, read as the reverse complement.
TTAAGAATGTTTAACTATCTATATACATACCTACTAATTATTTTGAAGTGTTCGCAATAGTGACAGTAGGTAGGTATTTCTTACCACGTTTGCGGTCGTGATGTTGCGCAACATGTCTGTGTGTCCTTTTGACCGTCCTCACCTTTCAGAGGTGAAGCGCAATTTGTTATAAGGAAAATGGCAAAAGATTATTATAATAGGTAGCTCTTAGATATTTAAAAAAATCGGACTAAACGCATACACAGGTATATTTTGTTATTTTTGGCATAGGCTACAAATATGATAGGATACCTAGCTACGAGTAAGTATAGCACATGAGTAGATATACGACTATGATAAGTAGGCCTCATAAGAAAGCTCAATCACTTAGTGGATGACGGAAAGGACGCTCGAAGTTTCTCTATGTGATCAAAATCAGAAATGAGAAAATCTGTAGGAGAACCAGGGTATTATAATCGACGTAGCCCTACGAGTTGCTAAGCTAAGTGGCAATTTTAGTTTTCTAACAACTAGGTACTTAGTAAGTAGGTACTAAGGCCTATCTATCTATCTAGAGAGCTATATACTTAATTTATAGATTTAGTTAGATTCATTCATTTATTGCACGATTGTAAGTACAAAACAGATGATAAGTACATGTCTGTTTGTACCTTGGGCTGTTGGTTAGGCGCTGGTAAGTTTCGAACCTTCGTTCTTCTTGGCTGTCGCAATTGGGTTTGTGGAATCTTGAGTTTTCCTTTATTAACTTGTGTGTTTAAATCGATGTAATGTAAAAGTCCGTTAACGTTACGTGCTGAATTCATCTGAAGCTTGTTAGTCCGTTTCCTGCCTAATGTCAGGCTGTCACATTATATGTCGTATCACTGTCACTGTCAATGTCTTTTGAGTAGACCACAGACCCAGTGCCTTGTCTATGATCTGTTTGTTTATATAGTTGTTGTGTTCACAACATGCTCCCCCCCGGGCTGATGTCGTCCGTAGGGAGAGGGCAGATGTTGTTGTAGGCCCGTGTAATTGTGCCCTTTTTGGTGAGTAGTACGGCAACTCTTCCAACTGAGTCTCCACCGTAGAAGATTTTTGTAACTCGACCCATAAGCCACAGAAGAGGTGGTTGAGTGCGGTCTCTTACTAAGACGAGAGACCCAACTTTGAGTTGACCATTTGACTGTCTCCATTTTGTTTTCGTCTGCAGCAACGAGACATACTCCAAGGAGTACCTCTGCCAAAAATGTTGGCGAAGTTGTTCCACCCGCTGATATCTCTGGAGTCGATTGATGTTCCTTTCCAGCAAATTTGGATGAGCTGCTGATAGAAGAGGTCGTCCGACTAGGAAGTGTGCTGGAGATAGGTAAGAGAGGTCGGAAGGATCGGATGATAGGGGGGTAAGAGGACGAGAATTTAAGATTGCCTCTATTTGCGCCAGGCAAGTGGCCATTTCCTCATAGTTGAAGTGGGTTAAGGAAAGTACTCTGCGTAAGTGGTGTTTCACGGATTTGACAGCCGCCTCCCAAATTCCGCCGAAGTTAGGGCTATACGCCGGGATACGCTTGAAGTTTATACCTTGGTCGATGAGTTGACATTGCACGAACTCTAAGCTATTTTTAAGAAACTGAGCGAGCTCATTGCACGCTCCAATGAAGGTAGTCCCGTTATCGGAAAATATGGTGGCAGGTTTTCCTCGCCTCGATGTGAAACGATTCAGAGCAGCCAGGAACGCCTCCTTTGTAAGATCCGTTACGAGTTCAAGATGTACTGCCTTTACTGCGAAACATACGAATACGCAAATGTAAGATTTTGTAAGTCTACCCCCCCTGCCCTTTCGGTCGAGTATAAGCACCGGCCCGGCATAGTCGACACCTGTGTTAATGAAAGGATGTTCCAGTTGCGTTCGCTCTTTGGGTAAATCTCCCATGATGGGCTGAACTGAAGACGCCTTGAATCTAAAACAACGAACACAAGAGTGTACAGTTTTTCTGGCTAGATTCCTTCCATTAATAGGCCAGTAGTTCTGTCTAACCGTGCATAAAAGAAGCTGAGGGCCGGCATGCATAAGAATTTTATGTTGTAAAACAAATAAAATTTTCGTGAGATGATGTTTGGAGCAAAGAAGAATGGGATGTTTGACGTCGTAAGTATAATAAGAATTTTTTAAACGACCCCCTACTCTTATGAGATTGTCAGAATCTAAAAATGGTGATAGTGATTTAAGTTTACTGTGTGAAGACAAAGATTGATCATTCTTTAACGATAAATATTCTTCAGGGAACATTTCCTTCTGAGCATGATGTAAAATGAGTTTACGAGATGTTTCAAGTTCGTTGAGGGTAAGATGATTTGTTTTGGTTTTGTGTTTACAATTGTGTATGAATTTATTCACGTAAGCTAAGATTCGAATTATTTTGTTGAAGTTACTATGCTTATGTATGAGTTGAAGAACTCTGTTTTCACTAACGTCTTCTGTATTTTGTGGTGTGACTGCGCACAATACAGTGTTTGAGTTTTTGTGTATCTCCGGAAATTTGATGTCCACTTCATGCAAAAACTCTGGCCCTGACCACCACAGGGCGGCTGTGCTGATGGAATCAGCCTTCACCCCACGAGAAACAAGATCCGCGGGGTTAGACTTGGAAGGCACGTAGTTCCACTTATGGCCGCTAGTGCTTTCTTGTATCTCACCAACTCTATTTCTGACGAACTGAATTGTTTGCGAAGATGAACTTGATAACCATGACAATACGATTGTTGAGTCAGACCAGAAATAGTGTTGATGGACATTGATTGTAAGAGCACTAACTGTCTTTTTCCAGAGTCTTGTGGCAAGCAACGCTGCGGATAGTTCTAAACGCGGTATTGTAGTTTTGGGCTTAATGGGCGCGACCTTATTTTTAGAAGTTAACAGTCTAACATTCACTGACCCATTATCATCTACCGTTCTTACATAAATACAACCGCCATAAGCGCGCTCGGATGCATCTGAAAATACGTGAATTTCAATAAGAGATGGGTTGCTGCATGACACCCATCTAGGAATTGTGATTGAATTTAAAATATGAAAGGTGTTTGCAATATCTAAGAAGTCCTTTTTTATGTCGGCAGGTGCTTCAGTATCCCAGTCACATTTGCAAATCCATAACGCTTGTATAACAAGTTTAGCTAATAGTACGCATGGACCAACAAGACCTAAAGGATCGAAGATTTGACTGATAATAGAAATGATATTGCGCTTTGTTAGCTTTTTCTTTGTGTCTATGTCAATGATGAAATTTAAATTGTCTGAAACTGAATTCCAATGAAGACCTAATGTTTTTGAAGGTGAGCTGTCACTCAACTTCAAATCAAGGGATTTTTCTGAGTTATCCTTTATGTCAGTGATAGCGTGTAAGACCTCAAGACTGTTAGACTGCCATTTGCGTAAGTTCATTTTTGCAGAGGCTAAAGTGTCTCTTACACCTTTGCAAAGAGTAATGACCGATTCTGTATAGTCACCTCCGGACAAAAAGTCATCCACATAAAAATCATGTTGGATGGCACGTTGAGTTGCAAGGTCCTCGGTTTCATCCGCAAGAGACACTAAACATTTTGTAGCCAGATAAGGGGCTGAGGCTGTGCCATATGTCACTGTATTAAGAGTGTAAGTTTGTAGGACCTCGTGCCGATGAAACCGAAAGACTATTTGTTGAAGTGACCTTTGACTTGGTTCTATGTAAATAGTACGGTACATTTTTTCAACGTCAGCAGAAACCACTATTTTGTGTTGCCTAAAGCGTATTAAGATTGAAAATATGTCGTCCTGTACGGTGGGACCTACCATCTGTATAGAATTAAATGATTTTTGGTTTAAAGTGGCAGCCGAGGCATCAAAGACCACTCGTAACCTCGTGGTTGTAGAATCACGAAGTACCCCATGATGAGGAAAATAGACGTTGGGTAAGTTAGATGTATGTTGATGTATGCTTTGGTTAAGAGTCATATGACCTAAATCGATGTATTCTTGAATGAATTGTGTGTATAAGTGTTTCAGGTTTGCATCCCTATCCAGCCGCCGCTCTAAAGAAAGAAAGCGAACCTTAGCAAGATTATAAGAATCTCCAAGCACCTCTGGCGATTCTTTAAGGGGAATTGTTACTATGAATCGACCATCTTTGTCGCGCCGAGTGGTGTCTTCAAAGATCTTCTCACATGCCTTTTCCTCTAGAGACATGCTATGCTGAGGTAATACAGAATCTAGTTGCCAGAAACGTGTAAGTGAAGATTCATCATTTTGTCCAATAAAGTGACAAAAATTGTTTGAAGTCTCTGATTGAGATGTCTTATTATGGCTAAGACAGCCTGATAAGAGCCATCCTAACTTTGAATCGCGAAGCTTTGGCTGATGTTTCCCTAAGTCGATTATGTTTGTACCTAGGACACTCCAAAAGACCTCAGCTCCTACTAAAATATCAATTTCTGATGGTTCATTGAAAGACGGGTCGGCTAACTGAATGTTTTTAGGTATAGGAATATGCATTGTATCTATGTAAGCAGAGGGTAAGTATTTTGTTATTTCTGCAATTATATAACAGCTTATGGCTTCTGTATAGCCACCATAATAAGATTCAATTACTAATTTACAAGACTCTGATATTAAAGAAGTTTGATTGTTGATACCATTAACTGTAGAGCTGACAGGCTTCTTTACTATCCCGAGCCTATCACTGAGCTGCTTTGTAACAAAATTGGCAGTACTTCCATTATCAAGCAACAGCCGTGCTGTGTGTAGCTCATTTCTGGCATCCCGAACTCGCACCACAGCTGTGGATAATAATACATTTGGCTGATAAGATATTGAGGTTATGTCTGTGGACAGCGCTATCGCTGAGCTTGTAGGCTCCTTAGAGCTGTCATGCAGTAGCGTGTTGTGTTTCAGGTTACAGTATTTACAGTGAGTTAATCTACAGGTCTTCGATGTGTGTCCTGGCCTTAAGCAATTTTTACACAAACTCAGTTCAGTGACCTTTTTTGTACGAGACTCAACATCCAATTTTCTGAATGTTTCACAGCTGAATATGAAATGAAGTTGAGAGCAAAAGGGGCACTTGTATGGTTTTTGATGATCAGTGTAAGAAGTTTGTGTTTTGTTTTTATTTATGTCTGAAAATGTTGCAATGTTTGACTTATGTTTGTATTTATTGTTATCCTGTAGTGTTTCTAGTAAATCAGCTCTCTTAGTAATGAATTTTGTAAATTGTTGTAAGTTGGGTGTGCCTCCGAGGCCATTTCGATATTCTTCCCACTCACGACTGGTAGTGGAATCTAATTTCTTAGTCATAATGAAAATAATTAATATGTCCCAGTGGTCAGTGGGCATTCCTAGTGTCGTAAGAGCTCGCAAGTTCTTATTAGTTACATCGACCATGTTCCGCAATAAGTGACTTGATTCCTTTTGTATATGTTCTAAATCAAATAACGTTTGAAGGTGGTGATTAACCAAAAGACGCTCGTTGTCATACCTCTCAGTAAGCAATTGCCACCCTAACTTATAGTTATTTGCACTAAATTCTAATGATTGAATTGTCAAAGCAGCCGTACCTTTAAGCGCTGCCCGGAGATAATGAAACTTGTTTATGTCGCTTATGGAATTGTTGTTATGAATTAGAGAAAGATAGGTGTCTCTAAATTCGAGCCAGTGCTGATAATCTCCATCAAAGTGAGGTAGGTTTATCTTAGGTAACCTTACAAAATCATGTCTGCGTTCCTCATTGCTTTGTATGCTATCATCACTTAAAATGGATGACCGACGCCCATGTGTGTTTGGTTGTGGGCTGAGCAGCACTTGGGCCTCTGACAAAAGCCTAAAATATGTGCCATCGAACGCTTCGCGATCCTGATAGGCTGTTTCTGGGGGCTCCGTAAGCGTTTCGATTTCTGTTTGTAATGTGTCGAAATCACTATAAAGTTGCTCAATTTTCCGAAAACGATACTCTAACTCTTTAAATTGCACTTCACTCAATGATTCACTGGTTTGTAGAAGTGTTAGAAACGATGAAAATTGAGTTAATTTTGCTTTTATTGATCCCCGCTTTTTGACGAGATCTTTGATTTTTGCCTCGCTCATTTTGCTGTAGCAAGGCTAAATAACGTTATTATGAACTAATTACTAACTGTTTTTTATAAAAACTACGCAATTGATGTGATAAATAGTCTAAAATTGATCCGACAAAATAAGTTAACCTCACATTATTCTTTGTTGAAACTCGAAACTTACACAATAAGGGGGAAAACAGAGGATTCGTTTGCGGTCGGATTTGAAGCAATCCGTTTTGTAATTTGGTAATTATGGTTTTCTATGAATGTTAGGATGCAATAATGGTTTTTAGTTAACTATGAGGAAATATTCCACGTACGTAACGGAAATGAGGCAATATTAATATGAAGATTGTAGAAATTAGGAATTGTTAGGAAATAAGATAAAGGAACGGACTCACTCCAGAAGTTGGCTTGGACGACCGTTATGCTTCTGGGTCCACTCTGCTGCGAATTTTCTGCCGATGACTCGGAAGATCGAAGAGTTTCTTCTTTGTTCGAAGGACCACTTGTTTGTACCTTGGGCTGTTGGTTAGGCGCTGGTAAGTTTCGAACCTTCGTTCTTCTTGGCTGTCGCAATTGGGTTTGTGGAATCTTGAGTTTTCCTTTATTAACTTGTGTGTTTAAATCGATGTAATGTAAAAGTCCGTTAACGTTACGTGCTGAATTCATCTGAAGCTTGTTAGTCCGTTTCCTGCCTAATGTCAGGCTGTCACATTATATGTCGTATCACTGTCACTGTCAATGTCTTTTGAGTAGACCACAGACCCAGTGCCTTGTCTATGATCTGTTTGTTTATATAGTTGTTGTGTTCACAACAATGTCTTAAGCATAGTGGTAAAGTGGTAATATCTACTAATTTAAAGTTACTCTACTTACGTGCTCCTATATATATTACATACGTTGATTATTCTATTATAAACAATCAGACCCGCGCACTTACTACAAGGTATTGTCTTATTGCCTAGGTAGTCATAAACCTAAAGGCTAACACAGCGTCTATAAATTACAGCGCTATCTTAACGCAAATCGCACCAGATCAAATAAGACACGTGTTATCGTGGAGACGTAAAACGGACAACGTGGTTCGTGTAATTATACTTAATCATAAAATCACTGTTTACCGTCTTGATAAGTATTTGTAAACTGAGGAAAATAACGCTATACTTCAAGGCACCTAATCACCCGACTAGGGCAGTATTTATCAGTTACCTCCACAGAACCTTATTAATTACCTCGTATAGCTGCTAAGGAATACTAAAGCTCTGTTCCCTACTACTAAAGTTGGTATGGTTGGCTGACACTGTCTCACTATTGGTTAAAATGCACTGTTGTAGCAAGAATCCGCTGTGCCAGATCCTTCTTTCCACGCACATGCAAACTGTGGAACCAACTCCCAGCGGTGTTCCCACTAGATTACAACATGGGGTTATTCAAGGGGCGGACCAACAAATTCCTAAAAGGCCGGCAACGCATGCGGTTCCTCTGGTGCTGCAAATGTTCATGGGCGGCGGTAATCACTTAAAATCAGGTGACCCTTATAATATAAATTTAAATAAAACTGTGTACGAATGGACGGATAGACGGATATAATCGAACTGGACGAAACTATATGAGTTTCTAGCTGTAGTTCCTTGTTTTACTATTAAAAATTATTTAATATTTATTACGTATTATCTCTTAAATACCGTGACAATCTCCTCGTGGGAACAAAACCATCAAAGTGCTTAAGCAATCAAATAACCTAAATAATCTAATTAAAACCTACAAAAACTGCAGGATACGGGATAAATTAAACATAGCGGGCAAACACCGGCGTTTCCTTTGGCCGCGATAAAGGCCCATTTACATAAGGTAGCTTGTGTGATGTTTAAACGCCACTGGGATCCAGGATTTCGGTTGTATGACTGAAAAAAGTTAAACGTAAAGGTAGGTAGTTAGTAGAGTAAATTACTTGATTGTTTTTCAATAACAAACTACCAAACCAAGTCCAAAAAAATGCGTAAATTGAGCCTTCTGATTGAATATTTAGGCAATACGATTCGATACTATTTTTGGATCAGTGTGATGAGTTGACTGTTATTTTAAAACAGATTTTTTTAAGTTCTTAAGTCTCAAAAGGAGGATTAATTTGCGACCAATTCAAAAGTAGACTACCGTCCCAATAGGTATAACTTAAATAAACAGAGTATTTTTTAATTTTTTATTGTAAGGTAGATATAATAAGAACAGACAGTTCTATTAAATAAACTTAAATCAAAATTAAAAGTAAAAAAAAACATTAAATTAAAACTATAATAAATTAAATTAAATCTAAAACCTCATCTAGACTACCGCAGCGAGTCATTTTACCCCCTTACCCCTTTGGATTGCCAAACTATTTCTTTGTCCAAGGTAGCTGCCAGCTTAGGGTCCTCGGTTGACTCAATAACCTTTTCGAAATTTCCTCAAAAATAGCTCGAGCCCCCGGGCCCACCACGGCCCCATCGTCTCCACACCAAAAGGCACGAAAAATAGGCTATTTTATTTATCACCTAAATGTAAACGGGGCCTAATAGAGAGGCCTTATCAACCCTTTATCTTAGAATAAAACAAGCGATTGTTATGTTGTTATCAGCCAGGTCAGTAAATATTCAGGTTTGCTGAGGAATTAGAGATTCGTCTTCAGATGTCCTTGCTGCCAAATGACACAGGATTATATTATTATGATGCGGGTTTAAATAATTGTGTTTGAATTGAAAGATCTTACTAATATAATAAATGCGAAAGTGTGTTTGTTTTTCCTACAATCATGTCGCATCGCATCGTCATGTGCATTTTTGCATGGATAAGTATAGTAAAAGAACTGAAGGGTGATAATTAAGTATCTACTTATAGGCTACTTTTTATTCCGGAAAATAAAAGAATTCCCACCAAAATCCACGTGGACGAAGTCATGGGCATCATTTATTTAGAGATAATCACGGACATACTTGTACTATACATTCAGGTCGAACAACATAACCTCCTTTTTTGTCGGTCAAAAAATTCGACTTCATTTTGTAAAATATTCTGTAAGATGGATTTCACGGGTCAAACTCTCTCGCTCAAAACTCTAATGACCTCCCTGGCGCAGTGCTGAGCGTTGTGATCTTATTAGTGAGAGTTCAAGGGTTCGATTCTCGGTAGGAAAAATTTGCAATTTTATAATTTTAAATTTTTTTCTGGTCTGGTCTAGTGGGAGGCTTCGGCCGTTTCTAGTTATAGTAGTTCAAAGCCGTGTCGCCAAGCTATTTAGCGTTCCGGTACGATGCCGTGTAGGGAGCGGTAGGCTTTCAGGTCCACCCCCTTCTAAGGGCTAATTATCTGAATTAAAAAAAAGTCGGTTAATAATTTGCCATCATTTTGTAAAACTTTCTGTAGACGGATTTAACGGTGCAAACTGTCACAGTAATGAACAGTTTTGGACCGGGCAAGATTCTATCACAGGCAGATGACGTTCCGCACCAGCCTCGTCCAAATGACGAGCATCATGGTAACGATCTTAACGCTTTGCTGCGCGTAGATTGCCTCCAGACCATTGCCCCCTGCTCCTTGGCACATGACAACCGCAATGTGTCCGAGACTTCCGCGTTCAGATAACCATGTGTCATAATTATGGCCTATGGGCAAAGCTTAAGTGCTCTCCATGCAACCTACAGTTAGTTTCTTTATCTGTTTTTTTACGGCATTCACAATACGTATAGGAATAATGCTTTTATGACTTCGATTATTTCATAGTCTACCACGCTTGCCTAGCACGGATTGATAGACTTCACACCCTTTTAAGAACATTATGGAGAACTCCCAGACATGGAGTTTTCCTTCGTCGTTAAAGTAAGAAGTGATGGTAATTGCATAAAACGTACATAGCTCCGAAAGTTAAAAAGAAAGGAGGTATAATATATTATTATGGAATTAAAAACTTAGGTAGGTAGGTACATGAACCCTAAAAACTGTCCGCCAGTTTTTTGGGCAGTCGTTTAAAAAAGAATACTTAACTTATCTCCTAGCGATATAATATTTCGATGCCCTACAATTTTTTTTTTTAAATTTTGTTAATACCTACTTGGCATTTGATTTGGGAAGTAAGTAGAACAAACAATAATGTTCTAAAGAAGTAACCAGAAAAACACACATTACAGATGTAGGAACCACCAAACCCACCCATTAGGGTTTAATATACGACATGTGTCAAAACTGTCAAATCAGAACAACAGTGAGACAATAGGCGAAGTGAGACGACAAACGACTTCCTATGTGACCGCCGCGTGCGCACGCGCCGGTCACCAGCCGTGACGGTGAGCTTGTTTTTGGTCAACGGTGCTTCATAAAATGCCGCATGATATTTTTCCTCGTCTTCTTTAAAAAGTCGCATTCATCACTAGCTTCTACTCGCGACTTCGTCCGCGTGGACTACACAAACAAACCTTTATTTCATCCCCTTAAGGGTTGAATTTTCAAAAAGCCTTTCTTAGCGGATACCTACGTCATAATAGCTCCATGCCAAATTGAGCCAAATGAGCTGTAAGCACAGATAGATCAGTCAGTCAGTCAGTCAGTCAGTCAGTCACCTTTTTCTTTTATATATTTACATTATTGAGGGTCATAACCCCTTTCCATTAATACACAATGGTAGGTAATAGTCTATTTGTTAAGACGTTGGCCTTCTATTCGGGGGATCGAGGGTTCCGTACCGGGCACGCACCTCTAACTTTTCGGAGTTATGTGTGTTTTAAGCAATTAATTAATATCACTTGCTTTACGCTGAAGGAAAACATCGCGAGGAAACCTGCATGCCTGAGAGTTCTGCATAATCTTCTCAAAGGAGTGTGCGCAAATACCCAATATTTGACACATGTCGATTCAGAATCAAACCGAGAGTTCACTCACTCTAGTTCACTCTGTAATCTGAATGCAACATTTTATCGGCCCGAATTCAAGGCACGGAACATAGAATACTGAATTGAAAGATTAGAAAATCGCAGAACGGTATGGAATATTAGTTTGTCCAGCCAGCGAGTATGGAAGATCATTGTTCATGGTTAAGTTTATATACTTAGGGTACCTTCGTACTTACTGGTGGAAGCGCAACTAATGGTCTAATTTAAAAAAAAAACAGATTTTCCTATTTCCTATAAAATATCAATGAAGATGGTCAGAAGTTAACAAATAGAGACTTGGTTAGAAAATTGTAGTTGCACCGATGTAAATGTAAGTTTAAGACGATTTAAAAGTGTTAATCACTAAGACTATATGTACTTAGTACTTCATCATCATTATCGTGATCAACCTATCACCGGTTCACTACTGAGAACGGGTCTCGTTTCAAAATGAGAAGGAACTTAGTACTTACGTTAGTTTAAAATCTTTTAAAGTGTTTTACATTAAAGATAAGTATTTCCACTTTTTTAATACATAATTGTTTTTAAGCAGATGGGTGAATAATTTAGAGAGCCCTAAGAAAAAGGGCACGTGGTACGGTTTTTACATACTTTTTTCTACTACATAAACAGTATGGGAGGAAGTAAAGAAATTAAGAAATCGGTCAGTAGGTTAAAGATTTAAGCCGCCCATATGTTACTGAAGCAAAAACGATCTCCACATCATGTTATGATGTTAATTTATACCATAATATGATTTTGTAAAGCAGAAACTTATTAAGTTAACATAAAAAAATTATAAACTAAAACCGTCTCATCCTATTAGAGTCGCGTCTTCGTCCGCGTGGACTACACAAATTTCAACCCCCTATTTCACCCCTTTAGAAGTTGAATTTTCAAAAATCCTTTCTTAACGGATGCCTACGTCATAATAGCTATCTTCACTCCAAATTTCAGCCCGATCCGTCCAGTAGTTTGAGCTGTGCGTTGATAGATCAGTCAGTCAGTCAGTCAGTCCGTCAGTCAGTCAGTCAGTCAGTCAGTCAGTCACCTTTTCGTTTTATATATTTAGATAATGTTCTTTACTCATACCAAACTAATATTCCTATCTCAACCGATCAAAATGTATCTATTCCTTACTCATCCTAGAGCAAAAGTTGCGAGCACAAAGATGTATTTTTGTAGATGTTAAAATTTTCTAGTTTGGTAAATAAAATAACTAATTACAAGAAATTAGCACAGAGGTTCTTCTCCGTTAATTTGATTATGGAAAATCGTGAGGGCATCGCTTTTCCCCTTCCGATGTTCTTATTAAACGTCAGTTACTCTAGTAAAACATAGAGTAGAAAGTATAGAGACTTTGGTATGCTTTGGTAAGTGTTTGACTTGCTAAGAAAACCCATATAATGGCAAGACATAAACCAATTATAAATCCAAATTGCGAAGGTGTGTCAGACTGTCTACTAGCTTTTCACGGCTCATCCGTTAAACAGATTTTGACCAAATTTGGTAAGTATAGAGATAGCTTGCTTCCCTGAGGATTACCTAGGCTTTTTATCATGGAAAATTAAAGAGTTCTCACGCGATTTTCAAAAACTAAATCCACACGAACGATGTCGAAAGATTATTACCGGTAATATTGTGCTAGGTACCTTCCAAAAGCTATTATGTAGTTGTTCAGTCAGTATAAATTGGGCTTCTTTCGGCGCAAGGTTGGCTGGCCTGGGCGGGCGGATAGCCAAGGGCCGCGCGCGCCCGTGCCGTCCCCGCCTTGTACCACCTTCTGTGAAAAAATAGGATTAAGTACCCCTTGCCTTGTACAAACCACAAATAAAATATTTTTTATTCCCAACAAAACATAAGGAAAGAAACCGGCCAAGTACTCGGGTTTATAGTTATATTACTTTAAAAATTGAAAATACTAATTATTTGTTCATGAACACATTTTTTTCAATGATGTAACTACAAATTCACAGTTTTCGGATTTTCCTAGACCTACTTGTACTGTAAGACTTACCTATCTGCCAAATTTCATGATTCTAGGTCAACGGGAAGTATCCGTTAGATTTTCTTGACAGACACGGCCGACAGAACGGATTACTCTGTTGTCAGTACAGCTGTCTGTCCTACAAGGATAAGAGAGCAATGTGCTCTCAAAACTACACTAACTTCACTGACGTAGGAAAATTCCAACAGCAAAATCCTTGGGAGACATAATAATATGTAGTCGTACCTATCACTGGAGCGACGACTCTTTCACACCAATGCATTTGGCGCAAAAGTGTTGCAAGGCAGGCTCTCAGTGGTGAAGGAAAACACTTTCTTTTGGTCAAATAGCCAGCAAAGTAAGTAAGATAAAGTAATTAATAAAAATAATTAACATTTCAAAAGATTAGAGTGGAAAATCGTATGTATCAAGTGAAGGTAGATCTTGGTACTTATGCAATGACAGTATTGGTAAGTATCCAATGAATCAGTGTATATGTTGTAACATTCCTATTAACTGATACACTTTAATTTAAAATATTTATTTACTAAAGATTTTATATTTATTTGCTACCACTACCGAGCTACAAGCGAGCACCGACAGGCCATCGAGTCCGAGGGCGGGGCGGCGATGTCCGTGCCATGACGTGTGACCCGTGGCCTCTGCCCACCTCTGCACACGCTCACTAGACAACAGTGCAACGTTTTATATTAATTTCTTTGATATTTTATATTTATTTGCTACTAGCACTACAAATTTGCTATGACTATTTAGCTAGAAACGAGCATTGAGAGGCTATCGAGTCCGAGGGCGGGGCGGCTATGTCCGTGCCATGGCGTGTGGCCCGTGGCCTATGCCCACTTTTGCACACGTTTTTCAGACCACGTTGAAACTTAATACTAACTTTATGTTAATTGAAGATTCAGATCGTGACTAGTGACTGCGTAGCTGCCAATTTTGTCTGACCTAGCACACCATTGTTGTGTCCTCATCAACCCATGTAAACATTTTTTGCGATAGTGTGTGCTGGCCGTAGAGTACCTATTCTTGCACACTGAGCATATATCATTTAAGAAAACAGACCTAGGAAACAAGAAGTAGCTTGTAGTCAAAATAAAATATTATTCTCTTGAGAACTTGAAAATTGTCTTATTAAGGCACAGCCGACACAGCCCCGCGCTAGTCCGGTGCGGGACAGCGGGGTAGTGCAGGTGACATGCGGGTGTGCGAGGCGTCCCCCTGCCTCATAACCCAATCGCCATCTCGACCTGTCACGTACTATGGGAGAACTACGTATAGTAGTTAGGTTAAAGTAGACCAATATTCTACCGTTAGTGCACCATAATTAGTGGAACGTAGCACACCAGTGTCTGCGGCGTGTCGCACGGAACGATTCGATAAATACGACAGCGAAATGGCTCCGGCAGTCACGAAGCCTAATAGGGGATGTTTGTCATGCAACCTTATATCTTGTCCGAATGTATGGGACTACCGCAGCATTTAGACTTACAAATACGCTTGAACTTCTTAAAGCTCCAGTGCACAATGGCCCAACTAGTTTGGCCAGTTCCGGTCAACATGAAAACGTTTTATAAAAATCTACAAAAGTGACTAATACGGCCTACTAGGTACACGTAAATACACCAGTACACTAGGTGGCCATACCTAATGTGTTTAAGTCTTTTACCAATCTTACCAATGCATTTTATTTTCGCCATGTCGATCGTAGAGCCATATTAGCTAAGTGATCTTGCAATTTAGCCCGTGGCCCTTCTACTAAATGTTGATTTAAGTGATAATCATAAGAATAATGTGTAGAGCGAATCCAAAATCAATATTATCATATACCAATTCAATACCCAAATAGGCTATTGATTAAAATGTTACTCCCCTCGCGAATTCCGTTGCACAATTTCTATACACCGCATTCCGTCGAACCATAGCAGCCCCCGCACTCCGATATTGCCCATTGTAAAAACCATTTAATACAATAAACAGAAAGATCCGCGGACCGATATTTAAACTCAAGCATTCGATCGCTCATTCACTCATTCATTCACTCCCGGTCGTGAACCGGGACGCTTTATTTTTTTTTAACTTCAAGGACTTCGATTGGCTCTGCAGTCGGCGAGCTTTTGAACTTGAAACTTGAAAATTACGAAATGCATGTCGCTGTGATTAAGATGACAGATTACCGAGTCTTTATTATTTGAGAACGGTGTTCTTAGTTTTTTTTTTGCAAATTCTTTATTTGTTCTGTATGACTAATGATGCAATAGGTAAATCGATGCAGTTTTCTGTACTCAGAGAAGCCTGGAATTAAAGGCTGGGATATTGGAAATTTGAAAAGTTTGTGCGAAAGAGAAAGTGAGAAATGAAACTTTTTTAAAAATAAAATAACTGATAAGTACATCATCATTCATCATACACAGATAGAAAATTAGCAATATATTTTTAGTAAGACTAAAAATGGTTATCTTCAATTTACTAAATATGAAGACGACAAAGCAAAAGTGGATAGAAAAGACTTAAAATAAATTATTGAAAGAAAACTTAATTGTTATTTTAGATTAGAAATCGAAATGCCGGTGCACAATAATTGTATTGGACAGTAAACAAGCATGTAATCGTAAATAACATAACCCAGTAAAAAATAATAATTGTCCAAGTTATTGAATCTATAATAGGAAATACAAAAAATAAACACAAAACCGTTAAGGCACAATCCGTTAGGTTCAATCAAAAACTTCATCGGCTCTACAGAAATTTTACTAATACGCTAATTCAACATATTGTGAGGGGTCTCAGTTGTATAAAAAAAACGAGGGCTAGCACAAAAGGTAAGAAAGGGTCAGAGTTGTTTTTTGTGTGTAAAAAAATCCTTACCAGATGGCCGCAGCGTTTAGCGACAAAAAACGGTGCGTGCCCAAGTTGCGTATGAGTAGCGATGGCAAATAAAATTGAATTGTAAATTAACAGTCACTAAAGAGTTATCTAGCTGATTCTTATGACGTAAGTTATGTATTGGGTTCCGTGCTGATCTCGCAGAGGGGGATGTCTTTTAGTCCGTGCGAGTCGGACACACCCTGTCGATAGACAGAAGTCCGTTAGGGATTTCTCCTCCTCCTACGAAAAAAAAAGTTATGTGCAGTGTACCTACTTAAACATAGCTTTAACTCTCGGGTTATTATTTGGCCCGAGAGTCAGTAAAAACACATTTTTTTAAATAATGAGTTAAGAAATACATACACATTCTGAAAATATTAAAACACGGCCTTTGATGTAAATTGTCAGTTTTATCAATGAAACGTTGTACAAATATCATCAATTCATCATATTCATCAATTCTTATTTTATGCGTGGTCGTCTAATGTCTTAAATTTTAAAATACATAGTCATTATATTATGTTAATTGGACAGTTTAAAAAACCTATTGGTGCATACCGTTCAGGAAATAATGACTACAAGTTTTAAGCAAGTATGAATCGGAAGTAGGTTACGGAATCCTTATGCGTGTTCTGACTCGCACTTGATCAGTTTTATTCATACAGAAAAATATCGCAGCGATCTACAATAATTTTTATTGACATGATTTTATTATCTGAGCAATATTTTTTGCCGACGGTATTTTAATTCTAACATCCTTCCAGAAATAGCGATTTGTCCCTATTCGTATAAATTTCTTCAAATTAATGGAAGTTTAGATGATTTTTGATATAACAGGATTTATGGCGTAGTGACAGGTGGTCATCAGGTCTAAGATTGCGCCGTCATGGCCGTCTGTCGGTCACATGACCACAGCAGTAGATATATCAAGATTTTACACTTACTAGACCGAAGTAGCACTATCGTCTGTATGATAGTAATTTCAGTTGGAATTGTGTGCCTGAAAAAAATATATAATTCCTTTTGAATCTTTCACGTACCTACCTAGTTACACAGTTGGAGTGTGACAAAAAAAGCGGTGATAGCCTCTTACACGGGGAGTCGGGGGCACGCATCTCTAACTTTTCGAAGTTATGTGCGTTTTAAGCAATTAAATATAACTTGCTTTAACGGTGAAGGAAAACATCGTGAGGGAACCTGCTTGTCTAAGTGGTGTGTGAAGTCTGCCCATCCGCACCTGGCCAGCATGGTGGGCTATGGCCAACACCCTTCTCATTCTGAGAAGAGACCCGTGATCAGTAGTAACTATAGTGACCCCACGACGGGTTGTTTGATGACGAAGTATAACTAAATTTATATGTCACTACCTACTTAGTAATAACTTTTATCACCAACTTATAGGACGCGGCAGAAAGTAATTTACATCGACCTTTAAAAGGAGATAGCAGATTTGTAGAGTGTTGTCTCTGTCCTTGAGACCGGCAAAACGTCATATACGTTTGACGACCTCCCTGGCGCAGTGGTGAGCGCTGTGGTCTTATTAGTGGGAGGTCCCGGGTTCGATTCCTGGCAGGGGTTTGGAATTTTATAATTTCTAAATTTCTGGTCTGGTCTGGTGGGAGGCTTCGGCCGTGGCTAGTTACCACCCTACCGGCAAAGCCGTGCCGCCAAGCGATTTAGCGTTCCGGTACGATGCCGTGTAGAAACCAAAGGGGTATGGGTTTAATAAAAACTGCCATACCCCTTCCAGGTTAGCCCGCTATCATCTTAGACTGCATCATCACTTACCATCAGGTGAGATTGCAGTCAAGGGCTAACTTGTATCTGAATAAAAAAAAAAAAAAAAAAATATAGGTATGAGCATAGATAACAGATTACTTCTCTTATCTATGGATATGAGTGACAGAGACAACGCTCCACAAAGCCGAAATGTAATTCTAAAGGCCGATGTACATTACTTTCTGCCGCGTACTGTACCTACTTTTACTACTAGTAGGATATACATTTCTCTCTCTTCCAAATAAAAATTACTGTAATTACAGTTACACCTAGCTAGTTATCTTTGGTTTTTATATCAACAGTGTTTTATAGTATTTTTAGAAGTCGCAAATTATAACTACCCCTGTCAAAACATTTTTTGTGTCCGCATCTGTGTAATTTTTGTCCTGTCCTATCTATGTTACGATCTGTGAGCGGTCATTCTAAGAAAATATAACTGTTCTGGTGATAAAGAAGAACTCCAAACACTGTTCGCTTACTAAATATTTTTGGGTTATAATATAAGAATGTAAAGTTTGCATCAAAAAGTGTAAGTTTTTTCACTAAGCATTTTGTGTGCGTAGGTGTAAATTAAATAACGTATCTATTAAACAAATAATTCATACTAATATCTGTAAATATAAAAGGAAAAGCTGACTGACTGACTTATTATACTGGACGCATCGCACTGGAATTTGGGATGCAGCTATTATGATGTAGACATCCGCTTAGAAAGGATTTTTGAAAATTCAACCCCTAAGGGGGTGAAATAGGGGTTTGCAATTTGTCTAGTCCACGCGGACGAAGTTGCGTGCACAAGCTAGTAAAACTCGTGATTAAGTAGAAAGAAAATTTTCTAGGTCCAATTACTCTGAATAAAATGCGAATATGTAGTGCTCTTCATTAAAAAGGAGTTACAAAATTAGAAAGTTGTCCTCTTTCAATATTTCTCGAGTTTATATTCGCGCATTACGTAATCTGTACCTACACATAACTTATGACAGATGCTAGTGGCATAGTTCTTTGGACACGAAATTTGAATTAAACAAATGATAAATCATGGCTAAACAACCTTGTGAGTACACGCACCATGAATACAACGACTTTTTGAGACAATAACCTCATGATTGTAATACTAATATTATGACAGTTTAACGTTGTACCCTTTTAACATCTTTGGCATAGTATGATCTGAGTTACACTTTTTATCTTTTGCGGGTGGCCAACATCTAGAAAACAATACCTTAGGAAATATTATGTAGCTTGGGTTCAATAAAACTTCGGCCCCAGATAGTTATTATCTTAGCATAACAGCTATAAATAAAAACCAAATGAAGCATTCCAGTACGAACTACGATGTCATCAAATAGTTCTATTCCCATTTTCCTTCCATGGCCCTTCTAAATTTCAGCTAAGTTCATCCCACCTGAACCTGCATAGTTAGACAATTTCAATAATCCCTTCATGAAATAAATCTGTCACATACTTTATCAATAACATTAAGTTAGTAGTCTTCCACTTGAATTAATTGCTTGATGAAAATCAAAGGTACAGTAGCCGGCAAGAAATATTGTACATCGACCTTTACAATGAATGCGATTTCGGCTAGAGCGTTGTTTCTGTCATTGATACCTATGTGGCGTTTTGTCGGTCTCAACGTCAGAGACAAGGCTCTACGAAACCGCTATCTCTTTCTAAAGGTCGATGTATAATATTTTTTGCCGGGTCCTGTACACGTTTTAATAAGAAGGAACAAGCATCCTAAAAAATGCCTGATTAAGATTTACTTTGACGATGTCACAATTAATGACTTTACTAACAAGGGCGTTCATGTCTAACCCTGATGATGTCTAACTTGCGTTTCAACTTGCGTTAGACGCATTCGCTACCTAATACCCAAACGTACCTTCTCGTATGCCTGTGCGTATGCCTCATGCTCATGCATTAAACCCTGTGGTGCATGCCTAAATGGATGCAGTATTGCACGCACAGTACTGACTACGTGAATTGCTTCGAGATATTACTGGTGTATATGAAACAAGTTGAAAGCGCACCAGTGTAGTTAGACCAATCCATTACTGAGTAGTTAATTAATTTTCCAAAAAAGTCTCTGTAATTTTAGAACCATGGATACCCTCCTACTAAATAGCCTTCGTGGATGCATCTTTTGTCGCGTTTCGACAGTACGTCTCTAATCAAGAGAGACATTAAAAATAATTATTGCCGTATATAGTTGTCAGAGAATGAATGGCGAATCCGGACTAATATAAGAGCTTTAAGCTTGAGGACACAAGTAAAATGGTTTAAGTAACATTTTAAAGATTTAATTAAAACATATTCTTTTATTTTCCTCATCTTTTTTGTAGAGACTTGCTTATGCTCGCGACTTCATCCTCGTGGACTACACAAATTTCAAACCTCTATTTTACCCCCTTGAGGGCTGAATTTTCAAAAATCCTTAGCAAATATCTACGTGACAATAGTTATCTGCATGCCTTTCAGCCCGATCCGTCCAGTAGTTTGAGCTGTGTGTTGATAGATCAGTCAGTCAGTCAATCAGATTAACTTAGTTTACTTAATAGCTCACTGGTCCTAATACTATCTTGACCGCAGACACCAGAAGCCCTCATGTACGGTTGCAGGTCTTTCGTCTTTTACCATTATTTGTTTTTCTCAAATCGAATTCATGTAACTGTATACTTTTGATCGTCATCATCATTATCAACCGATAGACGTCCACTGCGGGATATATGTCTCTTGTGGGGATTTCCACACGCCACGGTCTTACGCCGCCTGAATCCAGCGGCTCTCTGCGACTCGTTTGATGTCGTCTGTCCAGCTAGTGGGCAAAACTTTGATTTCTTTACACTTTTCAACGTAAAGATAATATACAACAAACCTGTATAATGGCTTGAGAACCACAATTTCTTGAGTTATCCCACTTCTGATGTTTGTTCTATAAAATGAACGATTGTGAGAACGGGTCATTACATGCGATATCAACTGTTAATAGAGCCGTTAAACTCAAGAGTCGTCACGCTCACGCTGAGTAATGGAAGCCGAAAGCATACTTTATATGCCAATAGTATGCCACACACTTTGACCGTTCTCCTTATACCTATAGTTTAAGACTACGAGTATCGGTTATAAAGTTCAAGTTAACATTTCAATTTGATTATCTTTAATCTTGATCCTAACATTTCGAATCTGAAATTATGTTAAATTTCTATACCTTAAAGAAACGTATAGAATTACCAACAAATGAATTGCTAATTTTACTTAGCCTAGAGGCGGGCGTTACAAGTTTATTTTTATTTCTAGTATTTACTTACATTATGAGTCACTTTTTTTAAAAATTTATGTATGTTTTTATGGATATACAATAAATTTTCAAAAATATATTGTTTTTTAAATGAGAAGATTAATGAGATTATTTTCAACCTGTACTGACCCGAAAGAGAGACAAATTCATGATAGAAACGCTTCCTGGAATATTTTAAAAACTATATACACAGATTGCCCTCAGCCTGAAAAAGTTTATCGGATAGGAAAATACAATCCAGATAAAAACCGTTTAATCAAAGTATGTTTTGAGCTCCCAAAAACAGCCCTGTATATACTTCGGAACAAATCAAGCGTGAAGAATGACGTGAACAAAATTTACCCCGATCAAACATCTCAGCAGCAATCATATATGAAACATCTTAAAGAAGAGCTTGAGGCTCGAACAAGAAATGGCGAAACAAATCTCATGTCTAACCCTGATGATGTCTAAATACACTGGTGCGTTTTTAACTTGCATTTCAACTTGCGTGACGCGGTGTACTATGTGAGCGACGAATACGACGCGACGCGACGCAACACGACGCGACGTAATGCGGCCTATATGGCAGTCTGCGTCTCGCCGCAGTCTGCCATACAGGCCGCAAGCACGGTATGCCGTTGAGTTGATCGCGTTCGTCGCGTTCGCAGCGTCGCGTCGCGTAGTATTCGTCGCTCACGCAGGACACTGCGAGACGCATTCGGTAATACATTAGTATAGTAGGTATTTTACAAACATCAGTGTAGGCTCTCGTGTAGGTGTGAGGAACTGTGTTGCAAGGTTCGCCGCTCACGTTTGGCTACCGACAACAATAATTCGGTATGTATTTTCCACACTTTTCTCCCGCGAGATAAGGTTACGCTTGATAAGCGCTTGATGGACGATTATGTTAAACTTTGTTCTTGCGCTGCTATCCGAACATCTAGAAGTGGCATGTTAAAATGATAATATTATTTGCTTTTCTTTACACAAATATTTTGTACTGGATTTTTGTTTTGAAAATCCCGTGAGAACTCATTGGTTTTCCGGGATCAAAAGTAGCACATTGCCTTCCCAGGGATGCAGGCTATCTCTGTACCAAATTTCAATGAAATCGGTCGAACGGTTGGGCCGTGAAAAGCTAGCAGACAGACAGACAGACACACTTTCGCATTTATAATGTTAGTATGGATTGTTAACCGACTTCCAAAAAGGAACATGTTGGCATATTCGGCACGTACCTACCTATGATTTGGTTTCTGAATTTGGCGACTTTGACTGATTTGACGACCTCCCTGGCGAAGTGGTGAGCGCTGTGGTGTTATTAGTTAGGAAGTCCCGGGTTCGATTCCTGGCAGGGAAAATTTGGAAATTTATAATTTCTATTATTGATTGAGCACGTGTTTCCTCTCAGAATGAGAAAGGTTTACGCCATAGTCCAAAGACCTACCTAGCTGCAAAACTTCATGATTCTAGGTCAACAGAACTACCCTATAGGTTTTCTTGACAGACACAACAGACAGACGTACAGACAAGAAAGTGATCCTATAAAAGTTCCTTTTTACTTTTGAGGTACGGAACCGTACAAATATTAAATGATCTTCAATCTTCATTTACTTGTTAACACATCCAGTCAAAGAGGCTGTTATAAGTTGCTTAGAAAGAAAATATGTTATACCTACCTAATGACTCGAGCCAATTCCATGTTCATAATTATTTAAGAAGATATCCACTAATGCATTTTTATTTTTATCTCAACATTTTTTTTTTAATTTGTAAAGTGTCGTCATAAAAGTGATGACATATCTACGCGTGCATTGCGCTATGATGTAGGCGGATACTGATAAAGCGTCGTCGGTGATGGAGATTGATGGCGCGCAGTGTAAACACGCCTTTATACGTGGCTGTCTGCTGGACCTGCTTACGTGACGGCCATACCAATGTCGAACCTTATATCTGTCATAAATACACGACTTTCTTCATTTCTGAAAGAAAAATACATGTTTCTGTGAAAGAAGGTAAATGCCTAGAGTATGCGGTACTCCTCATGGTAGGGGGTGCCTACTGCCTAGGCATTAGGCAGAGCCAATTCGCACTTGGCCAGCGTGGAGGACTATGACCTATACCTACCCTTCTTATTTTGAGATGAGAAATGTGCTCATATGGAGAGCTTACACACTAGTTTGGGTTAAGACAGTGGATTAAGATTTACTAGAGTCCAAAAAAAAACCGTGACGACCTGAAATTTCCAAAGTCACGTTGCGTTATGAAGTCTGTAAAATGTTAAATACTAATTACCATTGGAGGAATTTAACAGTAAAGAAAAGGGAAAGCAAAGTCACGTCAAAAAAAGCTTTATTTTCCTAAAGAGAAAATAATATTGAGTCGATTTCACTATCTTTTTCTTCCTAGCATTTGCCGCTTTGCATTTGCTGGCTGCCTGTTCATGTTCAGTCCGTATCTAAATATGTAAAAGGAAACGGTCTGACTGATCTATCAACGCACAGCTCAAATTACTGGACGAATCGGGCTGAAATTTGGCATGCAGAAAGCTATTATGACGTAGGCATCCGCTAAAAAAGGATTTTTAAAAATTCAACGCCTAAGGGGGTGAAACAGGCGTTTGAAATTTGTGTAGTCCACGCGGACGAAGTCGCGGGCTTAAGCTAGTTTTGAGATAAGTAGGCTATGAAAGGAAAATATCCGCAGATCAACTTAACACATGATTAGTAAAATAAGCAGTTACTGCTAATAGGAAAATACCACAATTTAATTAGTAACCACAAGATTAAAATATAACCGTCTAAAGCCAAACATGGGACCAACAAAAACTAGCCGAAATCTTTCCCACATGTGGTTACCTCACTTCCTTCACACAGTGGTGCTATTTCTTATTTCTCTAGGCAAAAGGTTGAAAATCGTTATTTTTTGGGGGATAGAAAAAGGTGTTTTTTCATCCCCGGACAAATAGGTCGCAGGTTATTTGCAGTCGCAAGGTGCAAGTCTAACGGGTCGTTTTGAACTTAAAACAAACGGTACGATACTTGTCATGTTGGCGCTACGGTGATAAAAGGAAGCGTTATATTGTTTTCGATGCAAAGCTGTGTTTGCAGTTTTTTCTATATATGGTATTCGTATGAGAAAATTTTTGAGGGCCACGTTAATTTGAAAGAATAAACTAGTTTTAGTTAACTAGTATTAGTATATTGATATTTTTTTATTAATTAGGTATTCATCATAGCATCCTTACTTACTAATATTATAAATTCCAAAGTGTGTTTGTCTGTCTGCTAATTACTTTTTAACAGTCATCCTTTGTACCAGTTTTGATGAAATTTGGTATAGAGAAGCTTGCATTTCGGAGACTGACATACTGAAATTTGGCATGCAGATAGTTATTATGACAGGTATTAGACATCCACTAAGAAAGTATTTTTGAAAATTCTACCCCTAAGGGGGTAAAATAGAAGTTTGAAATTTGGGTAGTCCACACGGACGAAGTCGCGGGAATAAGCTAGTTTTTAAATAAAACCAAAGTTTTTCAATCTATTCTCTAAATACAGTATTATTGTGAGTAGATAAAAGATACGTTAAAGGTTAAGTTATATTAGGCTATTCTAACAAACAATTTTTGCCCTCCCCTCTGTGTACCTAAACGGTTTGTTAAAAGCTCCATAAAGCCCATTGCATAATTTTTACCATCACCACTGAGACATTACCTATTAAAATACTTAAAACTACAAAATAAAATTTTCGGACCCATCTCTACCATATTATAAGCAACGCCCGAAGCTTGAGACCAAACACTGGGTAAAAATAGTCTCAGAGGTGGACAAAAAACAACATAAACCGCGCGTCTCATGTGGGCCAACTTTACGCAATATGGGTTTTGACCCTTATAACCAGCGGATATTTGTTTTATCTTTGGCTTATCCTGTGGGATTAGATACATGGTGTTCACAAAAAATATAATTTATAATTTTATAATTATGCACAAGTTATTGAAACTATCTAATTAGAGATATTCGGCATTTTATATTTTTGAGTTTTGTAATAATAAGAACTCATCATTATCATCATCATCATCATCACCAAACTATTGCCAACCCACTATTGAGCAATAGGTTTCCTCTCAGAATCAAAAGGGTTTATGCCATAGTCAAGCTAGCCGACTTCACACACCTTTGAGAATATTGTGGTGAACTCTGAGGTATGAAGGTTCCCTCATGATATTTTCCTTCACGGTTAAAGCAAATGATATTTAATTGTTTGAACTCATAAACTTCATAGCTAGGTATTATAAATTTAAAATATAATAGACTTTTAGCTTTTGGCGATCGTGGTCGTTTTATATTTCTTCAAATGTAGCGTATAAATAACAGTCGCCTACTAATTAAAGTTGGTCGGTACTAAAGTATTTTACTTATAAGTAGGACCATAAGTAATACAAAATCTGTAACAATAACCATTTCTCGAACACAACGTAGGTAAGTATATATCCGCAACAAAAAGGCGGCACATATTCTTTATTCCCAAACAATTTTACACCATTTTTCCGTCAAGAAGTTGCACGCAATCGTAATTATACTTCGCGATATAATTTCACCACAACAAAGAGCACACCCACACCGCACTACACGTTTTTTGCGCCGGGTCAGAGCTAACGGTGAGAGCGCAACTGCTTCCAGATGCGTCGCATCGCGTCGCCTCGGCTAGCGGTATTTCACCACGATTTTTTGTCCTGACTTTCCTATTTTGTATCCCGTGTACGACGAAGGTCTGATCGAAATTTACGTCACGAAAATCTTTATTAATTTCAGAGTTATACGCCTTACGAGAGCCCAGCTCTCTCTGGAGTTGCTGGAATCCAATGGCACCGGTATTTGGCCCCATCGGGGTTTTGGTTTTGCGAGGCCGTGCCATAAGGTAAAGTTAGGAAGGTTAAAGAGTATTGGAAATACATACATACCTATGTACTTATGTTTTTTTACTTACGTTTTACCAACGTTATTATCCAATTAAAAGAGAAACATAATTTTTTCATTTCAGGTAGGTACTTAGGTCTAGGTACTTAGGTACTCTACCATTTCTTCCATAATAATGGTGTGATTTTTTGTATTTTTTTTATAATGTTGGTCTGATACGGTTGTCACGGTTGATTGAAGATCTTCCTCGAGGTTTCTTGCGTATTGCGTCCTAACACTACATAACTCATATACATACAAACATTCAAATCTACTCAGTAGGCATCATTAACCGTACCAAAATAATTCCAATCGGACATCAAGAAACAAGCAAGCGTAGTGTGAGACGCCCTCCAGCACGATGGACCGACGATATAAAGAGGCTGGCGGGAAGTGGATGAGGAAGGCTGAGGACTGGGTGTGGTGGCGCTCTTTAGGAAAGGCCTATGTCCAACAGTGGACATCCACAGGCTGATGATGATGATGATCAAGAAACCAATCAATCAATAGTCATTTAAATACCTAGAGTACGCGACAGTTTGAAATGGCTATCGGGGGAGGGAACGCTTCGCCCACCCGCACAGCCCCCGCGCTAACCCCGTGCGGGCGAGCACGAGTGTGCGGGCCGTACTTATAATGTTTATGACTTTATATACGTAAGCATAATATTATACTTAGCATAATATTGTACGTAAAGAAATATGTGAGTGTCCAGCACATGCGGCCAGTCTGGACCCTTGTGTCTGGCGACCATGTGTGGAGCGCCCCCCGGCCCCTCGTCCCCGGCTGCGGCTCACGTGTGATCACGTCTAACTAAGATAAGAAAGTTACGCACCGTTACTTATTAGTTTAGTGATCGTTATGGGATATTTCTGTCGTCGGAATTTTCGTCGTGATTTAGTAAAGTTTACATTTTAGGGAGTGATTGAGCTTATCAACGAATAATTGTATAAAGAATCTAGAATTTTACATACCTACCTATGTAAAACTCTAGAGATATACTATGTAAGCGGTCATAGCCTAGTTGTTAAGAGGTCGGAGTTAGATCCCGGGCGCGCATCTTCGGAGCTATGTGCGTTTTAAGAAATTACATATCGCTTGCTTTAACGGTAACGGAAGATATCTTGAGGAAACCTGCATGCCTGAGAGTTCTCCATAATGCTATCAAAGGTGTGTGAAGTCTGCCAATCCACACTTGGTCAGCGTGGTAGACTATAGCCTAAACCTTTCTCATTCTGAGAGGCTATCACTGCTCATTATTGAGTCGGCGGTAGGTTGATCATGAATCATGATGATGATGATGATGATGATAGAACATAGATCCTTAGCTTAGCACCGCCTTGTAGGTATATAAGCTTCACCGCCAACGTGTCTACCTTCAAACAAGAACAAGGCGACGTGTCACGTCCAGAATATACGACAGAATCCAAAAACCACAGACCTTAAAAACATAAATCTCTTCCGTAGGTACCTACGTGTGACGTGGGTCTCATAATGCCTCAAAACACTCGAAACTGACCTAAGCTACGGTAAGATTTGCCGAAAAGAAAGAAAAAGGCTCAGCAAAAAAACTTGTAGATTGAAATCTTATTTTAGTAATTTGTTTGGGGAATTGAAGATAAGAGTTAGAACGGAACTTTAATTTAAAATTAGTGGCATTGATTTTATATGTATTACCAAATGATTGGTAAATTTACTAGCTATGAGTTTATTTTTTATTTTTTAACAATATTAAACATGTTAATCAAGACTAATATTCCCCTTTCCCCTCCAACTAAGCGTTAAGCTTGTACTAGAAGTTGGTACGAAAATAGTGCAACGGGTGGGCTTTCGGATTTCAGTCGCTCCCATAAACGAACCATATTGTTTGATTTTTTTTATTTAAAACTAGATAATATCCGCGATTTCGTCCGCGTGGATTCAGGTTTTTAATAATCCCGTGGAAACTCTTTGCTTTTCCGGGTTAAAAATAGCATGTGTTTATCCGGGGTACGTATAATCCTCTATATTCTTAGGTATAATCTAGCTCCATTCCAAATTTCAGCCAAATCCATTCAGTAGCTTTTGCGTGAGAGAGTAGCAAACACACACACACACACACACACACATATACATTCATACATACATACCTACCTACATACTACACACAAGCAAACATGCAAGAGTAGATTATCATCATCATCATCATCATCATCATCATCATTAAGAATCAACCTATCGCCGCCCGGCTCATTACAGAACACGGGTCACCTCTAAGAGTGAGAAGGTTTATGACCATAGTCTACTACGCTGGTCAAGTGCGGATTGACAGACTTCACACCCTTGATGAGTTTGTTTACGACGCGCGACGAAACGTTTTCCTTCACCGTCAAAGCAAGTGATATTTAATTACTCAAAACGCACATAGCTCCGAAAGTAGATAGTCCACTAATTTACTGCTAAACCTTGAAGTTCCCAAAATCAAAATCGGCCTGCATGGCTCTTTTCATCGGTCCCACATGAGGCGTGTACGTTTTTTGCCAGATTTCTTCTAACAGAAATACCGTTATGGCCACATCTTGCATAAATCATGTGAAGTGGTGGCTTGTGGTGTAGGATTGGCCCCTTTTAATTTTTTATCTGTGAGATGTGCTTTGCATTTGCTTTATTGCGAGTGATAAAGTCACTTCTTGTTATGGATTGAAATATAGTACCTAATGTTTATTGAGTTATCTCTATAAACATTGTCGTTTATGTTTTTAGGGTTCCATACCCCAAGGGTGTCAACAGCACCCTATTACTAAGCTTCCGCTGACTTGCCCTTTAACAAGAAGGTAGCCTCTGACGTGCTGACTGTGACTGCTGGCGCTTAATAGGAGTAATCTGTGCATTCAAAAAAAAAAAAAAAAAGTAGCTAACATCTAAATATGCATGCAATCACACACTACCACTTACACACACACACACACATACACACGCACACACACACACACACACACACACACACACACACACACACACACACACACACACACACACACACACACACACACACACACACGCACACACGCACACACTCACACACGCATACACACACATACAAACACTGTTGTAATTTAATTATTGCATATACCTACATTTATTCTAAATCTATTCTGTTAAAATAGTTTTAATTATAATTTTAAGTAATCTCTTTTGGCCTTCTGTTACACCTAGATTTAAATTTAAATAATAATTATGTATTTACGCTGTTGATTACTTTCAAATAAACAAAATAAAAATAAAAAATTCTAGTGTGAGTTTTATCGGGTCAGTGTGGTCTAAACAGGCACATGTACAACCTTAAGCTCCAGGGCTCGGACATCTGCAGACTGTGCCAGAGTCTACCGAGACTCCATTGCACATTTTCTGCTACTGCCTTGCTTTCATGTACAAACGTAGCATCCACCTAGGGAAACACATCGGCTACCCTGAGGATGACACTTCAATTCCAGTCAAAAAAGTGCTGCTGTATATCTGGCGGTCACAGGATTTGACAAGGAAATGTGAAGAGGAGGCAAACACAATAGATCGGAGACGGTCGAAGTGATACAGGGTATTCAAGAACCTGCAATCTGCATAGTCCCAAAGTATAAGAAGAAGAAGAAAGCCTCCGCAGTCCATCCGTCCGTCTGTTCGTCTGTTTGTTAGCGGGCGGCAATAGGTAAAAAGTCAAAATTTGCACAGAATGTGTATTTCTATTTCTGCTAAAAGGAGCAAAAATAAAAATTTAAAAATGACTGATAAAAAAACTCTTTCTTGTACGATGCTTTGGAACCACATTCGGAACCCTCGGTGTGCGAGTCTGACTCGCACTTGGCCGGTTTTTTTCGTATTAAACTTTGATAAGAATCAAGGCAACTCTATAATATTATTATCATCAGCAGTAACTAATAAATAAAATTCAATTTAACACAAGCTTTTCCATACAACCATCCATCAACTCTTTTCTAATTATATTCCTAACAATAGCGATAAAAAGTTGAAAAACAGTGGACAATGGATCCCGGGTCCATCTCTAAAGGAGGTCTATCAAAAAGAGATCAGATCGATAGAGACCCACACGGCACACATGGGGGCGTACGGAATAGTTTCCCATAAAAAAAATCAAGGACTAACGGGAAATGACAGATAGAGTCCTTGAGAAAATACTTGTTAATTATTATACTGACCACTTTGTACTTGAAATCTTATTTTATACTAGATGATGCCCGCGACTACGTCCGCGTGGATTTACGTTTTTTAAAATCCCGTGGGAACTCTTTAATTTTCTGGGATAAAAAGTAGCCTATGTCCTTCCCCGGGATATAACCTAACTCTGTGCCACATTTCATCAAAATCGGTTGTACGTTTTGGTCGTGAAAAGCTAGCAGACAGACAGACAGACAGACACACTTTCGCATTTATAATATTAGTATGTATTAACCAGGATACACTTACTATTTCAAAGATATTTGACATTTCGTTTTTATATTGCAGGAAATTTTCCTTTATCCTTAGGTATCCAGACTATTACCGACATTTGCTGTGATTCCTTTTGTGCTAAACTTGTTCGAAGTCCCAACAAAAATAATTTCCAGTGGATTAAAGTGAAACCAATAAAAACCATTTGTCTATACTGGTAGTTGGTATAATGGTTACAAGAGGCAGTAGGTACCTACCACGTGGACAGCTTCTTTTTCTGGCTTCATATTCTGTATTTTAGTGATCTGTTTACCGTCTATAATTTTCCATTAGTCTGCACAAAAGACTAAGAAACATGAAACGATGGAATTATTCGCATCGTTTCCTTTCAAATTTTTATAGAAACACCTTTTTTGTTGCAAAAAAGCATAAATGAGGGTGGAAGGTAAAAAATCTATGGACAAAGGCCGGTGCACAAAGAAGGTTTAATACGAACTTTTTCTGACCGTCGATATACTTTTTCATCCGATCCACACTGGCTTAGCTGGCCTGCCCGCATATATCGAAGGTTTTTGCAAAAAACATATACAGAGCCACCTTCACTATCCATCCACTTTTTAAAAGCTTTAATACGAATACGCACATAGTTGTAATTTTACATAAGAAAATGGTTGAAAGTAAGTTTTTGAATAATATTACCTACTCAAAATATTAGTCAATAAGGAGAGATTAAGTAAATTTAAATTCAAAAATATTTATTTCATGAATGTAGAATATTATTACAGAGACTAAAATAATAATATCTCAAGCCACTATTACTGGATCGGAAAGCATATTCTAAGTACCTTTTTTAAAGTTAGATACCTAACTGTTTTATAAATAGCAAATGAAAACTTATTTTTTTACGTTTACCGAAAATTTACTCACTGAATCTTGCATCGCAAAATCGGACAAGAACGGTCTTTTTATTCGAAAGGTTAAAGTTTCATGGGATTTTTAAAGGCCTATCCTTTTACTAATTTTGCCAAGTATGATACAGCTGACATACTGCAGGTGACGGACAAACTTTTTCAGTACAATAATAGTAATTTTTCAGAAAAAAGTAGTAGGTAATTTTTAAAAAACCTAAATCCACGCGGACGTAAGTCGCAGGCATCATATTATAGTGAAATGTAATTAACTTATTCTACAGACGATTAACTTTATGCGAACAAAAAATACAGTCGACCTCAGAATAAGGTGACGGAGCGAGCGAGCTTGTACACAATAATAATAAGAGACCTCGTCCGCTAATGACAGCCCGCCAATGCTCGTGTCCAGCCGAGCTCATTCAATGCTAATTCCAATCAACGACCCACCAATTTGTTAGACAGGACAGTTGAAAAACGATCGTAGAGAGCTTAAAGCATAATGAACGAAGGTAGGTAGATACTAATATTAGGTATATCAATAAAATACAATTAATAGTATACAAAAAATATAGTTGGCCATAAAATAAGGTGACGGAGCGAGCGAGCTTGTACACAATAATTAGAGAGCTCGTCCGCTAATGACAGCCCGCTGATGCTCTGGTCCAGCCGAGCTCATTCAATGCTAATTCCCAACAACGACCCACCAATTTGTTAGACAGGACAGTTGAAAAACCATCGTAGAGAGCTTAAAGCATTATTAACGAAGGTAAGTAGATACTATTAATTAATATTAGGTATTTCAATAAAATACAATTAACAGTATTTAAAAAACAATATAGATGGCCATATAATAAGGTGACGGAGCGAGTGTGCTTGCAAGGTTCCCCAAAATACACATTTTTTACACGACCATTAGGAGAAAACCCAGTTTTATTAGATTGATATAGGTAACCCAATTTCAGTGAAATTTCATATTAACGTTCAACGTTTAATACACTAAGGGATTACGGTATTATTTTATGGTAATAGAGCACATAAAATTTTAAATATAAATATTTATAAAAAGCGTGCAACAAATTTGCGCACGGGCGGGCCAGACTTTTCGATACATTCGCCTTTGCGATCCCATTTCGCCTTAACTTATTTAATTCATAATTCATGTGATAAAATCGCTGATAATAATATTATGGTTCCTATTTTTTTATTGATTCACTTCAATTAATGTGAATATCTGCTCTAAATCTGCTGTACTCTTTTATCATTCACACAATGACCCTTGCGATGACAAGCCCCCTGCCCACGCGCAAGTTCATTCTAATCATTCTCTGTACCATCATCACAACACATAAAAACAGAATTGTGTGATATAAAATTCAGTTCGTACATTGACGAAAGAGTACTGACAAAAAACTTATGTAAGCTTGTGTAAAAGGTAATGTGTATTAAAAATGTTTTTATGATAATATTATACTTAAGTTCGTGATCACACCTATCTTGAAGCTCTTACACCGCTGTTTCATTCATACATACTTGGTCGATTTTTTATTACAATTTAAACGCACGAGTGGGCAGACGTTTTGTTTTATTGTCTGAACAAATTTGATACGTAATCGCTTTATCATCGGTTACGTTAATCGATTTGTATTAACAATAGTATTTTGTACTGTTTTCATTATAGGGATTTCCTTATAGGTTGTATTGCTAGATGTAGATTAAGTAATTTTGAAATTTTCTTGTTAGAAACCTAAAAATACTTATGTACCTATCTTAAAAAATGTAACGAAATGTAATATAAAAGATTTTACAGTCGAAACTAGACCGAAACAGACGAGATAAAAGATTAAAATTAAACATTGACTTATATATTACTTCGTATGGACAGGGCCATCGAACAAACAAAATGGCACCGACTCATTGGTGCTTTAGCACCAATGCAACCTTAGTGACGTCTGGATTTCAAACGGGTCGGTCATTAGTAGGTATAGAGGTGGTGTTGATTTATTTGGTCCCAAAACCGTGAAAAATTTTGTTTGCTTGGGCATATTATCTGGTCATTTTATCGATGAAATTAAGTCATTTTAAAGTAAAAAACTTGAAAAATGCCTATTATAAACCAAATAAATTAAATCCTAGTTAGTATCACTACCCATTATTTTAAATGCAAAGTGTTTGTTGATTATTCCGTCAATCACAGCATAATCGACGTGAATTTTTGGATTGCATGGATACAGTTAAAGATTTAGAAAGTGACTACGCTACTTGTCATCCCAGAAAATCCGTATTCCCACGGGGTTTTAAAACCTAGATCCATGCGAATGAAGTCGCAAGCATCAGCTAGTCACAACTACAAAAGAGAAAAATACGATTTGTTTATTGTTGATGCAATATTTAATCTACATTTTAAATGTGATACGATATGAAACCTCTTAACATAAGAATGAACAACAGATAACAAATTGTGAAAGGCTGTTTAAAAATTTAAATTTCGAAGCGCGAGTCCACCGCTGGCCAGTATGCTAATAGCGACAATACGAAATGTCAAACTGAACTTTGTTATGTTGATGACTGTACATTTCTGTTGCCACGCCCTTCGTGCGATGACGATGTTTTCAAAACACGTTCCATGGGTCATCAATCATCCATATCCATACTTCCATACTAATATTATTAATGCGAAAGTGTGTCTGTCTGTCTGTCTGTCTGTCTGTTAGCTTTTCACGGCTTAACCGTTCAACCGATTTTGACGAAATTTGGTACAGAGGTAGCTTGCAACCCGGGGAAGGACATAGGCTACTTTTTATCCCGGAAAATTTAAGAGTTCCCTCAGGATTTTTAAAAACCTAAATCCACGCGTACGAAGTCGCGGGCATCAGCTAGTTATTCATATGAATCATAAGTAATTTTATTTTTAAGTCCACCTTTCTCTAATTCGAAGAAAATACAGAGTGCCTGGCCTGGCTCAGCCAAACCCTCCTTCCTACCGGATGAGGCTGGGTGATTAGCTCAGTGATCATCACTTAATGAAAACTATAAAGTTCATTTGACGTTTAGTTTTAATCCATTGAAGGTTTTCTACAAAAAATATTTTTATACTGCTCTGTGAAGCAGCAATGTAAAACCAACCAATGCATTTAGTATACTCATGATTTCCAGAAACAGACAGTTTTCCAGGAATATTCTTCAACAGCCACAATCCCCGACAAGTCAAGATGACAATCGGGAGGGAACGCCCTGCACACCCGCACAGCCCCTGCGTTAACCCGGTGTGGGCGAGTGCGACTGACGTGCGAGTGTGCGGAACATCTCCCGCCTCATACCCCGATTGCCATATCGACCTGTCGCGTACTATAGATAGATAATTTTTCACATAGAACTGTTAATAAGATAGCCAAAACAAAAACACCGGAATAAATCACTCTCACCACAATAGTGTTGGGAAAGATATAATTGCTTTAGTCCATTTATAATGGGCGTAATTAATTGACTCCGTGATGGGATGTTACCTCACTATCATCCACTCGACATCAACCCACTGTGCGTAGTAATGCGTAGGTATCATGTTAAGAGAGGCTCGGGTATTGTCTTAAATTAAACTCTTTACTCCAACGCTGGTGAAACTTTATCAAAATACGAGTACGAACAGAATAACAAACACCAAAAGCCATTGAAATTTCATTGTTTTACTTGCGAGTGATTGGTCTAGACCAGATGATTCATTATCATGGTGGCAAGTGCGCTCCATCTTAGGCTGCATCATCACTTGTCACCAGCGGGGTGATTCTCTAACTCAGTTTCTAACACTGAATGATAGTCACCGAGCTTATTTTTTAATCGGTTGAAGGTTTTCTACCAAAAAATATTTTAATATCAACCAGGGAAGCAGCAATGTAAAACCAACCAACCTCGGTGGCTATCATTTAGTGTTAGACACTGAGTTAGCGAATCACCTAGTAGGTCTGATTGCAGCCAAGCGCTAGTCTTTATATAGATTTTAAAAAAAACATCATAATATCTCAATACTTAACCCATCACGGCCCGCTATTAGCATGGTCGAATGAGAAAGGCTTGGCCATAGTCTACCACGCTGACCAAAAGCAGATTTGCGGATTTCTCATGGAGAATCAGGCGTCATGAGGAATCATCTCAGGCATGCAGGTTACCTCACGAGATATTTTAATTGCTTAAAACGCAGATGTAGCTCCAAATAGTTAGAGGTGCGTGCCCGGGACCGAACCCCGGACCTCCCGAACAGGAGGCCGACGCTATCACCTCTTTAAATAAAATTATCAAATCCCAAATCAACCCTTCCGGAAATGTTACCAGAGACCTCTAATTTATAAGAACACCGCTCACCACTGAGCCAGGGAGGTCCTCGAACCAAAAGAACAAAAGAACGCCATACTTATACCTAACCTATGGTTAGTTGTTCCAAAATTCCCCAGACATGCATTATGCTAATTTCTAAGACACAATGACGTTCAGGAGCCAACTGTCGCCAGCCAACAGGTGAAAGCTGACCACCCTAAATAAATACTTAATCCTGGCACATGTTAACATTCTAACCGCAATGCTTATCAATTCTCGTTCAGGCTAAACGGACGGTTGACCGCAATAATATGCATATGGCTAATAATATGATTAGGTACAATATAAGCCTTATAATGGTAGACCCATCGATATAAATGACAAGATATGGTCAAGCGAACAAAATTTTTCACGGTTTTGGAACCAAATAAATCAGCGCCACCTCTTAGATACTAATGAAAGACCCGTTTGAAATCCAGACGTCACTGAGGTTGCTTTGGTGCTAAAGCACCACTGAGTCGGTGCCATTTTGTTTGTTCAATAGCCGTGTCCATACGAAGTAATATATAAAGTCAATGGGTAGAGCCGACATAAATCCGAACGTTTCGAATCTCAGAGCAATATAATTTTTCGTATGTCTATATGAGGGCTTCGGCTGATTCTCAAGTCAGGAAGGCTCTGCTTTGCTGGCGGTGGACATTTGGCTGGTAAATAAGCTTCATTTTCGTTAAAAAAATTGTAACATTATATTATACCTAGTAGTTAATTTAGTTTTTTTAACATATTTATTCATTTTACAATAGAACGTTTACCTACTGTTTACTTTTAAACCATACCTACAGACATACTGTATGGAATCTTTACTTAAATTGTTATCCCCTTTGTAACTCTGATATCTGTACGGAATTTGCATGCAGTGTTTACTTTTAAATGATTTAACATAGTTGTGCATAATAGAAAAACCTATGTATTTATTATAGTTAGTAAGTTTTATGTTAAAATCGCTAGTAAACCATTCAATAAAAAAATAAAAAATAAAAAATTATGATGCAATGATGCTGGCCAAGTCGCTTATCCAGGGTCCAGACGCATAAAAAACTAGTCACTTCTACACGTTATCACATCCACGTTAAATATCTGAAAATGTGGTCCTATGGCCAGGCATTAGACAATGCTAAAAAATAGACGAAGCTTAGGCTATTTTTTTCAAGTAGATCTACTGGGAATCATCATCGCATGGAACGTTTTCAAATTTCATAGCACAGCAATGTACATAGAGTAATTATTGGTATTATATTTTTCATTTAAGGCCCAAGCCACGGGTCTGCCTGCGAAATTCAAATTTAATTTGGTTTTTCACAATTTGTAAACTAATGCGTGACGTGAGCTACTCGCAAATTAATCATTATTTTGACTAATTTCTTAAACTGGACACTTTCAAGTAGTGATTTTTATATAAACCTGTGAAGATGATATTGCTAGGGGCGAAATTTGAATGCCATAAATCTACTTTCTCGCATTAGTTTACAAATTGCGAAAAACAAAATAAAATTTGAATTTCGCGGGCACATTGTGTCTTCCACTATTATATGATTTATGTAACATTATAATAATTGATGTCATGCCTACAGCCCAAGTCGTACCAACTCAATTTGCCGGCCGGCTGTCAAGGATAACGTCTGTGCGGTAATCACTCTATTGACAATGCAAAACATACATTCTGTCCGAGGATAATTCGCTTTAAACTTGGAACAGCAAATACTAAGGAGTAAGTACTGGATTGTTGTTTATAAAAAAAAATTTGGCCATCTGAATTTTTATTTCTGAAATTTTTACTAGGTATACTTCTTTTAATATGCGTCTCTAACTAGGTATTTTATGCGATATTTTTTTTAACTATGTAAAAGTAGAAAAATAATTATCATAAAGTATTGCATGGCAGAATTTGGATGTGCCTTTCTGTTATTGTATCATCTGCACTGTTTACCCATATTCCCAATGAAGAAAGAATTTGAATTTAAATCACAGTTTCGCACTTATAATAGGTATGGGTAGTAATTCTTGATGACCTCCCTGGTGCAGTGGTAAGCGCTGTGGTCTTATTGGTGGGAGGTCTGGGGTTCTATTACCAGCAGGGCTTTGGAATTTTATAATTTCTAAATCTCTGGTCAGGTCTGGTGGGAGGCTTCGGCCGTGGCTATTTACCAGCAAAACCGGCACTGCCAAACGACTTAGCGTTCCGGTACGATTCCGTGTAGAAACCAAAGGAATAAGGGTTTAATAAAACTGCCATACCCCTTCCAAGTTAGCCCCCTTCCATCTTTGACTGCATCATTACTATTACCACCAGATGAGATTTCAGTCTAGGGCTAACTTGTATGTGAATAAAATAAAATAAAAAAATAAAATAGCTACTCCATTTGCTTATATTCCTTTTCCTCGTTTGAAGGCAACATTTGGCTTCACCGCGAAAGTGGGAATGTTCCTCGTAGCATCATTGTTTGACACACCAGGCAACATGTCATTACCAACCTACTGGATGAACTCATTTTCGATACTTTCTTACTGTGAATAACATTTATTTTACTCCATGGTTACGAATTATTTGCAGTTGTGCAATATTACTGAAGCTGAGGTAGCCTAGTGGTTAGGACATCCGCCTTCCAATCGGAGGTCAGGGGTTCGATCCCAGGCACGCATCTCTAACTTTTCTTATGAGTTATGTGAGTTTTTAAGTAATTAAAATATCACTTGCTTTAACGGTGAAGGAAAACAGCGTGAGGAAACCTGCATGCCTGAGAGTTCTCCATAATGTTCTCAAAGGTGTGTAAAGTCTGCCAATCCACACTTGGCGCGTGGTAGACTATGGCCAAAACCCTTCTCACTCTGAGAGGAGACCCGTGCTCTACAGTGAGCCGGCGATGGGTTGATCATGATGACTGATTTGCCAGTGTTTTCTCAATTACTTGGAAAGCTTACGCTCTGTATCGATTTTAAGGACTTATCGTCAGATCGTCATATTTATACTGTTTCTACTTAACTAACTATGTAATATAACAATTATGTATCTACCTAAGCTACAGTATATTATATACAATAGGTACATAATTTTGAATGAATTTTCTGTCTATGTCATTTAGGTATATAAATACATAAAATAGGAATATTTATGGTGTGGTGTTTATTAAAAAAAGTTTCCGAACGCATCACTTGCGCTTTTTAATTAAACAGCGGTCCTGAATTTAAAAACCGAATTCACCTTTGAACGCACAACAGTGACCTCCAACCCACATGGATGTCGGCCCACACCGCCAGTCATTTGGATTCGGGCCGCGTAGCCATTGTTTGACTTTTATTTGAATTTGGAATCACCGATGTTTCGACAGCTTGAGTTCGTCATACTGGCTGATAAAAGGTTCTTGGTACAGGTTACAGATATTCTAAAGTAGTTATAAGAGTTAAGAACACGGTATCACGGAAGAGGTCGTGTAGGTACCTATTTCGGCAATTTGGTACACGATCATTAATAGAAAATAGAGACAGGGACCATCCATTTTCCATCTATTAATGGTTGTAGAAATCGTTTTACCGAAAACACCGCACGTACCTACTTATGTAATCTGTATGAAGTCTGAATGCGTGTACACAACCAAATTTTACAATAATTGAATCGGTCATTTCACAAACCACATAAGTCACACAATTAGAATTTTTCAGAAATCAATAAAAACTGTGTCATTCATAGGTAAACGAGTTTTGAATGACTTTTTGGGCTGAATAAAGTGTACACTTTATACGATTGAAATATCGAATAATCTTTACAATTTTTAAATAATACTTACTTACTTTATAATAGTACCTACCTAAGTAATAGTAAAAAATGCTGAAAAACTATCCTTGACTTATGTTATTGTTATAGCAAGAAACCAGGTTAAACGGTACATAATTTGAACAAAACAATATTTAATCAATATTTTTCAAAGTTACACTTTATTAACATGCCCGGGGGCTCGAGCTCTTTTTGAAGAAATTGCGAAAAGAGTTATCGAGTCAACCGGGGA
Organism: Maniola hyperantus; assembly: GCF_902806685.2. Classification (NCBI taxonomy): domain Eukaryota; kingdom Metazoa; phylum Arthropoda; class Insecta; order Lepidoptera; family Nymphalidae; genus Maniola; species Maniola hyperantus. The sequence continues at coordinate 4,204,075 of NC_048551.1, read as the reverse complement.
CCCGAGAGCTGGCAGCTACCTTGGTCTTTATTAGTTTGGCCATCCAAAGGGGTAATGCTGCCAGCATCTTGGGTACAATGCCTCGCTGCGGTGGTCTCGACGAGGTTTTAGATTTAATTAGATTTATTTTAGTTTTAATTTAATGTTGTTTTTTTTAGATTTAAGTTTATTAATAGTTTATTTGCTAACCATATTAACATGCTGTGTAAATACGTCTTCATGTTTTACTGTACCTACTCTACTTTTTATTTAGTTCGGTCAGTGATTTCTTTTCATCAATGTCGTAAATATCGAATTTGGCTGATGGTCAAATGCTAAAATGACTTTTTGGTGTCAAAACTCAAAACTTTCATTTTACATTGTCAATCACATTGGAGCAACCACGGCCTGATGATATATTATTGGCACGTATAGAATCAACATAAAAAACCAATTTAATAGGTAGGTATATTCAAAAAAAAATGTCTCAAATTTACTAAACAAGATGGGATGTGTGGCATAATTAAAAAATAAATGTTTTTCTATCTCTCCTTTTATATCCTTGTGCTAAACGCAATGGAGATGGGCCTATAGTAAAAATAAATACTTAAAATAATATAACAGCTGAATAAGTAACATTAAAAGTTACATTATATAATTCAAGGGTTTTACATAACTACCTACGGGACAGAAACGAACATTTTCAAGAAGAAAAATAAACTAAAGTAGTCATAGCCAAGGGCGCCTGCCACAGTTTAAGCTCAAGCTACAAGAGGCAAAAAACCTCATGCCTAACAAAAGCCCGGCCAATTGTCTATCGTAAATTCTTAACATCAATGCTTTTTAGTAGGCTGTGACTGTCTCCATTCAACCACCATTGTCCCTTACGTAAGCTACGTAATTCAATACGTTTAAAGTACTTTTTGTCAAAATATTTACTTTGCCTCACATTCATACAATGGGATACTTTAACTAATAATGCCATTATTGCCATTCAGAGACGGGACGGTAATTGTCATGTCATTATATCGATTCAAGACATCGATGCTTTGACATCGGAGATTTGCGAACGTTGGTCCTTATCGAGTGATAAGATCGATGTATCGAGTTGCTTATTATTGAAGTGTTCGTTCGTTATAATTTGAGACGTTATTATGGAGGATGTCGTGAGAATATTGTAAAATTAAAATATGACCCAGTTTCGATATTACGTAATTAATTAATTATTACCGTTACATTATTATCTTACAAATTCCACAATTTGACAATCAAAAACTGTACAATACCCAATCTTAATACTTAAATGATTTTCTGTAAATAAGGAAACAAAAGTAAAATAACCAATTGTAATGCATAATGCATATTATATGCATTCACTTATACGAATATTACACTAAAATCAACTATATAATTTCTACATAAGGTCTATCTTGATTTAATAACAAAATAGTTTGAGTAACATTACTTATAATAATCAGTAGAGTCGATAAAAAGTGCGACCCCTCGTTGATTGGACAGTCATTATTACCCATCATCTAACAATACGCCTAAGTGAAGACATTACACCGTTCAGTGCAAAAGTCCATGCATGGATCATAATTTTTAATCCGAAAATGATCTTGCAATCAAGAGTTATACTCTCTCTCTAAAATAACTCTAGCTATTTTTATCATGATTGGAGGATGACTTCGTTTTTCTGTATTTAAACATCCATCCATGCAATAGTCTGAATGCGTCCACAGCTGGACATAATTTATTATGTTAAGTTTTTGAAGGTGCAATTTAAATAATTGAAAACAATGATCCAACTGGTTAAAGTGGCATACAACTCGACTAACAAAAAGAAATTTTGACTTAGGTTTCGTACAGTAAATTATTTACACAAAGTGATATTAACAGAAACTGACGATTTAACATGCTGTTTGAGGCGCAGAGGAAATGAAAAAGCCAAATTTGGAGTTCCAAAGTCGGTCACCCATCCATTTAGCAACTTGGGTCAATATTGCATAATAATCGTAATCGATATAATATTGTGTTGTCAAAACTAGGCCAAACGCCTGTACAAATTATTTTTAGGACCGGCGGTGGTCCGGTATTATGACAGAGAGCATCATTGCGTATAGCTTCTCCATTTCGAAGGTTATTTTTTTTTTGAGTTAAGTCGTCTGTTTGTATGTAAATTCTAGGCTTCGCTGACCTTGCCCAGAGTCATCAGGAATGAATTAGGAATCGAACTTGACCACGGGGTCGCGCGGTCTAGAGTGATTGACAACGTGGAGGTGATGCTTTGTTCGAAGCCTTTTTTGCCTGTCACTATGGTTTTTCTTGGTAATTTTCTACGAATAACAATTACTTAGCGTTTAAACTACCGTGAGTGATTTCCATTCTAAATAATATCTGTCCCGGCTTTACTCACGTGTGTAGTCGACGTTAGCCCGACTAGTTTCGTGAAAACCGCGGCGCGTGCGCGAACGGACTCCCTTGAAAAAGGACCCCGTATGGGTTCGAAACTAGTCGGGCTAACGTCGACTACACACGTGAGTAAAGCCGGGACAGATATTATTTAGGACAATTACTTATTTTGGTTTATTGCTTTTATTCTTAAACTTAGACGTCTACACTCTTCATCAACGGTAAACCCAACACAAATAAAGCTTTCGATATACTCATACCTATACCTGATACATATTAAGATTCGCCGTGATTACCTACTCTAAAAGGTTTTGGCCTGATTTTTTGGCCTAGTCTGTCCTACCATGCATTGGGTCTATTTTGTATGAGTCGTTGTTTTTTAAAGACCATCGATCAATGATGCGGCTTGTCTTTCTCTACAGCTCAATCAATTTCGAAAATAAAAGGTATAGATATATGTACCTACTTATAACAATTGTCAATCTGAATGGCTTAAGAGCTGATGAACTAATTTATCTGAAAGATTCTGTGTTTAAAAATACTCACTATACTAAACAGGGCGTTCTTCAAGGAATCAGCTTTAAAACTTACCTAACACATCACTATTCATAATGCGAAAGCGTGTTTGTTTTGGTTTATTGGATTGTTAGTCGAAACGGAGCAACGGATCGATGTGATTTTTAGTTAAAAACCTGCAGAATAACATAGGCTACTTTTTATCCCGAAAAATCACGGAATTTAAGTAACACAAATCCACGCGGACGAAGTTGCTGGCATCAGCTAGTAATAAATACGAATAGCATGATACACCATTAGTCCATTACGCTATAGACGCCATAAAACTAATATTGGTTTTCGAAGATAAACTCAAACGTTTTTGAAATAATGCGCGCAAGGTCTTTAGAATAATTTTTAAAAGTATAATCAAGTATAATGTGGACAATTTGGTGCATTAAGTCGATAGCGCCACTAATTACTGGTTGACGAGCTCTCGACAATTAACCGAACAAGGCTGCGATAAATTTATTTATTAGTCGAAACTCGAAATGGATGGCGAAAGAATCGAGTGTTTTAATAAAACCTATATTGGAATGTTGGAAGCTTTAATAATAATAATCGGGGAACATACATAAAAAATAAAATAAAAATAAAAAAAGATTCCGACGAATTGAGAACCTCCTCCTTTTTTTGAAGTCGGTTAAAAATAGGTAAATACAGGATGTTACCAGAACGCTAGCAAAAGTTTAGCGTTATTGTTATACTACCTAAACACAATCCAATACATATTATAACCATTTGCCTCATTTTGTAGCTAGGATAGCCAGTTCTTGATCTTGTACCATTTTTAATATTGTATATGCTTATGTCAACAAGCACGCAAATTTGTTCAAGATCAAATCCATGTATGTGTGTAACTAGATGATTGAAAAATAAACGTTTTATTTATTATTGTTATTATTATTTGTAGTTTTAGTGACTTAGTATTTTTCAAACCCGCAATGTCCCTATAGCGTGCAAAATTGGGGTAAATGCCCCACCTACGACGTACATTTTATAAATTTAATTAATATCTTTTGAAAGCAAACCCACATCAAAATCATTGTTTGGCAATAGCGCTGACACTGCGCATTGCGTCGCTGCGGTGGCTATCTCTCTTTAACAATCAGTGTAATAAAAGCACTCATCAAACAAACTAGCTTTTTTCTTTAACTATATCTATGAACTAACTTCTATATATGAACTATATTTATCAACAAGCAACAACAACTCAACCTGTACGGGAAAACCGACGCGTCCCGTATAATACCTCTTTCCTAATACTATTTTGCCATCAATCAATCAGCCTGTTTGCGTCCACGGCTGGATATAATTATACCTTCACCAAAGTGCGCCACCACACACGATCCTCCGCCTTCCTCATTCACGCTGTATTTTTAAGGTGCCTACTCTTTTACTCCGAGACATGGTCGCTAACTATGGGCCTCATAAAAGAAGCTGCGAAGCTGAAGTCGCAATGGGCAGGGCACATAGTTCGTAAAATCGATAGACGTTGGGGTCCCAAGGTGTTGGAAAGGCGACCTCGCACCGGAAGACGTAGTGTTGGAAGACCCCACACTAGGGGACGGATGACACGCAGGGAGCCGCTGGATTCGCGTGGCGTGTGGAAGTCCCTACAAAAGACTTATGCCCAGCAGCGGACGTATATCGGTTGATGATGATGATGACTCTTTTACCATAGAGAACTTTTACTAGATCGTGATTAAACATTACGTAAATAAGTGACCTTTCCACCTTCAAATGGACGATACCATAGCGGTCAATATACGGTACCAAGCGGTACCACCGACCAAAATATCTGAATTTTTATTTGGGGTGGAAGTTTTAATATCACTATGGAAACACCGGTGTTACGATGCTCATATTTTACATCAGTTAACCCTAAAAAGCTTAGCCTAAACGTTTGATAGCCTATTGGTTAGGACGTCCGCCTTCTAATCGGAGGTCGGGGCATCGATCCCGGGTACACAGTACACACCTCTAACTTTTCGGAGTTATGTGCGTTTTAATTACCTAATTAAATCTCACTTGCTTTAACGGTGAAGGAAAACATCGTGAGGAAACCTGCATGCCTGAGAGTTCTCCATAATGTTCTCAAGGTGTGTGAAGTCTACCAATCCGCACATGGCCAGCGTGGTAGACTATGGCCAAAACCCTTCTCACTCTGAGAGGAGACGCCTGCTCTGTAGTGAGCCGGCGATGGGTTCAAAAATCAAAGAAGCATCCTCTTTAGCAAGAGGGTTTTTTTTATTTTACTGCTTGATAGGCTTGTGCTTGAGGACAGTCAAGCTATGATGAGGTCTATAGGCTGGAGCCCGCTTGCCTAGAAGAATATAGATTGACTAGATGATACCCGCGACTTCGTCTGCGTGGATTTAGGTTTTTAAAAATCCCATGGGAACTCTTTGATTTTCCGGGATAAAAAGGAGCCTATGTCCTTCCCCGGGATGCAAGCTATCTCTGTACCAAATTTCGTCAAAATCAGTTGAACGGTTGGGCCGTGAAAGGCTAGCAGACAGACAGACAGACACACTTTCGCATTTATAATATTAGTATGGATTATAGACGCCAGTTCATATTATATTATGGATTTCCTAGTACACATCCCAGATTATTCCCACGATTATTCAAACTTGATCACAAACTTTCCGTTTAACCATCCATGGGAATCACATAATTTTTTCACAAAGCTCAGTAGTTAATCAATTTAGAAAAATTCAATAATATATTTTGGTATCTCTATTTATAAACTTTTTCTTTATATTGTTTCTAAAACTAAAGGTATTCGGAGAAAATTGACCTTTAACTTTACCCGGTCAATATAACCAGTGTCTACTCGTACCATGCACTGGTTAGGGTTGCAAAATGTAAGAGGGTGATTTGAAATGAGATTCGAACAAATGAGGCAATTAGGTAGGTACATATTTTTATCCTTTTCAACACATTCTTTTAATTTATAGAAGCTACATTCCTTTTTAAAAATACACACTTAGATATAATATGTCGTAGTAATGTCTATCCATACTTCCATACTAATATTATGCGTGCAAAAGTGTGTCTGTCTGTCTCTCTGTCTGTCTGCTAGCTTTTTACGGCCCAGCAGTTAAACCGATTTTAATGAAATTTGGTACAGAGTCAAATTACATCCCAGAAAAGGACATAGGCTACTTTTTATCCCGGAAAATTAAAGAATTTCCTCGGGATTTTTAAAAACCTACATCCACATAGACGAAGTTGCGGGCATTATCTAGTATTATATAAAAATACATTCATAAATTTTATAATATTAGTAGCGATTTCACAATCTTTGCCCGTTCCTTCTCTTGATTTTCAAGAGATAAAAAGTAAAGTACCTACATAGTTGAGGCGAAAAGAATTAACAAGCAAGCAGACAGGTAGGTACCTAGACTTACTATCTACTTACCTATTATTATCAACAATCATATTTCATGGATTTCATTTAAAAAATGTAAATTAGTATTAATATTTTTTTTTTAAGTTCTACTAAGTAGTATTTGAGAAGACACTTCAAGATACGGACTTTTCTAGTTTAGTGGCCAGGGCTCCATGAAAGCCAAGTATAATGTACCTACATAACAAAGTTTCGTTTACCTAGTAAATATTCATTTCATTCCATTAAGGCTCCCCCAAACAGGCGCGTTATTATAGGTCAATAATATCGCATGCGTTATTGCGATATCTGTTTTCAGTACATTTTGTATTAGGATGGTCATGTAGTTACTCACTGCTGCGATAATACGTCCTACTTCCATTGCGGCGTTATTATCGCAGCAGTGTGTAACTACATGACCATCCTAATACAAAATGTACTGAAAAGAGATATCGCAATAACGCATGCGATATTATCGACCTATAATAACGCGCCTGTGTGGGGGAGCCTTTAAAGTACGTACGGATAGAGTATTTTGCTCAGAGTTCGTGACATTTAGATTTAATCCACGCATAAGAGCTTTATTCGCGTTAATTATCTCGAAAACTTGATAATAAACAATCACTATAACAATGAGCATCTAGCCACCAACAGATTTATAGGCTCGTCGGAGCTGAGCAAATATTTTGCAATGATGAGTCAGTCTGAGAAGAGCGTGGGTGGCATGGGATGCATTGCGTTGCAAGTGATTTAATAATATGATAATTTGGCATTTATATGTCATAGATCGATGGGGTCACAATCACACGCTTTTTTAAAAGGCGGCACAAAGATCTTTCATATTGCGTTTATGCAAAATATACAGTTAATATTCATTGTGAAAGAAATAGAGCTCAGTTAAAATAGAATCACAATAATTGACCTCTCGTCCATAATCTAACTGTTTAAATGAATTTACTGTTGAACTTTTAGATTTCTTTCCTTTGGCATAAGTTTGGCATCCAATCGATGCCAGCCACTTTCAGATGCCATCGGTCTACATAATCTATTTTATTTATTTATCATAATCGGAAATGAGTTAGGCACAGATTAATTTTTTGTTAACTAAATAGCATGCGCTTGACTGCAATCAAATCTAATCAAGCAGGATAGGTATATTCACTCTTCTTTTCAAGGTCCAAAACTGGGAAAACGATAACTCTAATATAAAGTGTATTCTATTAGAGCTTAAATTGCACCATTAGAATATTTTTTTACAAAACATCCCAAAAGGCCAACTCTTTTACCAAATAATTTAGTGTAATTTTTTAAAGAGTGTAGGACATAAATGTTTTAGAAGACGATATATCATCAAATTCAAATTCAAATTTCTTTACCTATTGCGAATATGGGTAAACAGTGGAGATATTACAAAAACAAAAAGGTACCTTTTAGCATGCAATATGTTATGAATGTTATGATATACCTATCCGTTTAAATATGTATATTGTTCCAGTTATTGTTCCCTTTAACTCTAATTGTCTATGTTCATCGTTGGAATCGTTGTTTGTTTGGAAATGGATGCTGGATCTCATCTCAATTTATGGTCCACGTTGGCGGGCAGTGCATTAGCTACCGTGCTTAAGTTAGGCTTAGACTAGCTACTGCAGTTTCTTTATTTGGCTTTACCTTTTTAATAAGTGTAGGTAAAAAGTATCTTATCTATTTGGCCTATACCTAATAGGTAGGTAGGTACTTTTAATAAATTGATATATAATAATATCAAAATACATCTATGTAATATAATTTAAACAAAACGCGTAAGTCTAAGGTACAACAGATGTCAACTATCCATCCCGACCTGTATTATAAATGCGAAAGTAGACGTATTTGTTGATTGGTCTGTCCTTCAATCACGTCGTAACGATCGGCGTGACTTTTTTACACGGGTATAGTTTAAGACCTGGAGAGTGTTACTACTACAGGCTAGGTACTTAGGTATTATCACGGAAAATCATAGACTTCCCACGGGATTTTAAAAACCTAAATCCAGGCGAGTGAAGTCACGGGCATCAGTTAGTAACTAATATTTTTAATAGAATATTAAGTATTATGTTTTATGTTACAAATAAAGCTAAAGATCCCACACTAGGCTAGTCTGCATTAGCCCTAAAGTCTGACTTATTTGGCCGCGCTTGATTAGGCCGTGGCTCGTAGGCGCCGTTGATTCACCAGATCCATCCTAATTACCATCGCACGTCTCTCATAACTCACAAACCAACCTTAATTATGCTAGCGAAATTATGCAACTATTTACACTTTTGCTTTTACTATAGCGGCTGCATACTTGAGAGTTCTCCATAATGATCTTAAAGGTGTATGAAGTCATCCATTTCGTATTTGACCAGCGTGGTGGACTATGGCCAATCCATTCCCAATCTAAGAAGAGACCCGCGTTCAGTAGTAGCTAGGCGATGGGTTGATGATTAATGAATGCTGACCCTACAAATAAGGCTTAAGATCCTACGCTAGGCTAGTCTGCATTAGCCCTAAAGTCTGACTTATTTGGCCGCGCTTGATTAGGCCGAGGCTCGTAGGCGCCGTTGATTCACCAGATCCATCCTAATTACCATCGCACGTCTCTCATAACTCACAAACCAACCTCCATTATGCTAGCGAAATTATGCAACCATTTACACTTTTGCTTTTACATCGGCCTTCGTACAAAGTGGTAGGCACAAAAGAAATATGGTAGATGAGTTCTATTTATAGCTTGTGGTCAGCTACCGCTAGTTGTAAAAGTATGTATTACTTATACTACTACTACTAGATGATAGTTGGTGCCCGCGTCTTCGTCCGCGTGGATTTAGGTTTAAAAAATCTCAAAACCTTTCCATGATAAAAAAATCACTCTCCAAGTCTTTAACTAGGTATACTTAGGTATCCATACAAATGTCTGCCA